>NC_068340.1:18279754-18596674 GCF_014633365.1 Diospyros lotus | reverse complement strand
ACAAAGGAAGGCTTGTGATAGGAGAAGACAACCAGCTTAAAAAGAAAATACTACAATCACTACACAACTCACCAGTAGGAGGACATTTCGGTTTAAATGTCACTTACCACAAAGTAAGGCAATTGTTTTTCTAGCTTGGACTCAAACAAGATGTGACTGCATATGTGCTAAAATGCCCTATGTGTCCTTTTTTTTTTTTTTTTTTTTCTGTAAGTGAGAGATTCATAGAACAAAAAAACCAACGCTGAATCGGCTACAAACCAAGGCCAAGGCATACTCCGGACAACCAAAAAAAACCAAGGGCAAGAACACAACAACGATCACTCTCTGGGCCAAAAGAAGAAAAAATAAACTAAGATAAGAAAAACATAGGAAGAAGCAAAATAAAAGACATTATCTATAGAAAATAAACAAAAGCCTAGGTGTGATCGAAAGCAACAATCCATCTCGGAAGAACAAGCCTGCTATGCTAATCACGAGTAAGAAAACTGAAAACAAAGCGAGCCCCAACTGGAGACGCTGCATCGAGCACAAGACACCGAAGGAACTAGCGCTGAACAAGAGACTCCAGGATCACAGAAGCTAGCTCCCAACAGCAAGCAAGTAGCAACTCAATGGGGAGGGAAAACCTAGTCTCTCGGAAGTCGCCAAACATGACAAGGAGCATAACTCTGAATAAATTGTCTGAATCGGAGAGTCGTCGAGCGGGCCCTCACAGCACAATGAATCTAATGAGCCAACTGAGAGACAGATCTCTCTTGATCACGAAAGCACCTGTTATTGCGCTCCCTCCAGGTGAAATACACCAAAGCATGAAGCACCAATCTGTTCACCACTTGCCATGGACCCTTGCCACTCTATCTTGCAGCAACCTAAAGCACACTAGTATCCCATCGACGCCAAGGCCAATTGAATTTCTTTGATCTGCGGAAGCATGTCAGCACCTCTCTGGAATAAAGACACTTGAAAAAAAAGGCGACTGTGCATTTCCATATTCATCCTACAAAGGAAACATCTATTCGGAAAAGACAAAAAAAGGTTAATACGATCAAGTGTAGAAAGACGCTCCCAAATCGCTAACCACAAAATAAAAGAATGAGCTGGAATACACTCCAACGACCACACGAGCCTATGCCAAGGAACCTGGGGACGCTGCTCCTGAAAGTCCTTAAGCGCAACCCTAACCGAAAAAACACCATTCGCAGCCAAGAGCCAAAAATTCTCGTCCCTGCTCTGAAAGCGGGGAAGGCTAGGAAGGTGGTTCCTAATAAGATTGTAAGACGGACGGGGGAAAATGTCAGACCAATTCCAAGAGCCATTCTCAATGAAATCAGAGACCTTGGCCAAGGTATGGATGCCTAATTGTCGAGACAATTGGTGAGAGAAACGATCAATAAGCACACCCAAAGGGTGCCATTGATCATGCCAAAGGAACACGCTACGACCATCCCCAATTTTCCACCCCACTCTAGGACGCACAACTCCCCTAAGAGATAGCAGTTTCCTCCAGTACCACAGATAAGCGTACAGCACTTTAAGGAGCCAGAAACACGCCCCCTTAACTCGATAGGTATGCACCCACTTCACCCAGAAAAACTCCCCATTGCCTGAGAGCAAACGCCAGATTAGCTTGGCAACAAGGGCTTGATTCCAAACATAGAGAGGCTTGAGACCCAAACCCCCTTGCACCTTAGGGCAACAGATCTCCCGCCAAGCCACTTACTCCATCACCACTCCATAAGAAATTACGAATTAATTGTTCAATCTCATGGATCACCCGTTTCAGCAAGATAAACACAAAGGCCTAGTACACATAGATAGTGGAAAGAACAGACTGAGCTAACTAAAGGCGGCCCCCAAAGGAGAGCAACCTACTCCCCCAAGAGCAAATCTTATTCTTAACCTTATCAATGATAGGTCGGCAATCCCCATATGATAACTTGGTGGAAAGAAAAGGCATCCCCGTGTATTGCATAGGCAACACGCCTCTTTGGAAACCCGCAACAATCAAAATATCCTCCCTCAAGGACTCATCTCTACAAGATACGAAGCAATCACTTTTTAAAGCATTGACCCTGAGACCAGACAAACCAGATAATCTCTCCAAGCAAGATTTCAAGATACCCACTGAAATAGGATCGCCATGGGAGAATAAAAGGAGATCGTCTGCAAACATGAGCATCACCAGTTGAGTCTACTCACATTTCCAGTGAAACTGAAAATCTGGAGATCTCAGCTGATGGCTAACAATGCCATGCAAGATCTGCATTACAAGAACGAAGAGATAAGGAGATAGAGGGTCCCCTTGCCTAAGGCCCTGACCACCAAGGAAGAAACCATTTAACTACCCATTGATTTTAATGGAGTAACGAGATGTAGTGACACACTCATGGACCCAGCTACAAAACTGCAGAAAGAAATTCATAAGATGAAGGAAAGTCAAGAGAAAGTCCCGCTCCAGAGTGTCGTAAGCTTTCACTAGGTCTACTTTCATCACACATCGAGGAGGCCCCTTGTGAAGGTGATATTGGAACACGAGCTCTTGGACGAGCAAGACGTTATCCCCAATCGAGCGCCCAGGCATGAATGCTACTTGAGCCTCATTCACAAGACCAAAAAGCACAGGTTTGATTCTATTGGCCAAAATCTTGGTGATGACTTGATACAAGACATTACAACAAGAAATAGACCTAAACTGGGACAGCAACTCGAGTGAGGGACCTTAGGAACCAGACTAATGATAGTTGCATTCATCTAACCTAAAAGACGGCCTGAGGAGAAGAAGCTCCTGACAGCCTCTACCACATCAGGCCCCACAATCCCCCAAGTCCTCTTGAAGAATTTAACAGTAAATTCGTCTGGCCCAGGGGCTTTATCATCCCCCATACTAAACAAGGGTCCCTGAATTTCCTCTGTTGAGGCCTCAGCAATAAGGCCCCCCCACTGACCCGCGACAAGCATTTTTCGATAAAAGGGGCAATCTCCTCAGGGGACATAGGGGTTAAACAGGCACTATGACCAAAGAGGTTTTGGAAGTAGGAAACCATACAAGTCAGCACTTCCTCTTTAGTATCCACAACAGATCCATCTTCTTTCTAGAGGCTATAGATATGGTGATTATTCCACCAAGCTAACATGGACTGGAAGAAAAAGCGGGAACACCGGTCTCCCTCCAGAAACCATCTTATCCAAGCTCTGAGGCGAAAATAATCAGATTCCTGCACCAGAGCCGCCGAATAATCCCTATTAAGATCAAGCTCTCGCTAGCGAAGATTAGGATCATGAGGGTTATCCTGCATAAACAACAACAACATATCCAACATTTATCCCACTATGTGGGGTCGGCTACATGAATTCTAGACTTCCATGTATTTCTATCTTTTGTCATATCTTCATTGAGATCCATACACTTCATATCAAACTTTAATGTCTCCCTCAAAGTCTTCTTAAGTCTGTCTCTACCTCTTTTTTTGATTAATTGTTCCATTTCATCAACTCTCCTCACAGGAGCGTCTCTTGGTCTCATTCTCACATGACCAAACCATCTTAATCTAATCTCTCTCATCTTCTCCTCGATTAGCACTACTCTTATCTTATTACGAATAACTTCATTTCTAATTTTATCTTTTCTTGTATGGCCGCACATCCATCTTAACATCCTCATCTCCGCTACACTCGTCTTTTGCTCATGTTGGTATTTGACTGCCCAACATTCTGAACCCTACAACAAAACTGGTCTTATAGCTGTCCTATAGAATTTTCCTTTTACTTTTAATGGGATTTTACCATCACATAACACCCCCGATGCATTTCTCCATTTTAGCCAACCTGCCTTAATTCTATGTGTGACATCCTCGAGAATTTCTCCATCTTTTTGAATCACTGATCCCAAATATCGAAAATGGTCTTTTCTTTGTAAGATTTGGTCTTCCAATTTTATTATAACATCCTCCACTCTTGCATTCTTACTAAATTTACATTTCATATATTCTGTTTTCTTTTCACTTAATTTAAATCCCTTAGATTCTAAATTGTTTCTCCATAACTCAAGCTTAGTGTTCACTCCTTCTTTTGTTTCATCCACCAACACTATGTCGTCTGCAAATAGCATACACCATGGCACCTCTGTCTGAATATCTTTAGTGAGTTCATCCATTACTAAAGCAAATAAGTATGGACTTAGTGCAAAACCTTGATGCAATCCTATTGTAATTTTAAACGGTTCAATATCCCCTTCGCATGTTCTGACCCTTGTCTTTGCACCATGATACATGTCCTTAAGGGCTTGTATATAGGCTATTCGGACTCCTTTCTTCTCTAAAATCCTCCAGAATACTTCTCTAGGGACCCTATCATAGGCCTTTTCTAGATCTATAAACACCATATGTAGGTCCTTCTGATGATCTCGATACCTTTCCATTAGGCACCTCAGTAAGTATATAGCTTCCATTGTTGATCTACCGAGCATGAATCCAAACTGATTTTCTGAGACCTCTGTTTCTTTTCTGAGCCTCTGCTCTATTACTCTCTCCCAGAGTTTCATGGTATGGCTCATTAACTTAATTCCTCTGGAATTTTCACAGTTTTGAACATCTCCTTTGTTCTTATATATAGGGACCAAAGTACTCTTCATCTACTCATCTGGCATCTTTTTTGATTTAAGAATAGCGTTAAATAATTTCATTAGCCAGGAGATACCCTCTTCTCCCATGCATTTCCATGCTTCTATTGGTATATTATCCGGTCCCACCGCCTTATGATTTTTCATCTTTTTTAATGCTTGCCTTATTTCATTTGGACTTATGCGTCGATAAAATGTATAGCGCACGTTCCCTTCGGAGTTACTAAGATGTCCCAACCTAACTCTTGTGTCGCCATCATCATTGAATAATTTTGTGAAATACTCCTTCCATCTCTCCTTAATCGCTCCCTCATTCACTAATACATTTTGATTTTCATCTTTTATGCATTTCACTTGATTTAAATCCCTTGTTTTTCTTTCTCTTGCTTTAGCTAATTTATATATATCCATTTCTCCATCTTTTGTATCAAGTCGTTTATATAAATTCTCGTATGCTTTTGACCTTGCTTCACTAACAATTTTTTTTGCTGCCTTTTTTTATTCTTTATAATTTTTTTGATTTTCTTCAGTGTTGCACTGATATACAGCCTTATAGCAATTTTTCTTATTTTTAATTTTCAATTGCACTTCTTCATTCCACCACCAAGACTCCTTAAGGTTAGGGGCTCTACCATTTGTCTCTCCAAGCACTACCTTTGTTGTGTTTCTCAAGGCGTTAGCCATTTCTCTCCACATTTGGTTTGTCTGTCCTTCTCCATTCCATTCTCTTCTACCCCTTGATTTTTCTTTGAAGATTAGTTGTTTCTCCCCTTTTAAATCCCACCACCTGATTCTTGGATTTTGTTTTATGTGATTTTTTCTCTTCTAATTTCTTACTTGGACGTCAAGTACTAGAAGTCTATATTGAGTAGTCAAACACTCTCCCGGTATCACCTTACAATCCCTACAACATACCCGGTCCTCTTGTCTCATGAGGAAGTAATCTATTTGGGTGCTTGATGTGACATTTTTATATGTGATTAAGTGTTCGTCCCATTTTTTGAACCTAGTATTGGTTATGATGAGCCCATATACCATTGCAAAATCTAGAATAGACTTACCCTCATTATTAATTTCCCCGAATCCATACCCTCCATGTACCTCTCTATAGCCGTTTCCGTTTCTACCCACATGACCATTTAAGTCACCTCCTATAATCACTTTCTCTCCTCTTGGTATCATTTGTATGAGTCCCTCTACATCCTCCTAGAATTTTGCTTTTATCTCCTCACCTAACCCCGCTTGTGGTGCATATATACTAAAGATATTCATAGTCATTCTTCCTAGAATAACCTTCACCATAATAATCATATCCCCTATTCTCTTTACATCCACTACCTCATCTACTAAGCTTTTATCCATAATGATCCCCACTCCATTTTTTGCTCGATCATTTCCTGTGTACCATATTTTATATTCATTTTCTGACAAAGTTTTTGCTTTTTTCCCTACCCATCTCATCTCTTGAAGGCACATAATATTAATCTTTCTCCTAATCATCACATCTACCACTTCCATAGCTTTACCTGTTAATGTTCCTATGTTCCATGACCCAATCCTTAATCTATGATTTTGTTTTTGACTTTGACTTTGAATTTGATTTTGTTTTTGATTTTGTTTTTGGATTTGGTTTTGATTTTGATTTTGATTTTGTTTTTGATTTTGATTTTGATTTTGATTTTGATGTTGATGTTGGACTAACTTCTTTACCCACGTCCGTCCAAGCAAATGCGAGAACCCTTGCTCATTTGTCACTGCATCTCTCGCTGAATTCTGTGCAAACTATCTCAGAGAGACAAAACAAGATCAGAGACATGGCCACTCGACTTATTAAGAGTCTTCATAGCTCCTTTAACCACCCTGAGTTTCTGGACCACTCGAAACATAAGGACCCCAGGAACCCACCTACTCCAACTGTTAGCCACCTTCTCAAGAAAAAAAGGATGGTCGACAAGGTGGTTGAGGAACCTAAAAGGGCTACCATTATTTCAAGAAGTACTAGATAAGAAAACCATGGTGGGGTTATGATCAGAGATTCCTAGTTAAAGGAAAAGAGCCTCACTCTTAGGGTAACTAGCAAGCCACCCATCATTCACAAGGGCTCTCTCCAACTTCCGAAAAATGCACTCCGCACCAGACCTCTTGTTGTTCCACGTCAATTTTGAACCACTAAAGGCCAAATCCTAAAGAGAAACCGAGGAAAGAAACCCATTAAATCTGCGCGTACCCAAAGACAAAGAGGTGCTCCCACCTCTCATCTCAGAACTATTACGACAGGCATTAAAATCACCAAGGAGGATCCAAGGGTCATTAACCACAGACAACCCCACACCTCTCAGAGAGTTCCATAGGTGAGCTTGGTCCATCTCTTCATTCCGAGCATAAATACAAGACAAGAAGAAAGGGGTGATAATATCAGGACCAATCACTCTGACGTGAACGAACTGGTTCAACCTACTCAAAACAACTAAATTAATAGCTGATGGATCATAACCAATCCAAATCCGAGCTCCATCATTCATGCCGTAATTGAAAATCCATTTCCAAGTGGGCATAATAGCTCGAGAAATTTCCCCAGCTTGTCTTTCCCGCACCCGAGACTCTAAAATGGAAGCTAAAGACAACTTATATTGAGAGATAAGAGATCAAACCTCCCACTGCTTAGGGGACAGATTCAGACCCCTTACATTCCATGCAGCAATCTGCATCATTAACACTCTTGAAGGTTAGGGTCCAAGCTCTTGGACCCCTAATGCTTCCCACCCCGCTCCCTGTCGAGCTTGTACTTGTCACCCTATCAGACTCTGAGTTGTCATCACCCTGAGCCTCTCTAGCACTAGAGTCCCTCAGGTCATCCCTCTCGGCAGCCTCTCCCTGAGACTCTGTGGGGGAAAGAGCATCCTTATCCGTTTCCTTTTCATTTTCACCTAAGACACCATATTTATTGTTTTTTATTATTTGATCGTCGATATCCTTAGGGTCATAAGGAACCGTAACAGTATGATACTCAAGGCAATCCACCATAATCATAGAGGAATAGTTAGGTTCAGAGGGTTTAGAAGATGGCCCTACCTCCTCCTCCCTAACAATTGCCTTATCCTTTCTCTCATTAGTTTTTCCTTTCTTTCTGCGAACCATAATAAAACCTTCACGATCATTTTCATTCTGATTATCTTCAGTGTTCTTGGGATTCTGATCATTCTTCTTCGAATACATGACTCTAGATTCACTCCCTTTTGGTTGAGGCTGAGTCGAACACCGAGAGATAGGGTGACCAAAAACCTTACAGTGGGAACACATAGATGGCATCCATTAATATTCAATAGGTAGCCGAGATATCCTAGGTTCACCTGTGAGATCATCCATTCCTTGTTGAACATCAATAATTTGGGGAAGCTGGAATTGACACTCACCTCAACACACTTTGGCAAACCCCAATCTAGTTCTTTCCTCAGTCATAGGATCAACGTACAAGGGTCGGCCTATTGAACTAGCAATAACGGAAATACCTTTAAGGGACCATCCTTCAAGAGGGGGATTATGGATTTTAATCCATATTGGAACCGATGTGTGGGACTCTCTAGAGATATTCATGCCCGGCTCCCAACATTTTAAAATGACAGGACGGCCCACAAAATGACAAGGACCAGCATCAAAGATTTTAAGCATATTGTCTAAAAAATCAAAGCGAAAGAAGAAAAAACCGCAATAATTAGAGAGTGCCTCAATGAGACCATGGCGTTGCCACATTTTTTTTGCAATATTTTGAACAACCGGAAAAGGAAGTCGCTTACAACAACAACAACAACAACATATCTAGCCTTTATTCCACTATGTGGGGTCGGCTACATGAATTCTAGACTTTCATGTATTTCTGTCTTTTGTCATATCTTCATTGAGATCCATACACTTCATATCAAACTTTAATGTCTCTCCCAAAGTCTTCTTAAGTCTGCCTCTACCTCTTTTTTTGACTAATTGTTCCATTTCATCAACTCTCCTCACAGGAGCATCTCTTGGTCTCCTTTTCACATGACCAAAGCATCTTATTCTGTGCATTCTTCAATTACGTCACTAGGTAACTGAACAAGGGGAATATCCGAAAGCGTACCTGAAGGTGGGAAATAATCAAGGCGCATGGGAGCACGGTGAACCAGATCTTCAATTATATTCGCCCATGATTTATTGGGCTGTATGGAAGCAGCCAAACGAGTGGGGTTGGGCTTATGCAAAAAAGATGATGGTTGTTTACTAATAAAAGACCCATGGGCTTGCTGCCACTTGTCCCACTTGACATGGTGAGATCAGTATAAATATAAACTGATCTCACCCAATAAAGCATGCGTAGAATCAATTCAATTCTGAAATTTTCCTCTCTTTTCTCTTCTCTCTCTCCCTACATTCAAATTCTCTCTCTCTCCCCCTACCAATTCTTCTTAATTCTCCAGAATTCTCTAAGGAATTCTTGAGGATTCCTTGTCAGATCTGACAGAGAATTAGGGAAGTGAGGGGGAAGAATAGAGAGAAGTGAGGGAGGAAATGGGAATTAAAGAGAGAAGGAAGAAAGGCGAGAGAATTTTGTATTAATAATTGTCTAAATGAATTGTGGAGCGGTATTAGTGTTCTTATATATTGATCTAACTCTTAAGAATGGGCGCCAAAGCCCTACTTGATCATCAATTACAAAAATAGTTTGAATTTGAAAATTAGGCCTAACTGCCTAACTACTACTCCCGCCAAATCATTTAACTAATTACAATTCACCCGGTTATTGCAACTATAATCCCATGACACCTAGGTAAGGAAGGTAGCATACAGGTAGCAGCTATTGGAAAGAGTATTGTTTCATCTAGTTTTCACATTTCTCTGTTGAAGAAGTCAGTGGGAGCTACTGACCTCACTAGTTTGGATCTTCCCCCTATTGCAGAATACTTAACAGTGAATGTAGAGCCCCTAGCAATGCTGGAGAAGAGGGTGATCTATCAAAATTCTCTACCATTAACCCAAGTTTAGGTGCAGTGGACCCACCTACTCCCTGATCACATAACATGGGAGTACTTGCCTGACCTCCTCAAGCAAATCCCTCAAATTGCCCAGTTTTTGTAATTTCCTGGGGACAAGAAATTGTTGGGGGGGGGGGGGGGTGTAATTGTCACATTCCTAGGGGCAGAAGAGTAATTGTATTTCCTTTCTTATGCTTGTTGCTTGTATTTAGCTGTTATAATGGTTGTGCTTTACTGGATTGTACATTCCAGATAGATGAATTGCTGGGCTATATATGGGCCACAACTAGAGGATGGGGATTATCATGTGAATGAAAAGAATCATTTCCCTCACTTTTTGTTATCTTTCTCTCTCTTTCTCTCAAACATTCTCCCTCTTTCTTGTGTCGTATACCTATGTGGGGGACTACTGTAATAAGTATAATTGGTGGTTGTAATAAGTGTAATTGGTGGTTGTAATAAGTGTAATTGGTGAAACTTTTAAATTTGAATGTGGGAAGTGGTAACCATTTATTGGCGCCAACTTCCCACCCGGAACAAGTATATAAGCTCGTCCCAAATTCATTGTGAAGCATCGAAATACACTTTGAATTGCTTCTCAACTCAATGTCCCTCTCTAATTCTCTCTCTCTCTCTCTCGTTCTGATTCTCAATCCTTCTCCCTCAATTCTCTAATTTTCCCCCTTCCCTCTATTACAATTCCTGCCTAATTCTCTTCTACAAAGAGGAGAGAACTTTTTTAGAATTAAGGGATTCAACATCTTGTTGTTTCCCTCCCTTCCATCTGAACTCTCCCTCCAAATTCTCTCTAACTCGTAATCCTACCTAATCAATCCCTTGTCAAATCTAAGGATTTGACAATTATGGATGCCCCAATGTGTGGGGCTCAATCCTTTGTGAGGAAGAGAATTGTTTTTGTACATAGCTTTAACCTTGCTTTGCAAGGTTGTTTCCACAACTTGAACTTGTGACCTTCCAATAACAAAGGAGTAACCTCATCATTGCTACCAAGGTTCACCATCCTTGAATGTATAACTAGTCATATCTGATATATATATATATATATATCACAGCAGAAACACAATTCATTGATAACTGCCACAGAGGAAATTACAACTAAAAGTATTTGCTTTTGAATAGACAGACCTTGGAAATCAGTCTTGGGTTTAAGCCCAGACGGGCTGCACATGTTAAAGCATTCCCCGCATTTCCACCTCCTTGAATCTGCAAAGAAAAATGTCATAATATGGCATAGAAAGTTCATTAAGACCATTAATTCCCATTCTGTTAGTGTACATTTATAGAATTGTTGTTATTAATTTTCGTTCAAGGTCATCTGGCTTTCATACATGACAACATAAGAAATATGAATAAAACCTAAAAAACAAATAGTGATTTCTTTTTTTAATTAAAGAAAGAACCCGATTTGAATTATAACAACAATTATGAGCATATGAAACCCCCGAAATTGACACCAACCTCATTGGGCATTTTATTTCTGTAGAATGTGTACAGAGAACTACCAGAAAATTATCGTGGCTCAAAAAAAATCAGCATACACATTGAACGAAAATTTGAAATTTTGACAGCACGACCCACGCTGCCCAGAGTGGAAAAACCATAAAGGAGCAAGCCAGATGTATATAGATAGCTAAATTGAGAAATGTTTTAACATACAAGCCTGTACTGTCAACTGACTAACCAAGCAGATTCATTTCCCAGTCAGCAAGCTCGTTTCAGGGCATCAGGGTATTGAACTCGTGAGATAGAACGAGGCATGAGATCCGAAATCGGAGATTTAAAGAGAGTAATCATAGAACTATGCCCAATTTTCAAGTAAGGACAGATTGAGAGAGAGCTTGACCTTCAAGTTGGTGCTTCTGATCTTGTCATCCGGCTTCGGGTAGGCGGCTACTGCTGCCAAGAAGTCCACTGACACCGCACCACATCCAAGCTGCCAAAATACAAACAAACCCTACTTAAATAACTAGAAACACGAAGACCTTATTACTTTCATACATATATAGTCAGAAAGAGGGAGAGGACGAACGACGATGCAATTCTCGGGAAGAGATGGAGAGCCCCGAACCGTCGACGGCGACGACATCTTCGCCCTGGATTCGAACACATAAATGCGTGCGTGTAATAGACAAAAATTATGATAAATTACGGTAAAGTATAAAAATTAAAAGAAGAGTGAAAAACAAAAAAGATGAGATAGAGAAGGCAGAGACCTGGTTGCGGTGAAAGAGAAAGCGAGGCGAGAGGTCGGTGATTTCAGAGCAATGGCGGTTGGATTTGGAGCCGAGTTCAGTAGACTCGCCATCTTATACGTGAGAGAGAGAGGGAGAGATATCGGCTTTAAGTGAAAGGACTCGGCTGCTGCCCGTTAACGGCCTCGTTGTTTACCTTTCATGGGTCGGCTTCAACTGCCAACGGATAAGGAATTGGGAAATTTTATTTCTAGCCACTTTTTTTTTTTTATCTTTGTAGTCATAAGTACAAAAAAATTATAATTACTCTTAACAATTACTTTATTACTCTTCACAATTATTTATATTTTAAAATTATCCTCTCCCACATATCTCATACCTCGCGCATAGGCACAATCCACACATTGCACACTTATCGTTGCCTTTTTTGCTCTGTCATCTATTATTTATTTGTTGTCAGAATTATCTTATCTCACCGAAGTTTTCAGGTAATGAATTTGTATTTTCAATTTTACAACAGATTTCAACGTGGGGTTCGGAGGTTTCAACGCGACAGTCGGACCACGGGGGTTCGAAGGCGAAGACAGTGGCCGCTTCCGACCACAGGGGTTCAAATATGCCTCCAAACCCCAGGATTTGAAGGCAGCCATCGTCTCTAAATCCTAGGGTTTGGAGGCAGTTTGGAGGTGGTGGGCTTCGGAGGCGGCTACCCCTCCGAACCCCCGGTTCAGTGGCGATGAATAATTCTTATAAATTCAAATTAATTCATTTTCATCCATCAGCCTTCTCTAGTGTATCAATAGGCTAATATTTATAGGTTTCTCCCGTGTTTTGAAGAAACTAGTTATTATAGTAATTGGAGAATTAAAAAGTCTACAAAGACTAATTGTTAAAGTATGTTAGTAAATGAAACAGTCGACAGATTTCTTTAGAAAAATTGAAATGCATAATGGCTTTGGGCAAACGGTTAACTCTTTTATAAAAGAGATCGACTTCTTTGACAAATGGTCAACAATTTAAAGCAACAAGTTGACAATTTTGAGATAAAATCGACACTATACAATCAATGCAAACATTTTTTGAACTTAAGTGAAAAGAACAAATAGTAAAAAATTGCATGGTCGTTAGTTCACAAGAACAATCAATAGTTTTTGCATATCCAACCTAAAAGGATTGACTTTTTTTTAAATGGTTGACTTTTTTAACCTTTTATATATCTAAGGCTTAAAACAGTTGACTTTTTTCTTTTAAACTGTTAACACTTTTAAAAAAAAAATTATTGACTCTTTTAAACAAATCAAACAACTAAGATACAAAACGGTCGACAGATGAACTTAAAAAGGTCAACAATTTTGCCTTGATTCTTAAAAAGATGTTAAGACAAATGTTAAAACAAATTTTCAACAAACGTCATATATTTATTCATTTGATTAATATATATTGAATGACAAAAAATATATTTTTAAAGAGATTGCCACTAAGGAATTTATATAATTTGACAAAAAGATTAAAACACCATCCTCAGGCAATAAATAGATTTTTCATTTTTTATTTTTCAAGAATATATACTCTATTTTATTTTGAAAATGAAGATGACCTAAAAATATTTTTCATTTTCAAAAATGAAGATATTCATTATCAAAATATTTTCAATCAAAGATATTAAACATGATGGTTTTCATCAATAAGAAAACATGAATTTTTAAATCATCAAAATAATATTGAAAGCAAAATAATTTTGACGCATTCACATAACAATTCATTTGATTTTAAAATAACTTTTCTTTTATGTCATAATGTTGATTTCCAAGATAAAATATTTCTCACAAAGGATTTTATATTGAAAGGATATTTAGGATTATCATCCTTTGGCATTAATGGAATATATAAAGTCTTTCAACAACAATATGATAAAAACAATTTTAGATATTTTACAATATAATCTTACTAATCATTTTCAAATTCTAAATAAATTTTTCATCATCAAAACATATTATCAAAAGCAAAAACAACAACTGAACATTTAATGCTCACAGTTTTTACTTTTCAGAGTATGATCAGATCATTAAATGTTGATGGATGTTTTCTAAACAATTTGTTCATTAAAAATTTTGTTATAATTGCTTTTTGAGAATGTTTTAGAGACAAAATATGACAATTACATAGAAGATATTCTTTATTCAAGTGTATTCTAGCAAATGCATTAAAGAGAAGAACACTATAAAAAGAGTTAAGAGTTTAAAGAAACAAGTGACTAATACAAAATTGATGCACGAAAGAAAACTCGAGAACTCAAAGCTTTCGAGTGTGCTTCATTGCTTTATATCCTTCAAAAGAGAAGAAAGATTATGCTTACCATTCCTATCCTTTTATCTCTTTGTAAACCCAAGAAGTGATTGTATTCTAGTATCACATTATATTTTCCCTTGTATCTTTTATTCACACCTTCTTGTAAAAATTGTAAAGGTTAAGTCTGATCCTTGTAAAAGACATTGGTTTTGATTAATCATGTTTAAAAGGTACTCAAGTAAGTTTGGTTAACTAAATCCTTGATAAGGAGACAAGGTAGTGGAATAGGCAGGTAGTTGAACCACTCGAAATCCTGGTGTACATTCTTTCAATTTCTTATTATCTTTCAATTTAGCTATATGAGATTTTTTAAAAGGTGAAAGCTTAATTCACCCCTCTCTTAAGCTAATTGTACTTTATACTCATCACTTAAATGTGGACCCACAAATAAAGTCTGTTAAGCAAAAACAAAAAAAGGAATATAGCTCCTAAAAGGCAACAAGTACTAGAGGAAGAAATTAACAAACTGCTTGAAGTTTGCTGAACCCTAGGTAGTAATCTCGAGAATTCTCACTTTGGGGAAGATCCATTCTTGACATGGGAAACTCCTATGATATTCGGCAAACTCCTTTGGGCAAATGCTGCTACACTACTAGGGCAACTTCCCACCCCATCATATTTAACATGAAGAACACAAATATCAACATGCCAATAATATCATGCCCAATGCAATGTTATGTTTACTGAGGCAATATAAAATGAATATGTATGACAAGATGTATATAAAACACAAATTTGGCAAATCCCTCGTAAATCCATATTCATTTAGGCAAACAAACTACGTATAAAATTTTTGGGCAAATCACTCACCTTAATTTAGCTTCTCAATTTTTCTCGGTATGTGTGCCCTGACCTCAAAATTTGAACCTTGACAAATTTCCTAACCAAAATCTTTAAAAAATTAATAAAACACAATTTTCTATTTTTTTGGATTTTTTTCTAGATTTTTTTCCAATTTTCATCTATTTTTTTCTTTTTTTTTTTTTCAATTTTTCCCCTTGCCTCACACACTGTCCATGCACCCACACCACTCACCTCGCTCATGCCTTCACGTGCCCAATGGCCAGTCATCTTCTCTAGTCTCTTCTTCACCGCTGGCGATTGGTTTTGGCTTGCTTCTTCGGTTTTCTTCTTCCTTCTTGGCCTACTCAACCTTCCGGACATGATGGCACACCATTTGGTTTGAAACAATCGGCCGAACACCATCTGTTTGGTCATTTAAACCTTAGCTCCGGTGAAGCTCGGTTTTTTGACCAAGCTTCAAATCACCTTCAAATCGACATGAAAACTCACTAAATTCTCTAGAAATGATCTCCACAACTTGGAGAACAAAAACCCTCAATTCTTCCCAAAACACACAGATTACACAATTGAAATTTGAGAAACCCTTGGCCTCACCCTTGGCTATTTATAGCCATTTTCGGCTGAATCTCCGGCCAATCAGGTCGCTCTTTGCCCTGGGTCTTATCCCTTATGTTAGTTCTAATGATGGCAAATATATCCCAAGAGGGGGGGTGAATTAGGATTCGTATAAATTTTTCAATAATTAAAACAATGGTTGATGGCAGAATACTATGTTTTGAAATATAAGGTATATATATTTCGAAATAAACCTTTCTGTTAAGTAGATTTCAAAACCTAGTATATATGTTTCGAAATATACCTTATTGTTATAGCTTGTTTCGAAATATAGATTGTATGTTTCGAAATATACTTTTTTGTTTTGCTTAATTCAAAATCTTTTAGCATGTATTTCCAAAAATGATCTTTGGGAAAGAGGATTTACATAAGTAAGAGTATACCAAAGATCTTTGTATATCAAATATATGTTTATATGTATATGTATAAACTTATGCTCAAGGAAAACATATTTTAGATTTTGATAACAAATCTTATGAAAGATCAAGCACTAATTGATAAGAAAAAGCAAAAGATCAAGTGCACACAAGATATATAGTGGTTCCCGGCACCCCGCCTAGACCACTACCTTCAAGCTTACCCATTTGAAGGATTTTTCAATTCCAATCACTTTTACTAGTGATCAATCACAACAAGGGTTTTTCCACGGTTCACCCTAAAAACTTGTACAATAAGTTTTTACGGCTCAACTCAAACCTTACATCAAGTGAGTTTTAGGCTCAATTCAAACCTTTGACACAATGAGTTTTAAGCTCAACTCAAATCTTTCACCACAATGAGTTTTAGGCTAAACTCAAACCTTACAACATTAATAAGATAAATAAAACTTATCTTTACAACCCAATGAAATTTATAGCAATGAAATGCCTTACCAATGGTTGCACAAACCTATTAGCTTGAGGTGAGGAGAGCTGAAGAGATGAGACTCGTTGTTTGCATTTGCTTTCTCCTTTCACACTTGCAATGCACAAGAATAGGATTTGTAGAAGGTCTTCTTTGAAAGCTTGAATAAACATTTTGATCTCCACTTGTGCTTGTGTTTGTTTCTAGTGTGTGCTCTCTTGTTCTAAAATTCTTCTTGTCTTCAAACACTTGCTATTTATACCAAGAAATAGAAATCTAGCCGTTTTATAGCCGTTAGAGACAAGACAGAAAAGTAGGTTTCGAAACATAGCACATAGATTTTGAAACATCACAATTTTATACTTAGGTTTTGAAACATACTCCTCATATTTCGAAATATACAGTCATTCCAGCTAGACTTGCACTTAAAGACAACAATGAGTGGGAGACATAATATATTCCCATTATGATTAATTAAAAGCACTCACATTCAAATTTGAATTTGAATTTTTAGAGCATGGAGAATATATTTAAAAAAATACTTTTAGATAGAGACAAAAATGCAGCACACATGCATCTCGGATTTGAATGCTCTGCTAATAGAATGTCAAAAGTTTCGAAACATAAAATGAAGGTTTCGAAACATATACCATATAGATTTCAACACATAGTCCAAAACCTGATTTGAAAACATATGCAATACTTAGATGTTTTGAAATAACATATACACTTAGAAAAACATTGAAAACCTTTACATAAGGGGTTTCGAAACATACATAGAAACATGACAGATTTTCAGAATGATTTACTTGAAAACACAATCCATAGCATGTATACATTGCAACATATTTATATATTTTTTATTTATATTTACCTTCAATTTACTTTAATACATAAATGTAAATAAGAAAGTACCCCCTATTTGGATTCAATAAAAATATCCAAAAAAATCAAAATCCATAACAATAAGAAAATAGAATTTTGGTTTTAGTACAAACTCAAGATTTAACAATTTTACCACCTTCAAAATACATACTTTTTATTTCTTGAAAAATTCATTGAAAATCATTTTAACACCAATGGATATTGAAAATCGAAATACCGGGAGATAGTTTTTTCAAAATGAAAACATTTTCAAAAATGTGTTCTAGTTGGTTTTTTGCCTTAGAACAATTTTAACTTCATTTTAACCAATGATTTCAAGGCTAATTTTGAAAATCAATTTAGGAAATTCTTTTAAATCTTAATACTTATTTTTACAAATCTCCATGTGTATAAGAATGAAATTAATTTGGTTTTCATTTGAATAAAGTAATACTTGATATTGAAATTGATATATGTTGAAAACCATAACCTTGACTCATGACTTAGGGATTAAGCTAATAGATGTTTTTCATCATCAAAACTAATATACAAAAGGTGCAACATCACCTTAGGCCATGATGGCTTTATCCTCTTCCCTCTGATCAACCATTTGACGTCAATGTCGGCGGCCACCATGCGGCCAACTGTTTTTGCAGGTTTCTCACTTTATTTTGAAATCCAACCCCTCATCTTCCATTCTCTTGCACTTTGGCCCTTAGCCCTCAAGTCCTCAAGTTTTTAGAAAATTATACTTTGTCACCCATAAACTTTGAGAAATTACACTTTAGCCCCAAAGTTTTGAAAAATTCCACTTACGCTCCAAAATAATTACACTTTGAGTCCTTTAGAAATTCTCAGGTATTACAATTACAGCACTCAGTTTCATATTTCCTTGTGCAATGTTTAACATATTCAATAGTTCATCTGGGGTGTAATCTATCTTATTCATGTAGAAGTTTGAAATGAAAGCCCCAAATGAATCTAGCAAAAATTGAAGAATTAAATCTATTTGAAGATCAACATTAAGCTCAACCTCCAAATCCTTTAATTTTTCAATCAAGGAGATCATCTTCAGAACATGTTCTCCAACCTTTTCTTATTCTATCATCCTTACTCGAAAGAGTGCCTTTGATATCTCATATCTAGCCGTCCAACTGTGTTCACCATACAACTCTTGCAGGTGATTAATCATGGTATAAGCATTAGGCATTTTCTCATGTTAATGCTGCAACTTGTTACTCATAGAAACAAGAATATAACTCTTAGCAATGAGATCATCATCTCGCCACTTATTAAAAGTATCATGCTCCTCCTGAGTAATATGTTCAAATGTTTGCGTAGGAACTGACACATCCAAGAGATATGTAATTCTATCCAAATTGAAAACTATTTTCAAATTTTAGAGTCAATCCGTAAAATTTTGTCCATTTAAGGGATTAGTGTCAAGAATTTTAGCGAGTGGGTTAATTGAAGCCATTAAATGTATTTGCAGAAAATAAATTGAATGTTAAATATCTTGTATTTTCTTAACGGTTTGATTTTGGTGTTTAAATCAAATAGTACATCCCACTAAGTTTTTTAAATTCCTTACTCCTATTGAATGAAAAAAGCTAATCCACGTTGGTATGAATTCTTGTGGGTATTTGGATTCTTATTAAATTTATCATTCCTCATATTATAGTTTCTTGGAATGATAGTTTTAATAAGTGAACAACTCTTGTCCAATACATCTCATGTGGCCTAACTATATTACTTTGGCTCTCGATCCAATAAACCTCACATTATAATTTCTTGACAATTGGGCATAGTTAAATTATACCATCACACTAACAAGTATGCACAATTGAATATTTATCCCCTCACATTATAGTTTCTTGGGTCACAATATTTGTGCATCTCTATCACATCAAATGTTATATAGAAATCAAAATATCTTAACTAATGTGCAATCCCTATGTTTTCATAGCTGATTGATACACGAATTAAAATACTCCAATTTCTACCGTGATGGAGATCTTCGATTAGATTTACTTAACTCTTAAGGTCTAATCAGTTTCAATTTAATTTTATAATCTATGGGAGATTTTCGATCTTTAATTATTAGGTCTCACTTTTCACATGCAACCATTTTACATACATCCACCATATAAATAAAACATTATATAAAATAGTGAGTATGGTCATAGACCAAACATGCATACTATGTAATACCCTGAGAGCCCAAAGATATTAGTATATATCGAGGATAGTGTAAGAAAGGAAACAACACCAGCTGCATACATTTTGAGCTGAATGTAGGAAAGGAACTCTGGGGTTAAGTGCGCTTGAGCTAGGGAAGCTCAAGGATGGGTGACCTCCTGGGAAATTCGCATAGGCCCATCAGGGTAAGTTGTTCATCTCCTTCCCATCACTCGATGTGGGATGTTACAGGTGGTATCAAATCTGACCCTTGGAGAAGGCGGTCCGATGAGGGCGAGGAGTGGCGTCGGGGCATGAGGCATGGTCAAGGAGCGACTCCTAGCATGCTTTTAGGATGGCAGCCTCCAAAGGGGAGAAGGTTTGGGACCAATTGTAAGGTCGCATGACGAGAACGTCATGTGCTCAAGGGGGAGAATGTAATACCCCGAGAGCCCAGAGAGGTTAATATATATCGAGGATAGTGTAAAAAATGAAACAACACCACCTGGATACCTTTTGGGCTGAATATAGGCAAGGAACTCCGGGATTAAGCGTGCTTGAACTAGGAAAGCTCAAGGATGGGTGACCCCCTAGGAAATTTGCGTAGGCCCATCAGGGTGAGTTGTTTTGGTCCTTCCTATCGCTCGATATGGGATGTTACATACTAGGCCTAATTCCAGCCACTAGAATTGAGCAGTGCTTTCGTGGGTGCGCAAAGAGAAACGCCTATAACTTTTATAAGCATAACCCTTTACATTGGGCCTTCCTTTCTTGATCGTTTCTCCATCCGCACATAAACTCCAAGTAATGCCTTGATCAAATTGAATTTCTTGCTTCACATTCACTATAAACTACTTTTACAACAAAATCTAAATAAAGCAAAATTTATTACAACCATCAAAAACGACGAAATTCAGCAAACATGCCATTAAAAAAAATAACCATCACATCCACATTCATAACACATATATCATCCATGTAATGTCCCAAGTCTATGATCAAAACCAATATCTGACAAGACATCCATAACATACTAATAACAATTAAAAGCATATAAACACAATTATATGATTCTTGGACATAGGCATAACAACTTACACTAAGTTTTTGAAAACTGCCATTCCTTTAAACTCCAAGAAACGCGTTTCCATGCCCAACATAGGCCAGGTAGGTGCTACGTGTCACCTTGCAGCGCAAGTCCAAAGTGCCCACAACCCTGTGATAAGGTGCACAGGGAAATCCAAGACTGCCCTAGGCGTAGGGGGGTATGGTTGTGCTATGTGGCAAGTCTTTCGTGCGGTCCCACACAACAACACATGTTTGCATGCAGAAGTGCCTCCCAGAACGCCTGACCACGATGGCACCGCCCAGCGTGCGTCACTACATGCGGTGACATCGCCCAATGTGTCTGCGCATCAGATCTCATCTGTCACACTCTGTGTTTTTCAAAAATAATAAAATCATTCAAGAATCACATAATTGCAAATTGTAAAACATAAAAATGATAGCTATGATACCACCGTTGGGTTAGATCGGATCATACGCATTGAAAAAATTAATTCTAGGTATGATGTTTTTCTGATTTTACAATTTACTTAATGAGGAAGAAAACAAATAAATACCTTTTTGTCGCAATCTGATTGTAGCATCACTAGACATATAATCCTCCACTTGAAATTGCCTTGATCTAAGAGAGATCCATGAAGGAATAAGAGTGGAAAAAAAAATAAACATTTCTCAAAAGTTTCTATTAGATTAGTATTTAGGGTTATGTGTTATTTATAAAGAACTCACACAAAACCCTAGGGCGAGTTTGATTTAGGATTTAATGTGCTAGCATTAAATCCCAATCCAACTTTGAATAATATTAGTAATTTTATCCATAATAAAATTACTTTATTATTCTTATTTCTTATAAAATAAATGTTCCAAAATTAGATTAGCAACGAGAATAATTTTTCCTTCTCCTCTTATAAAGTGATTTCTTTTGGGTGGAACTTTCTAAGTTCATAATTAAATTGGCAACGAGAATATTCTCATATTAATTTTTCGTAAATCATGAGTGACATCTAGCAATATATCCTGATTACTTAATTTAATGTGAAGTGGGTATAGTGAGCATTTCTGCTACAACTCCGTGCAATACGGTCCTTCTACCATCCTATATCGCAACAATAAATGAGATCATGGATAGCAAGTCAAATCACTCAATTTTGTCATATAACCAAATCCAAAATCCTTCTGGACTTATATGACACAACTTATGGAATACATTTTCTATCGTCATAATACCTCGGCCAAGGATTTATCATCAAGTGATTATCGGATCGCATATGATATCCTCCTCACATACCCTAAGGTGACAAATTCCATGTCTATGCACACATACCTCATGCCCCACTAGATTAAGCGCATAGATACTTGTAATTGTTCTAATTAGAACAATTATATAGCATCATTGATTTCCTAATCCACCAATACACAGACATCTATGTCATCTTAAGTCTAAGGATTAATTGCACATACACAACTAACATTGAATCATTGACCTGTGAGTAAGGACCCTTGTGATTCGATTTTAATAGTCCCATTCAGTGAATCCGTTCATGCAACGAGCACCTACTCATCTTCTTTACATATCTCATATAGAATGACATGAGACTCACCAATCTTTATCTTCAACATCTCATACTAAACAAGGAGGAAAACGATGTGCTAGCCTTTACAAGTTGCTATTATCCATATTAGAAACTCTCTGGTTAGGAACATGTTTATAGCATAACGAATCGTGGATTAATTGTCACTCATATTCTTAACTCTTAAGAGTGGTATCCACTCCTTGTTATACTAATAGATATATCTTTTAATTTAAATTATATTGCAATTTAAATTAAAACATAAACTTGCCTTTTATTGATAATTAAAGAATTACAAAATCAAGTCCCTTTGTGTCACTAAGAACTGGTCTTAAGGGCTCATATCCAACACTCCCGATCTAGCCACAAAGTCAGAGTTGATCACCCTAGGATAAACCTAAAAGTGATCTCCCCATACTCTATGTCCACTAGGAAGCATTATCGAGCAGTTGTTGGGTTCCTACATCTCCAGCAAGATAAGAGGAGCTCGTAAGTGTGTCTTTGTCACTAAGGTTCGCTTATCTTTGTGAAAAATGATGAAAGGCTTGTTGCACTTAGCTTAATGCCTACGATGATGCTCATTAAGGTCAAAGTGTGACGTGGCCTTTTCATCCTCATGGCGTAGGGGACTGGGAGCACAATGGAAGCTCTTAGCCCCTATAGCTTGGGAAGACGGAATAGGAGCTTCCTTGGAAAAGGGCATTTGTGGAGGATTTTGACCAAGAGCCTTGGCCCCGCGAGGGGAGACGAGTGTGGTCACTTTAATTAGTAGCTAACGATGGAAGTATCGGCCTCTCCTTGATGAAGACAGAGAAATTTGCTAGCATAGAGGTGCTCCGTGCTCACATGTCTCCTTCGATTAGTTGCCCACATAATATTAATAGATGCAAGGGAAACAATGAAAAGAAAATTCAGTAATTAGAACTCATTTTGACATGGAAAACTTTTCTAAATGCAAGAAACGATGATAAGAGAAGGAAAATACCCTCAAGAGATGATTGGTCATGCAAGGTTGTGGAGGTGTGTGAAGAGAAGGCTTTGGTGGAATCCTTAGTGAGGTCATCCTAGTCTCTTACCATCCCTTTGGCAAGAGTGATGTCAACAAGTGGGGTTGTCCTTTGCACATGTGGGGAATAGGATGGTCGTGGCGCATCCTCGAGAAGTATGCCTCATCTCACAATTGAGATGCTCCCAGGAGTCAATATATTATGCAAGTGGCATGGTCCTTGAAACATCAACCCCTGTATATGCTGGACGTACATGACCAGAACCTACTTAGGTTCAGGGAGCCTCTTCACTAAGACCTCTCTTTCATTATCCCAACACCATTAATTGAAAGAATTCGTGTAGACAAGCTCAACGATATTTAAAAATTTTATTCACGGATTCCCTTAGAAGACTGGCTCCTAGGGAATAGATCATAGAAAAAGATAAGATATTACCTTTTTGTAGTGCAAGTCACTGAAAAGAATGATCACCTTTAGCTGCACAAACGCCCAAGCTCTAATGTATAATCCACTCGAACAACACTTTGAACTAAAACGGGAGCAGCTTCCCTAGGTAAGTGGTAAATAAGATCAATTAATAATTTAAACTAAAAAGTCACTAAACCCTGAAGCCCAATGAAGATCCATATCCAAATTAGGGTTTACATCTTTAGCAAGGATATTAAGTAACTTAATCCCATATTATTAGGATCATTATTTACATTAATTTATTTAATACTAATCTCATTAATATTTGGAAAATTCCAACTCTTACACTTAGGTTTACTCATAAAACTTATCGAGCCCATAATTACCTCATCATGTTTTCCTATTGCATGTGACCTATTAGGCTTCTACATATGTTGGTAATTATTCTTTTCCCTAAAAGAACCATAGACCTTGAGCGGGATCTAGCAATCCATCAAGCCCCCTAATTAGTAAAAAGATCAATAGCGATCACTAACCTTTCAGTGGAGGCTACAACCGTGTATGTGTAATGTTATCCCTTCATCGGTTTAAAGTGTATCAACCAAATAAAGGATTGGATTAAGTGTCACTTCTTCTAAGTTTGGTTTTGTTATCTTTGATATATCAAAATGATAACTTTAAGAGTATTTGATTTAAGATCCAAACTCAAATCAAATTTGCATTGTGCACAGATTTAACAGTTACCTTTTTATTAAAGAGGCCGAAGAGACATTCTCCCATCAAGGGTCAATGAATCCTCTCTGGATCATTCACAACCTTCACATACTTTATGACATACCCAATCACCGCCGAGATCACATCCTTTATCGGATGCTTTCATAACGAAGTCAAAGTATGTAAATCCGCACATAAGATACTATAGTGACCACAAGTCAAAGGATGACTTTACACAACCACCACCAAGGTTTCCATAAACACTTGTAAACCTTATGGAATCCCATGTCGAATTGTGTCTAATGAACTTATTCTCCAACAAGCACCCATAACTTGCCTTGGATGCCACACCAACAACCTTGTAAGATTGGTTGTTGTATTCCTTAAGACAGAGGCAACATGTATACCAGTCTCGCATGCATAATTGATATCCCTTCTCAATGAAACCTTGACCAATGACTATATTTTAAGGTACTAACCTTTTGGCGTATGTGTTGAGTGCTCTTACAGTTAAAGTCAAACTTTAACCACTCTCCACACAGGTTAGTCCTTGGGACTTCATCCTTATGCATTTATATACAATTAAGTACAAATTATGAATAGGCCCTATTTTATTTTATCTTGCAATAATTATTGTGTATCTTTCACCAAACCACCATACTTGGTTTGTGAAACCTACACCGACTTACATCTTAGTGTATCATTTATGAGCTCACCACACTTGGCTCATAAGGCATACACTAACATTAATGTGGGGCATTCTAGCTTGGTAGGGGATCAACCACAAACCACCTAGACTCGAAGTTGTCAACTTTGTTTGGTAAGTAGAAAAATAACTTGTCAAGTCTAGCCACCTTTTGAAGGGTGAAAAAATTGGCTCGTTGATCCACTCTTCTCAGGGGATAAAAGTAGTTGAATAATATAATTGATGGAACTGTATCCCTCTAATGGCATAAACTTATGAAACTATCAATTGTGTCCAACTATTAGGGTGAAGTTGGGAAAGAACGATGTAGTTTGCTCTCAAAATTGAAAACCAAACTCAGGAAGAGGGAAATAAAGGCCAGAGGTAAAAGATGCCTAGTGGATCCCAATGTAGTTCCTAGTGACTTTAGCAGCGCGGGTCTCCTCTTGGTTAAGCACTCTTACATTAAAACTAGGGGGAAAGGGAAATGAATCCGTGATTCTCTCTACGTCTCTTTCATTGAGTTTGGAGCTTCTCTTTCAAAAGATCATAGTTCTTTGAGGAGAGGACACCCTTTCAAAGTTCTTAGTTCTAGCCATAAGGAACAAAGTCTTTAGGAGAGGTTTCTAGGTGAATACCTTGAAAGATTATGGAAAACGGATCATAGGACTTGAGGAGACTATTAGTTTTGAAAGAATGACTCTAAGAAAGTAACAAGAGCATCTCACGAGTGACTGAATTTTAGGCTCTCTAAGAGAGCTACAAGTAGATCTCTCAAGAAGTTTAGTCGAGAAGTCTAAAGTTGAAAGGTGCAAATGAATTGGCTAAGGGGCCCTTTTTATAGTGAGGATCACGAGATATGAAAAGTCTAAAAATTTGAGTCAAACAAGACTGTGGGAGATGAAAAGTCGAAAGATTCGAGTGATACGATCTAAATTAGTTAAGGCTCCATGACTCAAGGAATAAATAAAGGCTTGAGAAAGTGTTGTCTCGAAAACTCGGGAGAGTGTAGTCTCTCGGGGAGTGCTTCGCAATTCTCTTTCCTCTAGATACCTAGAAGAAAAGGTAGAGAGCAATTGTTATATCCTAGAACAATGGGCCCAAACTCAAGGAAGGAAGTCCAAGTGAAAAATCCCAAAAGGAATAGGCCCAAGGGTCATTGAAAGACCTTTCTAAAAAGGCAGTCTTCGACAAACTCTCCAAGGGTCTCTGATGTGCCTAAAATGCAATGGCAAGTGCACCAGTCGATCAAGTAATAAAGTGAATGAGTAAAGTATCGTTCCCACGGGGACTGCCGAAACAAGTACCGAAACTGAGCAATCTTATTCTTTATCCAGAAAAATCGAATTAAAGATAATATTAACTAAAGATAAAATAAAGCAAGCAGAATATGACGTATTGGAAATAGCAAAATAAAGAACAATTAGACAGGTTAAAACAGAGAGATAGGATAGCTAAGGTATTCGATTCACCTACGAGAATATTATAATTCTTACCAAATAAGTTAATTAGATAGATTTTACTTACATGTGAAAGCGGAATTTCATAACTTATTTATTATCCTTTAGTCTAGGTATAACAAAACTATCGCTAATCACTAATTCTACACTTGGTCCATGTAAAATCAATTAATTAACGACGCATTAAGTTCTTTGAAATTCACTAACTCAAATTACTAATTCAAGCAAATTCAAGTTACCACAAAGATGAATATTCATACTTGGTCCGTTTCAATATTCAATCCAAGTTATGTGATATGCAAAGTTTAACATAAAATTACTTGGTCCGTATCATCTATGTTCATAAAATCATTTAACAGGTGATTAGGCTGTCAAAACAATAATAAGGATATCACATAATCACATGAAATAAACATCAATCAAATTAACCAAAAATAATATCAATCACAACATTGTCTCGTGGCTATCTCGTTACCTTAGCTAACAATAAATTTAGCCAACCATGATAACAGAAATCATCATAATAAAATTCCAAAAAAATATAATTAAAATTCAAGAATTAATTCAAAAACAAAAGAATTAACAGTCAAGAAAATTAATTTAGAATTCTTCTCCAAAGTTAATGATTTCCATGGTTGCTTTGTTTTTCCGTGTGGCTGCCTTCTCTCTGTCCGCTGCACCAGGCTCTATTAATTCCTTCTTGTTTGTGCGTCTGGCTTCCAACTGTTGTCCGTCGCTCCACCAATGGGCCGCAAGCCTTTATTTCTTGATTTCCTGAAGTCCCCAAAAACTTCTCCAATTCCTTCTTAATTTCCTTGCAGTTTGTGCACGGCTTCAGGCTCCAATCCTCCAGTCCGTGCGGCGCTGCCCAATTCCAAAATCCTTCTCCTGTGCGCCTTTGCCGAATTTCTCTAATTCTCTGTGTGCCGCCCAGCCTCTTCCTGCTTCACATCTCAATTTATTATATATCTATCTAGCAGTTCCACGCACACCCCCCAGAGCCCTAATCCACATCTCCATTTATATTATTATAATATTATAATTTAAAATGCACTCACTCACTCCACATTCACGGCACTTTTATTCATAAGCTAATATAATATATATATATATATATATCACACAAAGCACACACATCACCCATGTCCACGTTACTTTATATAATATATACATAAATAGAATAATATATAATATATCATATATATATAAGTAATATAATATATAACATTAAATATAATATTTAATATATTACTAATTATATTAACTTTAATTATATTATAATACTTATTATTTATAATATTTATTTTTTTATTTAAGTTATAATATTAATTTTAAAATTAACTTTATAATTTTTTTTCTTTTTATTTTTTTTTATTTTATTTTTTTTAAACCAAATACCAAGTAGTATTCCTATAAAATAATAAGAAATACTAAAAATTAAATATATTCAAAGAAAACTCAAAATACTAGACAATTCAAGGTAAGACACATATAAAATACTAAAAATACTATTCAATTATGACCAATAAATGTGTAAATAAATTCCCACATCAGTCTCTCAGGTCTTTGGTCAGATCACTTATGGGTGTCTCCAAGTGTAGTTTTTCTAAAAGTTTTATCTAGCTCATCTTGAAGAATCCCTTGAAAAGACCAAGTGACCTCTCCTAGAAGCCTCTTTTAATACTATCGAGAGACCTTTTTCCTTTCACAAAAACCTCTCCTGATGTCATTGAGAGACCCTTTCAAGAGATTTTCTCAAGTTACCCGGTCCAGAAGCCTTCCTTAGTAACGAGAGACGCTTTTGGGAGCCCCTTCAGGCTCCTTAAGCATGGTTTCTAGAAGACTATTCAAGTATGAAGTCATGAGAATGTGTCAAACTTACCCTCAGTGTATTTGTCTAAAAATTCATATTCTGAGAGATGTGGGTGTTCTTCCACTTATCAATTTCACCCTCCATAAATAGATATCAATCTCATCAATTGAGATATGCTCAAAACTCTAATCAAACTACACTTCTACTATTTCAATATTTTTCCTTAGAAAGATAGACTAATTAAAGGGCATATGTGGGAGACACCTCCCGTGTTACATGGTATTGAAAAGATATGATTTCCAGTTATTTCGAAAGGACCTCGGGTGGTTCGGGGAGCCAAAAAGTCATTTTCAAGAAATTAATTAATAAAAACTACCAAATTGACGACAGGGAATGCCTTGGGACTTGGATGTCTAGGGAAGAGGGCATGAGATTTGTGAGCGTCTCGAGGTGAGACTGACGACGCTGGAAGCAGTCCGATTGGGAATAATTTCTGGAATAAATTTTGTATAAACCTGAATGAATGTTGGTGCCGAATGGTAGTAAGGGACCTCTGGAAAGCTGAGAAGACCCTAAAGGTGTTCCAATTTTGCGAGTAAGGCAACCCTAAAGTGTTTTCAAGTGGAATAAAGGTCTCGTGCAGACGCGGGGACAAAATCGACCTTTTTGAGTAAAGGTCGATTATTAATTTTGGAGAATTAAGGATTTTGTGTAGCTCGGTGAAATTTATTATTTGCTCAGAGGGTCCAAGTGTATTTTTAAAATTCCTAAATGGAATTAAGGTGGTGCTTAAGTTGGATTAATGAGAAGATAGTGGGGATTAATATGTAAATTGTATGTATATATATATATTCACGTCTGTGTGTGTGAGGAAGCTTCCCTAGTGTGTCTCTCAAATTCTAAATAGCCGAGAGAATGAGACAGCAGAGAGCTGGGAAAGAAGCTGATCACGAGAGATCGAGACAGAGAGATCGGAGGCGAGACAAAGGGTCGATCGTGGCTAGCCAGAGGGCTGAGCAGCGGCTGGCGGCATTGGCAATGGAAGCTGGAGCAGCGGCCATGGCTAAGGCAGAAGCGGCCGACGATGGCTGAAGGGCAGCTAAAGGCGGTTGTGAGCGACGACCAGGGGTCGTCTTGGCCAACAGAGGTCCCATAGGCAAAGCTGAAGCGACAATGGCAGTCGTGGCAGCTGCTATTACTCGCGGGAGGCTAGTCCGCGGTGGAAGCGCCGATGGTGGCGAAGGCACGACAGTCGGCGGTGTCAGCTAACAATGGCGGTGGAGCCAGCGGCGGTGGTCAGTCGAGCTGGGAGGCAGTGGGCTGGTGTGCTGGTGTAGGTGGCCGCCGATGGAGAAGATGAAGGGAGGTAGAAGATGAAGGAAATTAAAAGGAAAAAGAAAAAGAAAAATAAGAAAAGAAAATATGGAAATGGGAGAAAATAGGGAAAAATAGTCAGAAAATTCCAAAAAATTGGGAAAAAATTTGGAAATTTATTTGGGGCTCGAGGAGCATGCTGGAAGCTCAAAAATGGAAATTTGGACGAGATGTGGCAGCTCGGGAGGCAACGTCGGTATAGCCATTTTTCGAAATTTCTCCTCCCAAAATGAGTAAAGGTAATTAATATTTTCTTCTCAAATTAATTTGCATTATGTGAGATGTTGTGGAATAATGTAATGTGAAGAATTTGTTGGATTATGCCCGTGGTTGGGGTTGGTTGGTAGTTATTAGCAAGTGATTTTGCGGTGTATGGCGAAAATGAAGGCATTGGTTTAATGTCTGATGGTTGGGTTTTGTGTGGTTGCGTCTAGGTTCGACCGGGGAGGCGGTAATCCTAAAAGAGCTCGGAGTTCGGGCTGGCATTCTTGCAGAGGCAGAGATGAGGCTTCGAGCCAGGTAAGGGATGAACCCAAGTGCCAGGGGGTCTTGCTTGCATTTGTAAGTGTTTCTTTATGAGTTGCATATAGTGGTTAACATTTGCATGACATGTGTCCTAGTGTACCTATGGCCATATGGAGGACTAGTGTTGTGGGAAGGGTTGGTCGGTGCCTTAACCTAAGGAGGTTATGAGGGCATGGAAGACTACCCATTTGCATTGCATTTTGCATTACATGCTCTCTCATGCTTCATTTACTTATGCATTGCACCCTTACTGAGTCTTTATGACTCATGTGGTTTTACCTCATGTTGTAGATATAGCATATCCAGATGGAAGCAGGGATGGTATCGAGAGGCTGATATGGCGACTAGCATTGTTGCTCGAGTATGTGAATTATATTATCTTTGTATGTATTCATGTGGTGGTATGTTTATATACTCATGGGATTGAATGTAAGTGTTGTTGAGTGCTAGATGTCTCTAGTTGTTGTAATTCATCATAGTGTGGTAAGTGATTACGAGAAGGCTGGATGAATATGGCCCTAGTCGGTGGAGCGAAGTTCAAATCAGGTAAAGATCAACAAGGTATGTTCCCATAAATCCTCAATCCTCAGCGAAGTGTGTGTTATGCTAGCTTATGCCCGAGTCACCTTTGGCTTGCTATGAGGCCAGCGGAAAAAATGTGAAGCTCACTCAGGTTTCGGGTCCCAGTCCGCTGTGATTTCTTGTTTGTGTGTGGGACTGATTCTTTAAGTGGAGCGAAGGGAAGGACGAAGCCTAGCCCCCCTAAGGTGTTTCCTGTTGAAACATAGTCCAACCCTTCAGTTGTGGTTTGTCGGGTGAGTAATCGGGGTGATTATTCACTAGTGGCGCCTGAAAGTGGGAGCGGGTCATTACAACACCCCCCACCCTAACTGTTTCTATTTTATAGGTCTCCCAGAGACTAAAAGATCAAAACAAATACTCTACCACAACTATAAATTTATTATTGTATAAGCATTAACAATTTCCAAAGTCAGTTGAGTCTAGTAGTTTTCTTTAGACTCGAGTTAGTTAATAAACTTACTTGACCTATAAAAGAGGGCTTGATCCCTTAGTATGTTCTCCAATGATCAAATCAAACTCGATATTTGTCGACGTTCAGAATTGGTCGACCAGAGTTCGAGAACCTGCAGTGAAGCAACAAACACGAGACTAAAGGAAAAAACAAAAAGAAACAAAGAATAAAAGGCACATAATAAGATTTTCACATGGTTCGGTTTGAACGGTACCTAGTCCACGACTGTTTCTTTGGTTATTCTAGTAGAGTAACAGTATTGTATTGCATGTCTCCCTTTACAGTGATGATATTGACCCCTCTTTATAGAGTGGGGTGTTTACAATTTGAATGAATTTTAAATGTAGAAGGATTATGCTCCGTGGATGGCATTTCCTTATCATCTTCGAATTATCAAGAACGAACGTCTTGATTTTAGGGATTTGATTTGCCTCAGATAAGGTAGGTGGATATCGCTTCTAATTATTTTGCGGTCTTTTTGTTATGCGAGCTGAAAGCATTGCTAGGAGCTCACTTGGTTTTGCGGTCTAAGCTCGGGTTTCAGCGACATGTGACCTTACTCTGACGATCTCGACCTTGGGCCCGTTGGACTTCGAGAGATTGGGCCGGCCTTCTGGGTCGAGTCCAACCCGCTTAACTCTATCCGGAAAGCACTCATAACACTAGCCCCCCTAGTTCTCAGTGCGATCTGCGGACTGAGAGCTAACAACGGTTGATTGATGTAATCTGTCTGGTTGTCCTTTCATCCTTTCATCCAATCAGCTTGGGCTATACTATTCCACGCGGTACACTCGGTTTCATACGTATTTAATGTACACGTTCCCCCATTACTGAGTATGATTACAACCGTGGGGCCTACGAGTCGTCGTGCAACAAGTAGATGCGGGGCATGCCATAAGTCGTTTTGATCCAATGGCTGGAATCGTTCAAGTTGAACATATAAATAATAGAGAGACCCTTCCATTTCCCCATTCAGGCTATTTTGAAATTCTGCCCTTGTCTTCCTCCACCTCAGAGACTCTCATTGTGATGAAACTCTTCCGATTACGATCATTCGGGTGTCCACCGTTGTCTGAGGCTTGCTCCATGGTCTCCCTTGCTACCATGAAGCTTAAAAGGAAGGCTGTGGATTTTAAAGGACGACTTAACGCCGCTAGAGTGGGCTTCAAGGAAGAAGTGAAGAAGCTTGAGAAGGAGCGGAATTCTCATATCGCTGAGCTCCTAGACGCCCGCAAAAAGGTCGACGGCCTCAAAATGCAACTGCGAGACACACAGCAGAGAAATAAAGACCTTAAGGAAGAGCTTCACTAGGAGAAGATCTTATGGGAGACCTCTAACTCTAGTCTCACCAGCAAGCTAAATAAGGCCGATAAGGAGCTGAAGAAGGTGAAAGACGAGCTAAAGTTGGTCGTCGATCGAGCTAATGAGTTCGAGCAGATGGTGGGCAGGGTCGTTGATAAGATCAAGGCAGATGTGGAAGCCTGGATAGTCAAGGTGCACGAAAAGGCTGAATCCAACACCTGCTCGAGGTTTCTCTTCACCTTGTGGGTGAAGCATCTAGAAATGGACTTATCATTCTTTGGTGAGGAAGCCGTCGAGGAGGTGAATAGGGTCCCGGCTCAAGCTGTCGAGGCTTCCACCTCGCTAGACCAAAGTGAGGTTGTCGCCAGCCAGCTAAAGAAACAACTCCTCTTTGCTAGGGTTTCTTTTCGCTTTCTTTTTCTATTTTTTGCTTTGTAATACAAATACTTTCTCAATGAAGCTTAATATTCTCTGAACATGTTCCCTTTGCTTTAAATTTTTCCACGAACTCAAGCCAATCAAACTTGGAGTTTAAATGAGACTTGATGGGATAACACTTAAACTAATTTCCAGGATATAACTTAAAGCAAGCTCCAGGAAGCTTCTATATATCGAGATAGGCCCGAGACTATAACTTGGAAGAATCTTTCAGAGTATAAGTTTGGAATGAATCTTCTGAATATAAGTTAAGATAGACCCAAAGAATTCCCAGCTCGCAACTAGCAAGCTTGAAACAGCGCATCACTGATGGACGTAATAATTAACAATCAAGATATGTGTCCAGTACGTCACAAATAGCCATACTTATGAAAATTAAGGCAAACCTTAATTAACACGTCCTCACATCCAGCCGTAATGACAAAACAGTACTAATCCATTAACGATATGATAATTAAATCGAACTGAGTCTCAGTTAATACATCCTAACGAGATAATATCTGGATCATATTGAAAACCTTGTCGAGATATTTGTCCAGGTAGATCGCACTACGATTTCAACTAACATACCATGGCTTTTTACAAGTTTAACTGACTTGAATCGCTAAGCTATATGTCCAGGTTGATCATAGGCTGATCCCAGCTAACATACCATGGCCTTTTACAAGTATAACGAGTCGAGAAAGAACACCTAGGTAGGTCGCAGACTATGACTTGAGTCAAGATGAAAGGACCCCAGTTAGTGAATCCTTAATTAGCTCGAAATCATTAATGAAAGTGGTTGCTCAATAGGGACCAAACCATGACATTAGGTCAAGATGAATGGCCCTCAGCTCACAAACCAAAACCTATAGGAGGACCAAGATGAATGCTCAGTTAAGTAGCAAACCATAACATGGTGGCTAAGATGAATGGGCCCCAGCTCGCAAACCATGATATCTCTACCCCCAATTTTAAGAATATTTAGTCGAATATCGACAAGGATAAAGTGCAATAAGCTTACTAAATGAAAATTAATAAATTCCAATCAGAATTATGAGAATTAATTGTTACAAAAAGTTAGAGCATAAGTAAGAACAATTACATTCATTGGAAGTAAGGACAGAGGTGCTCCGCACTCCAAGCACATGGGAGAATAGCCCCATCCATATTTTCCAAGTGATACGCTCTGTTTCCCAAGTCTTTTTTGATAATGAAGGGTCATTCCCAGTTAGGACCTCGTGTGCCGTTACTGGCCTTGCGAGCTCCGGGAAGTATTAGGCGCAATATAAGATCTTTGACATTGTAGCATCGAACCCAGACATTTTTGTTGTAGTACCGTGCCACCCTTTGTTGGTACATGGCGACTCTCATACGAGCTATGACTCTCGCTTCCTTTAGCAGGTCTAGGCTCGCCGCTAGCAACACGTCATTCTCATTTGGATTAAAGGTAGCCCTTCGCTGGCTGGTCAACTCGTGCTCTGCTAGGATCATAGTCTCGGACCCATACACCATTGAAAACGGGATTTCCCACGTGCTGCCTTGAGCTATCGTTCGATAGGTCTAGAGCACTGTTTGCAATTCGTCCACCAAGGCCTTTTTTCTGGCCTCCATGATTCATTTTCTTGTTTTGGCTGGAGCTCCCAGCCTCTTCTTTCTGCCCGGCGAGTTTCTTCGAGCTAAATGCCCTTGATAGCTCATTCATAGAATTCCCCCAAATCTTTAATAGGGGACCTGTAGGTGCTCTCATAGAGCTTCCCATCCTTGCGAAGGTCTGCGAAGATCGCAATCAAGATGCTTTCATTGGAGGGATCTTCAACATTGCTCACCTCATGCCTGAACCTGGTAATGTAGTCCTTCAAGGACTCGTTTTTCCTCTGGAACACCGTGGCAAGGTGGCACGACGAGCCAAGCTGCCTTCTCAACACCCTATATTGATTGAGAAACCTCCGCCGACACTCCTCCCAACTGTTGATGTTGCGAGGCAGAAGGCTCCTAAACCAAGTAAGAGGAATATGGCCCAAGGTCGATGGGAAGACACTACACTTAACCAGCAAGCTGGTTGTCTATAAATCCATCTGGACATTGAACGCATCCAGGTGGTCATAGGGATCACTGTCCCCATTGTATTGCGGCATACTCGGAACTTTAAACCTACGAGGAAGAGGTTCGAGCTCAACTTCCCTAGTGAATGGCGTCCTCTCCCTATAGCCATTATTCTGCCACGAATCCCTTGTTGTGTCTCCAATTGTCGGACTCTTTGAAACAACTCCACAACTATCGAGTCCGGGTCAGCAGATCGCTAGGCCTGTGATTGCCTGCTTCTCCCACTCTCCCGCTTTGGGGAATGACGACTTGGGGGCAGGTAATTACTCTGTTGTCCTCCTCACCCGGTAGAGGTCTGTTGATGGGTGTCGAATTCAACAAATAATAAATTCTTGCTCTTAAAAATATGAATTGTGATAGTGATGAGCAAGGTCGTATCCACAGGGATTGGTTAGATCTATTCCTTTGAAAAATTAGAATAAATAGAAGAAACGATTGGGGGGTTTGTATTTTGAAATTTAAACAATTAAAAATAAAATATTATTCTAAATTAATAAGACAAATCAGAATGTAAAAAAAATTAAAGTAATCAATAGAAACGCTTCCAGTAGAAAGGATTGATCCACCAATGGTTATAACATTGATCATTGATGCTAAAGTCACTAATTTTCCTTGAATACTTGACCTTAGAAAGAACAATAAGCTCTGCTCATTCAATGTTTCTCATACTTCTTAATTAATTAAAACAAACTCTTCAATTAACCCTTACCTTCAAACAACCCTAGAACAAGCTCTCTAGAATTTAATTCAATGGCAGCATTAAACATTATGGAAACAAGACCAAATCTGAACAATAAATACACAAACTCGGTTTATTTAATTCAACACATGTACTCCCTAGGAATTGAACGAAAACTTATCCATAATCATCAACCCTAGTTGCTACTTATGCAAGAAAGACCAAATAATTACGGATTTGGTATTCAAGCTAGCAATAGATCATGCATCAAGAATTGAATAGTGGCCGTCTATGCAATCAAAACACACAATCATAAACATTAAAATCATAAGATACATGAATATTCAAGAGAAAATCATATTGCAAATAAAATCAAAAAGATCTCACAGTATTCTTCACCATGGCTTCAAAATATCCTTCTACCGAAAAATCAAAGTTTAGCCACACAAAAAAGAGAGAAAAATATGAAAATGATGCTTCTTCCTCCTCTTGGATGTGCTTCTCTGCCTCTTTTTCTTCCTGGACGTCCCTCTCTCGAGCTTCGATCAAGACTTTAAATATCCCCCAACAAAGAATCCAAATTAGCCAAGGAATTAGGGCTCCTAGACTCTGGTAACTTAAAATCCAGTTTTGGGTCGGATAACGAGCGTTTTGGGCTTCGTCCCCTCTTAATAATTGTAGTTCATAATGTTTATATGAATTTAGGCTTTTGAATCACTCGATTTGGACATCAGAAGCTCAAGTTATGGCCTTTTAAAGATTCCATATTTGTGCAGAATTCTAATCCAATTAGGATTTGGCCCAACTTTTTGGCCCTAACTTGAAGCAATATTTGGAGGCCCAAACGAACTCGGATTTGGACAAATCATACCATTATGGCCCAAGAAGTCCTCTACAAAATCTCTGAAGACATTATTCATGTTCTTGAACTCTAACATATTCGAGAATCTGCAAGAAGCCCAAAAGGTCAAAATATTAAAAAACTGAAATTTTGTAAGTAAAAGCCCAATTTATTCTAACCTATCTAAAATTGCCTTAACCATAGAAATAAGTATAAATCAATACAATAAGGCATAAATCTCACCCAAGAGACCATATGTAAGGGAAATAAATATATGGAATTATACACTCATCATCTCTCCTCCCGCGAATAGCAAATCCTCCAGGGTAAAGGGATTTTCAGTGGTCTCTGGATAGCCTGCGTCTGAGCTTGGGTCAGGGCCCTGATTGGGTCAGCGAGCTTCATAACTGTATTCTCTAACACCTCCTGGTGTTGCTTCCAAGCTTGGATCGTCTCCATCTCGGCAGTCGGAGCGACGGGTTAGACAGGAGCTCATGGAGGCATGCCGACGGTGACTCCAGTTGGCAGTGGAACAGGGGCACCCGCTGCAAAACAACGAGTCCCACGGTTGACGGAACATCCTGCTGTTGATTGCGGTGATTCTTTGGCAAATTGGCCACTGCATCAGAGTTTCGTGCATTCCTTCCTCTTGTCATGGCTAGCGATCAGAGCGGGCCCTCCTTCTAGCGCCAAAATGTCGATGTTTGGAATTAGACGATTGGAGTTCGAGAACCCGTAGTGAAGCAACAAACACGAGACTAAAGGAAATAACAAAATGAAACAAAGAATAAAAAGCACACAAGAGGATTTTTACATGGTTTGGTTTGAATGATGCCTAGTCCACGGTTGTTTCTCTGGTTATTCCGGCAGAGTAACAATATAGTATTGCATGTCCCCCTTTACAGTGATGATATTGACCCCTCTTTATAGAGTGAAGTATTTACAATTTGAATGAATTCTAAATGTAGAACGATTCTACTCCGTGGATGGCATTTCCTTATTGCCTTCGAATTATCAGGAACGACCGTCGTGATTTTAGGGATTTGATTTTCCTCAAATAAGGCAGGTGGATATCACATTCGATTATTCCGTGGTCTTTTTGTTATGCGAGCTAAACGGTTCGACCAACGAACTGAAAGTATCGCTATGAGCTCATTTGGTTCCGCGATTTGAGCTCTGATTTTTGCGACATGCGATCTTGCTTTGACGATCTCAGTCTTGGGCCCGTTGGGATTCGAGAGATTGGGTCGACTTGCTGGGTCAAGTCCAGCCCACTTAACTCTATTCAAAAAGCACCCATAACAATATCAAAGATAGAGCTAGAAAATTAGTATGCAATAATGGGCAATAAATGACCTACTTAGTTCTTCAAATTCGTGCCTTTATATAGCGTACTGTGAGAAAAGAATCAAGATTGTGCAAGTGAAAGATCATATGGTACCCATGAGCTAGTATAGACAAGACAAGACAGCACTCTGGATTGAGGCAAATCTGGTTGAATGGGTCAAGTAGTTGAATTAAACCGGTAGGCGAATCTAAATATCTTAGGACATGTATTGCCTTTTTATAACTCAAAGGAAGGGTATTTTTATAATTTCACCGTAATCAAAATATTCCCCCATCACACACGCATATAATTTAAATAAAATAATTTTCATTATTTTCTACATTATTAATGATAAGGGTCAGATAAAAATATGTACCAAATATGGGCGTAATAGAAGAAATATGTGTCTTAAGAATTGTGTGGAAAATAACTTGGAAGACATTTCTTTGGAAGCGAACAAATAGTGTAGTGAAAGACGATAACAACCAAGCATTAAATCATAGGGAAGTGGTGTTCGAGGACATGTGATGTACATGAGCATGGAGATGGAGTGTCCAACTTACATCTCTCTGTTTGTATCGCAATGAATTGTAATTGTCAAAATCAAAAGAAAAAAAAAAAAAGTCTGCGCCGCAATTCAAGCACCTAGGCTACACCGGGAGACCACATCTTCAATTATCGTGGTCTTGGATCTGTACACTTGGGGAACAGTCCTAGAAGGAACCTTCGAGGCCGCTGGCACCATTCCAAGCTCGTCTGGAGGGAAGGCCGCCATGTTCACTCACACTCCCCTTGGGTCTGTAGAATGCTGGCTTGCTCCGAACTGTCCTTAGAGGGCCTGACCTATTTCCATGCCTTATAGGTAAGAAGACGCCCCCCCTGTTCAAGCTTGAAGCCGAAAACGGTCTGTTTTCCATCTCTTCAAGTGGGTCAGAACAATACTCCATGGTGATGAAAGAAGAAGCATGGCCGTAAGTGAGACGCGGTGTGGCATTCCACCAACTGCTATCAGAAGGGTCGAGATCGCCTTTAAATTCGGACTCTGGAGCAGAAGACTCTTTCTGACTGAAGTATTCACAAGTGTCCTCCGTGTCATTGTATATAAGTTTCAATGCCTGCACAACTTCCCCCATGAAGGGCCTTTGAGCCACCTCTGGGTGAACGCACATGGAAGCGATGGCTGCCACCTTTGCCATGTCGTCAAAGTCGTAGTTCCCAGCCAAGCAAGGATCCACCAACCGCTCCAATCCTTCCCTGCTATTTAATAGCGGTCGAGCCCAAGTCACAAGGTTCTCTTGTCCAGGAGGTTGAGACATGTTCACAGGTTTCCTCCCAGAGAGAAGCTCCAGAAGCACGACTCCATAACTGTAAACGTCACTTTTGACAAGTAGATGTCCCGTCATTGCATATTCAGGGGCAACATACCTGCAAAACCAAATAACCAAAGGACGTGTTAAGTACTGAAGTCATGGGTTTAATTAAATTTGCCAATAAATAGCAAGAGGTAGGCTTAAAATCATGAAATCCTGAGCGGAAAGAAACATATCAAGTTGGGCAGACATAATTCAAGATAAAGCTCAATGTTGAACTTCAGAAGTTTAAACAGGGAAATGCAATCTTTAATTTTGCGTGGGCACTTATTTTTTTACAGAATAAACATGTTTTTTTATAGTTGCTTGCATAGGTTAGAAGGAAAACATACCTCGTCGTTTATCATAAAAAAATGCGTGCACACATGAGGTTTTTGGAAGATCTAGGAGCTGGCCCAAGGTTCATAATGGTTGTAGAACAAAATGAAGTAAATGTCCTATGATTTATTTTATATGCTACGTGGCATGCATTTTGGTTGTAAATAATACGCTACATGACTAATTAAGTTCAAGACTTCAAGAATTTTGTACAATTTGACACGACCAGGGTTACAAAGAATAGGCCATACCCAAAAGTTCCCATGACCCGAGTTGAAATGTGAAGACTCCCTTCCGTTGCTTCCCTTGCCAACCCAAAGTCTGAAACCTTGGGGGTGAAATCATCTTCTAATAAGACATTACTGGCCTTAAAATCTCTGTGAATTACACGAGGATTAGAATCTTCATGAAGATACGCCAATCCCCTTGCTGCACCTAATGCAATCTTCAATCGTGCATCCCAGTCAAGAGACCCCTTTCTCCTGTCAGCACCTGAAACATAAAATGACATACAAATTTTTCCTTTTAAGCTTACAATTCAATAGCGACAACCAATGTTTTCTTCTCCCTCCAACCAGCTCTAGTGATGGATGAACTTGCAAAACATCTAAGAAGAGGTGTCTTGGGTTATGTTATTTGTAAATGATATTATCTACTAAAGACAGAAGGTTCGATTACAGCAGGTCAAAAAAATTGAATTTATCTTCAAGTCTCATCAAGATGGAGCTATAAGAATAACTTTGTTATATAATATGAAATGTTAATTAGGTAACTACCAATATGTCTAAAATATGAGCATAACTAATGTTAGAGCATACAAGAAAAGAAAAAATTAAAAACGAAATTATCCGTAATACCATTGGAATGATGCCTCGTGAAGATAAGATGCACAATACATGATTAAGATGGTTTGGATATGTGAGGGAAGGAGGAAAAAATCAATAAAAGCATTTGTGAAGAAAGTGGATGAAATAAAAGAAGTTTGTAGGAAAAGAAATAGATGAAGTCCAAAGAAAAATTGGAGGGATCTCTTAAGTACAGCATGGAATATAATGACCTTATAGAAGATACAATAATGAATAAAGATTATTAGAGACCTAGAATCTGCATAGCTGATCCCCACCTGTGGGATTAAGGTTTGTGCTGATGATGATTAGTGCAGTCAAAAATAGAAGCACTCTTTTTGTTCCAATAATAGAGAAAGCAAATTTGGTGTGGTGTTCAATAAGCATAGAGTCATGAAAAAAAGAGGTGCCCAACCCACCTACATTACGACAAAATGAAAACAAGCAGGGGTTAGGGGGAATCAGAAGGAAACTAAGAACCATACCATGCAAATGGGACTCCACACTGCCATTGGGAACAAGTTCATAAACCAAGCACCGTGTGCGATTTTCAACACATATACCAATCAGTTTCACAAGGTTACGGTGGTGCAATCGGCTTAGCATCCCAATTTCTGCTATAAATTCATGATCCCCATTCTGATTATTCCTCGTAAGCAATTTAACTGCAACTTCAGCTCCATCTTCTAGGATCCCATGATAAACGCGTCCAAATCCCCCTTGACCTAGAACTCTTTTTGAGCTAAACCTTTCTGTGGCTTTCTCAAGCTCTGCAAGTGCAAATGTTTTAACAGAAAGAAGGGAAGCAGGCATGGTAGGACAAAGGGAGATTGATGTTGAGCTTGTCAAGCTACTAGCTAAGGTAGATCCAAGTCCTGCATGGTACACAAAAGATCAATTATTTATGCAAGACCCTGCAACTTTTGACAGTTGAACTGTATCAAAAAATAAAAAATAAAGGTATCTATCCTATCCAAACTTTTATATCTAACAAACCAGATAAAACCACGGAAAAATTCCATGCAAACAGTTTTCAACCTTACCAGGTCCATATAATTAATACAGTATGTGATGAGAGTAGATATTGATCAACATAATGAGCAAGTAAAAAGGGTGTTAAGGTTCAAGCAGAACTAAAATTAAGGACGGCCAAGTATAAACAAGATTCTGTGAACAGGTCTGAATTGAACTGAAAAAGTTGAACAAGAATTAAAAGGGAAGTCCCAATTGACTTCACTTATATAAGATTACAGACAAAGTGAGTTAACACTTCACTTGCCCAAAGCCAAGTTAATGATCTAGTCCCTGAGATATGGGGTCATAGGTATATACAAGGTGCAACACAGCATCAAATTAATTTCCTCAAACACAAGAAACCAAATTTTCAAGGAAATAAAACACAAGAAATCAAATTTTCATAGAGCCCATGCATTACTTATTGATCTCAGCAAATTACCGATAACTAAGGATCTGTTTGGCACCAGTCTCTTTTACCTACTTTTCTGCAAAAAATAAAATACAAAATAAAGTTGTTTTAAAGCTTAAGTTTGTGCACTTAAAAAGATACGCATTTTAGACTAGCAACAACAACAAAAACAACAATCACAAGCCTTAATCCCACTAGGTGGGGTGGGCTACATGAATTCTAGACCTCCAGCCATCTCTATTCATGGTAGTGTCTTTCAAGTAAAAAATAAGGCTTCCAAAATGACAAGTTTTCCCATTATAGTAGCAAGTTTCATTATTAAGAAAAACTGACATGCCTGATCTTCTCTACTTCTACTTCTACTTCTTCCCCTGCCCCAAATTTTTTTCTGTCCCCTCTCCCTGATCTTCTTCTAATTTCAGCAATTCTCTTTTCTGTTCCACATCATCCTTGAGTGTGATTCATTCTGATGGCACTTGGCAAGATACCGTTTAGGTTAAGCAATAACCAACATGGAGTAAAGCATTTCTAACAGGGGGAAGCAAAAGAACAAAATAGTATGGGAGTGAATCCTTTGCACATAGAACTACTTTTGGGGGATTCTAGATAAGTCTCCTAGCCGAAAACCGAAAAAAAATTAAAGCATTATTTCAATGAATACAAAGGACGACAAGCAGAATGCTGCAACAAAGCAAAGCTTGAAGATATAAGGAAATGGCCTAAATTGTATCACTCCATGGGCAAAGTTCCACACCACATCATTGCCAATGATACAACTACATTGATCTGTCTGGGCCATGATTGTAATGAGTATAAAATCCTCAGACTTACCAGGCCTCTTATTAGCAGATGGCATAAAGACAGGACCAACAGTACTTGATGGCCTTTCAACATTCCCCCATCTTAAAAGGATTGAAACAGCTCCACAGCAAACCACCAAGAGTACTAACGTAGACAAAGTAATGACGAAAATAGTTTTAGAGTTCATCTTCTGGCTCTTATTGACAAAACTTGCAGTAACAGGGAATTGCTGATTACCAGCACTTCCACTTGGACCACTACCCTGGTAACCCTCAAATGGTGGTGATGAAGGAAGCCCTGTTAATAACATTTTCAGACTCCAAAAGAGGATAATTGTATATGGTATGCAAAGACAATTACTGAAACATCTGTGGTTGCTACCTGGATAGTTAATGTACATCACGTCATAATTTCCAAAAAGGTTCTTGTTTAAAGGCACCTTCTTCTGCCAAAATCTCTCAGAAGTCAACATAGCAGTGGTATTATCAAACTTCTCTCCCAAAGGAACCAAATTAACATCCACTACTGTTCTTCCCTGATCTTGACTATCAGCACTGGCTCCAATGATAATTACTTGACTTTGTCTTAAATATGTTCCTGCTGCAACCTCAATTGCGAGTTCTCTAATGACAGGAAAGATAGCATAAAGTGACACATCGAAGAGAAGTCTGACTTTCATGGGAAACACACAGCCACATGGTGAACCAAAGGGAGATGAAGTAAGAGGCTCCACACATGTTTGACCACAACCTGAAAACCATTGTATTCAAAGCCATAAAGTGAAAACATATTGCAAAAATAAATAAATAAGAGGGATAGAATACAGAAACTGTAGGCTTAAGTTTGAATAGGTAAGTGTATATTACAGAATAACATTAAATCTACCATTGAAATGACAGCCATTTCCTTTAATAACTAATAATAGTATAATAAGTGGGAAAAACCATGTATAATGAAAAACAAAATAAACATCTATATCAAAAGATAGCTCATCAAAAAAATTAACAGAAGGTGAGAGGCTACATGGAGACTCAAATGTCAACCACCTAAAAATTAAAACTGAAATATTTCCCTTTAATCAATTAATAGAATACCATTCACTCCCAAAAACTCTACAATTCCTTTCAGTGCCACAACCCCCACATCACAGAAAGGAGGTGATAAGCAAGAGCATCTGCAAAACCAATAAGGAAAACTCTGACTCCATCCATGCAAAAAGTCAGTGACTAGGCCCATTATCCACTGTCACCAAAACTAGACCAAGAAAGAGATTTTGTTTGGTATTAACAAATTCATGTAGCCAACCTCACATAGAAGGGTTAAGGTTTGATATGGTGTTGTATGTTGCATTAGACCAATTTGTGTGCCCTCCAAAACAGCACCTCAACTGTTTGATTGTCCTAGTATACTTATCTTTTCAGTCAGTGGTTCTACACTCTCGTTCTACAAAGATACCACTGTGTGTGTGTGTGTGTGTGTGTGTGTGTGTGTGTGTGAGAGAGAGAGAGAGAGAGAGAAAATTTTTATAACTAAATAGTTCTGTACTAGCACATAAAGATTTACCTGGTACTGAAGCAGGAGCTGGGGACACTGAAATGGGTCTAACAACATGAACATGACGACGATGATGATGATGATGATGATGATATCTGGGCAAAGTTCTTATTTGAGGACCAGGAACAGGACCTATTAGAGAAGAGTTCCAAAATCAGGATAATGCTATGCCAATGGGGCGAAGTATAGAGAACCATGGATTTCAGGAAATTGTAAATAATCCAAATTCTGAGTTAGCAAGAACCTTGATACATTGGAGAAGGAGCAGGTACAATTGAGGACGCCATAGAAGGCTTGAGCCTGAGAATATGGGTTAGTGCTGATGCAGCAAATGATGAACTCGTTGGCATTGACCTCCCTGCAACCAGAGTATAACACCTCATTATCCATTGAAATCTATAAACATATATTGATGCAGAAAGACAATCAGGACAGCCTGCATATATGGACTAGCGCTAGGATGTAAAGGAGACATCAATCAAGGAGCTAAAAGAAACCAAAAGAGTGAAACTCATTAAACTCAGGTCCCCCCCCCCCCCCCCCCCCCCCCCCCCCCAAAAAAAAAAAAAAAAAGAGAAAGAAAAAGGAACAAGGAAAAGGGAAAAAAAATGAATTGGATTGTTTAAAAGAATTCACAACTCAAAATATTGAACTTATAATCAGAAAATTAGGAAAAGCTATTAAAGTTCAACACTTTTGCCATTCTATAGTAAACCTGGTCAGTGTCTAACTTTCCTTATAGAAACAAATTATATTGCTGAATCCAATTGGTTATAGTCCACTGCATAGTTGAGGAGAGAAGATATCGATGATCTATGCAGCTAACAGATTACTGTTTGTCGATGCAGTAGCAAGAAATTAACTGCAAGTGTACGATTATTGCTTACAAATGATAGCTTTAACAGTAAATCAGCAGCCAAAAAAATTAACTGCACGTGCAAGATTAATGCAACAAGTTAACACAATAAAATAAGACTCATGAATGAGGTCAATTCCAAAAGTACTAACTGATAAATCCGAAACACCAATGTCCAAGCAAAGGCATAGCAGATGTAATTACAGACTCTATGGCTACACCATTATAAGCTCAAGCCTCCGCCATTATGTAGCCGTGACAAATACAGTGCACGCATGCAGTCAATACTGGATAGCTTTTTAATAAATAAAAAGTAAAACAAATGACTGACTGAATTTGAGTTTAACACTAATTGTGATAATAATTATAAAATTAGAAATACCGATACCAATGGAAGGTATCAGAGATGAAACATAACTTCACGGCTAGAAATTCTACCAAATTGATATAGTTCCCTCCCTAGGTACAAAACTTTGGCATTTCAAATTCAATGAGAGGCTTGATATATCATCTAAACCTAATTACACGAAATATAGGACCAAATCCACCTAGAACCCAAATACTACAAGATTGGCCCCCCGTTTTCATGCTAGCCGGAGAGTTTCTTCATTTAACTGCATATGCTAATCGCTAAAGGGTCCGAATAAACAAATGGCAACCAGTATGAACACGCTATATCCGAGCCTTCATGTGGTTGATAAGAAAATGTTGGCATTAAACTAGGAAAAACTTCCACTGACCCTGGAAAAAGCCAATCCCCTTCCTCAAGTACCGATGGCAAGAAACGGTGATCTTTTTCTTATTTATTAAACGATTGAACCATTTTAATTTCCTCGATATGATTCATGTAGAATTTACATTTTTCTGTTCCCAAATTTTTCCGGCAGCCAAGCAACGCGTAAAAGTATCCTCCCAAAAAAGGCAAAGGAGGAGAGAGAGGATCAATTTACCTAAGCAAGGGGAAACCAGAGCCGGCAAAATAATGAGAACAAAATGGAGAAGTATAAAGGTTGGCATCTTCTGTTCGGAGCAGACTTCAAACACATTATCACCGGAATCCAACACCGGCAAGCTCGAGAAGGCTTCTAGGGTTCCGAAGAAGCTGTCCTTGGATACGAATTAGGGGCCGAGTTCACTGTTCACTGCCACCTACCTTCCCGAACCAAGAGACTGCATGGCTTCGAGTGCGTGCGGACGAGCAAAGAAGCGTGTGGCTGTGTAAAAACCAGCACCGGAACCGAAAACAACAATGCGGACGGCTTCACAGATCCATCAAAGTGAATCGCAGCGGAGATCTGAGAAGCCGACACGGACAGAGAAGAAAGTTTCGAAGTTTCTTCGCCGAGAGAGATAAAGAGCAAGAGCATGAAAACAAAAATGGAGATCTTCAAGCGAGAGTCTAAAAGGAATTGACAAGATTTCACGCGGCATGCCACAGCAGCAGAGCTGGGACTGGGGGGGCGGGGGGGGGGGGGGGGGGGAGCGGTTGTGGTGGGTCGCTTTACTTTATTGCCGGAGCAGCTCCAGCAGCCGTGCCTTCGGCTCTCGATCGCTGTCTGTTCCACGCTGCTCTCCGCGCGTGTTGTTCAGATACCTAGTAATGAGCTTTGTATCGACCAAAGTTGTTGCATCTGCCATTTCTTGAAGTTGCTCCAAAAACATTCCAGATAAAATTTTTATTATAATTTTAAAATGTATTTAATAATATTTTAAAAATAAATTATATAATTTTTTATTTTAAATTATTTAGATAAATTTATCTTTTTCTCTCTAGATAAATTTATCTTTAACTTTATAAATAAAAAAAAAAATACATATGTCTCCCAATACATTTTAAAAAAATTAACAAATAGTCTGATAAAAAGTTTAGAATATTTCTCAATCTTATCTTGACTATACCATACATTGGTTCGAAAAATATTCTAATTTTATTTTGATATAATTTTATTTTATTTATTTTAACAAATTCTACCTAGTTTAAAATTGAGTTGTGAGGTGCAAAAAATCTATTCAATCAGTTTTTTTGGATGATAATTTTAATTAAGGAATTATGATAGATTTTAAAATTATTATTATTATTATTATTATAAATAAATAATCTTGATACAGCGTTTTATAGACTATTTTCAATAATTTGTGGGGAGATATATTTAAACTATTCTCATGGTGTGTTTTGCATGCTTCACAATTTAATAATTACAGTTCTGGTGTACAATATGATTAGTTACCTAAAGTTGTTAAAGTTATTTTGTTTAAGTAGTGAATTATTCCTTTTAAAATCATGAACATAAGTTGTTGAGCAAAAACTCGTTAATCTTTTGTTTATCATTATTTTTTTAATTTAATTTTTGTCTTTGTTAATGGCTTGCAGTATTCGTTCTTTAACTTATCTTCTCTTATTTCGACCATAGAATAAGTCAAATAAATAAAAAAAAGTAAATTTTTGTTCAAGAATAAAATCTTATTAGAATTGTCAATATTTGATTCATCCTTAAAAATCATATCACATCCATTAATACTATCCATCTCTTATGAATTGAGAAAGTATTTTGTACATACCTAATCATCTTAAATACATTCATCATTTCGTTATTTTTTGATTGCCGAAAATAAACAAAATATCTTGTTATTTCTTCAACAATTTCTAATTGTTAGTGAACTTTTAGCAAGTTTTAACCTTAGATAAAGTTCTAATCATTTGTCAAAAAAAAAAGTAAAGAAGAAGTAAAGATTGGATTTTGTAGGATTCTTAAGAAATTTTTCAATTTCTTCTGAAAGTTAAATGATTAATCATTTTCTTCTCACGTTCTTTAAATGTATATATTCTAGACATTAATGAATACCAAGAAAGGCATTTTTAAGATTTGGCAATAGTATCATGTTAATAGTAGTGAGTTTTATTTCTCATCTTTTACGATCTTTGATTTGTTCTTTCATAAAATTTTAAGTGATATAATTTTACTTATATCAATTTTTTGAGCCAATAAAAGATGAACAAATTCAATTAAACCATGATTTAAGAGGTCATGAGAAATGTCTCGATAGTCAAAATCTCATGAGTAACATGTTTAGATTTTTAGAGTCAGACGCAAAATAGAACATTAGAAACTCAAATTTTCAACATTAAGATACTTATCTTCGGGTGGTCTTTTTATATGGTTAGGTATACAGACATTTAAATTTATAAAATTTTGACTTTACTTAGAGTGCTAATACTAATGATATTTCTAATTTTTTTTGTTTGGGGGTGTTTTAGAGGTATTTAAAAATTTAAGTAGTACATAATAATAAAGTTCTTAAATATTTTAATTTCAGTGTACATTAAGCTAGTATTTGTTAATCAAAATATAAACAAAAAAAGTGAGATATGAAAAATATTCTAAACAAAAGTGTTTTTCATTATATTTGTTAAATTATATAGTGACTATTGAAAAAGAAATCACGTGACTTCTTAATTGAGTTTTTCCAAATAAATTTGTCTTAATCCTTATTGATAAGAAAAAAATGACGCATATATTTTCTAATGCATTTCAAAAAGTTTAACAAATAGTTTGATAAAAATATTAGAATACTATTCAATCTTATCTTGATCATTTTACGTTTCAATTAAAAAAATATTTCAAATTTATCTTGATATAATTTTATCTTACTCATTTTAATAAACGTCACCTAAAAAGAATTTTTAAAAAATCTTGGGGAACCATATAATAAGTTAACTTCTAAGCTTAATGAAGTTATAATTTTAAAATGAATAATTTATTTAATATCAAATAACAAATCTCATAATTATGTAACACTTTTTATTTATAAATAATGAGTCTTGTTATGTTACACGTATCGGACAACATACTAGTGGGGCGTATGTCCCCCCGCCTCTCATTTTATCTACGTTCAATAATATAAGAGTTGTTCAATACAAACAACAAAATGAAATCGCGTAAATAATTGTTTTTGAATGAATAAATAGTTTATAGAAATTGTTTAGAAAGAAAAGTGTAATCAAAGCGGCCAATGATGATTCTTCATTATAAATGATTTTAACAATAAGATAAAAGCGAGTGTCGCGCGGCGTTGCAAATTTTAATTTGAGCAGAATGATGAGAGTGATACATTAACATCCGGCCGTTCCATTAGGTGGGCTTTTGCCTTAAATCATACTTGTCACGCTTAGACTGGACACATTGCGGTGCAGACCGAAAACTAATAATGGAATTAGGAGTGTGCAGAAAACAATTATAATTGAAATTAAATTAATTTACATTAATAAATCGCAATTTCTTAATTAATTATGATGGTCAATTTTAGTTTTATAATTCGATAAATAGACATGTAAAAGTCTATATCATTTAATTAGAACTCAAAAAATCTACGACCACTAACTTTAACGAGTGTGTCTTTTAATTTTGAATGTTATATGTTTTATGATTTTCGATATCTCATGAAATTGTTTTAATGGGCGTGTCCTAATTGTCGAACTTCACTAACTATATTTTTTATATTTTTCCAACTGTCTAAACCAATAAACTATGATTTGGTTGATTTTAAATACACGATGATTCGATTATAGTTTGAGAAGTAGGGTGATTCGATTATAGTTTGAGAAGTAGTTAAACTGTCATTGGAGTTTTGGTTTTAAAAACACCTTTCAATGAATATTTATATCCCTAAATAATATTATTAGTCTCTAATTTTATATTAAAGCATTTTAATTTTCATTATCATATTTATTAAAGTTTACTTTTTATAATTTAATTACATTTTTAATTTTTTTTTTATCAAATTTTATTAACAAAACTGAAGTGATATACATTAATGTAGGTTTAAAAATCATTTAATGCTAAAATTAACATAAATTCCACAATTAAGTGATTTTGATATTTATATTAATATGTACATGTTTGTTTTGATTAATAGAATTTAAGAAAAAAATCAAAATATAAACTAAATATTAACAAAAATTAAAGTTTAGTTTTTATAGTAATAAAAACTTCATTATAAACACTGATAAACATAAAATTTATTATAATATGGTTGAGTATTATTTCATTAAAATTAAATTGAAATACATAAGATTCATCACACACTATGGGTGAGTGTTATTTGATTAAAATTAGTATTTTAAACTGAATTGATGAATTTCAATTCTATTGTACATAAGATTCATCGTACTAAGATTATTATAATTTTGTAATTTATTTAGTCAATATCGGATTTGGTTGCATAAGGATGATACTTGAACCGTCAAATGGAGTGGTGCGTGGCTTGTCAAGGCAGCAGGTACGCTTTTGCAACGAAAAGCCAGCTTAGACGAAAAGGCAGGGCCCACAATAATAATAGAGTCAAATAGGTTTCGAGCTTGCGTCTATTACTGACACTTTCACGTGTGATAAAAAGTGTTTATTTTTTAAAATTAATTGATGTAAGAAATCTAAGCTTGGATCCGAATCGCAAATCTAAATTTGATTTGTCGAAGAAAGCAACGAATAATCAGATTATTAAATGATATTAATTTATAATAAGGAATAATCAGATTATTAAATGATATTAATTTATTTTTTATAAAATTATAAATATATATTTATAAAAATGAAAAGGTATTTTTCATTGTCTCTAAAATCTTATGATTTTACGATCCAATTTTATGAATCCTTTTTCGATCTCACTTAAAATCCCGATTTTAATTACCTTGATAGATCTTATCCTCATTTATGGCAAATTCCATCCACATTAATAGCAGTCTCATCTACACCATACCACCATCAGGAAGCACCGATGTCGGATGTCTAATCCTATCATCCTACAGACACATACATACATGAAGACAACTCATTCTCTTATATAAATCAGCTCTATTTAGAGTCAAGATATGTTCTCTTTCTAGTCTATTGGCACTCTGCCGTTTTACTCTCTTATTCATTTAAGTGTCAGAGTGCTTGCAAGTACCAGTCGCCCCCTGACAGTTTGATTGCTAGAGATCATCACCTGCCATTGCGGGCTTGCCTCCGACCATTCCTTTGGACAAGGAGAAACATATATATATATATATATATAAGAAAAGAAGATGACTATCTTTGAAAAAGAACTTTCTCTAGATATTCTCTATGCATGTAGATTAAATTAATGTGTTTTAGTTTGTGGATTCAAAACATTTTTCATATAGTGATCTTGCTTGTGACTAGTAATTCAAACTGCTCAAAGATACAATTTATTTTAATTGGAGAAACTCATAAATGAATGTTATTATTTTTTCTTCATTTATTTTGATATTGGCATCATAGTCATCGGATTTGTTTGTTGGATTGTATTATGTTTTTTATGAGATGTGCATGAACAAAACACCCTTGAAGTTCTTTGAGGTAAGCTCTTTTTGAGAGTTTAGATTGTTTTCTTTTTTTCTGCTATGAATCTTCTTCAATCTCGAGCTCATTATATAAACTTACCATCTTAAATGCTTTGCTATTTTATCATTAAATAAAAAAAAATGTTTCTTTGTAACTATCAAATTTCACTTTAAAAAAGCTCACAAAGAGATTAGAAATTGATATTTAATATATAAATCATCTCAAAATGATCTATCAATAATTAATAAACTAATCATGAGCTCAAAAGCAAAAACTGCTTGAATTAAATGTGTTGTAATCACTATAAATTTAAAATCAACAATTAATTACTCAAGTAAAATTTCAGATTACTCTATTAATTCTGACAATCACTCGAGTGCATGTAATTTGTATTCGATTATATTTTTGAGACCAAAGACTTGAATTTTCTTTGTGAATTATTACTCGCTTGCATTTTTTATTTTAATCGAGTAAGCTTTAACATCTATTCGATTACAAATTTGTACATTTGATTACACCGAAAGTCCAGAGATTTGTTAATTCAATATAGAATTAATACTCGATTATAATTTGGATTTAATTGAGTATGCTAAGATATTAACACAATTATAATTTTGTACACTCGATTATTCTTGCCACTCCAGAAGCTTAACATATCTCTTGCGAATTAATACTCGATTACAAAATAGATTCAATCGAGTATTCTTTCCTACTTACTCGAAAACAATTTAACTTATAATTGATTACGTTTTTGTGCAAAAATGATTTACTCAAATATAACAGAGTTTTACTCGATTGTCTGATAAGTATACTCAATTGTTTTTGATTAAACTTACTTGCTTACTTGAGTGAGTTTATGCTTACTTAGTAAAATATTTATCGTAAAATAATATTTTACTCTATTACAAATTAGAGTATATGAGATATGCTTGATTACAATTGATTCTTTACTTGATTAATATGATAAGTACAGAGAGACTCAATTGTCTAGATTAATATATTACTCGAGTAACATGGAATTTATGCTTGATTAATATTTTGATATACTCGAGTAAAAAATGATTTGCATTTGAGTAATATGATGATATACTCGAATGATACTATGCCTTACTCGATTATACCTTTATCAACTTTCGTCTTTAACATATAGCTTTGCATATCGTCATCCAAACCATTTTCTCATCAACATCAAAACTTAATATATGACTTAACACAGGTGTTTATCAAATATGATCCATTACCTCTAACATGAGGTGAATGTCTTATGCTATCTTCTGTTAGTCTTCGATAGAAGTCTTTGGCCAAGACATAAATGATTGAAAATGAGTTTTCAATGTGTCATTTCATCACACCAACTAAGATTTTATCACATAGCATTAAATTAGTGAGTTTAATCAACCTATGGCTCTCACTTGGTCGGGACATTATTAATGAAATGATTAAATTACATAGTAATCATCAACGAAATAAGTTCACTCTGCATTAGCTTCATTTCCATTTAGATGATTTTGATATGTTGCTAAACGTTACTCAAGATCGCTATGATGTTTTTGAGAACATGGAGAGATTTTTAAAATAGATCGAAGAGTTCAATTGACTTCAAATGAGTTTGATGTTTCTCGATCGCTATTTGGTGGTGAACTTAGAAAGTCACACCCAAAATTAAAGTAATCAAAATAAGAATTGTATGGCTTAAATTATGCTCTTAATCCCATTAAAAGTTAATAGAGGGTTTAATTATCATTAAGAGTTATTGACATATTTGTATGTAATAGAATAAGAGCCTTGCAGCAACAAACACCAAATTGTTGACTCATTTCATCAACCGCCAACTGTTTTCCAAAATTTAAAAACTGTTAACCACTTGATGAATATTGCTAACAGTTTCTTTTCAATCGATTATGCGTGGAATGTTTGGGAGTCAATGGAGAGTCCAACGAATCACATACCACTTTCTTGTGCTGCTTGGATTAATCCAAAATCCACTAATCCCTTACGCTTTGGCATTTAAATAATAATGAGATTAAAGAAAAAGAAAGTTATAGTTTTTGAAGTTGGATTTAGTTCCTTGTTGATTACTTTCTCGGTAGCTCATTATTCTTGATTTTCTTCATTATTTTCTCAATTTCAACTTTGACTTAGGGTATATTACCAATTGTTGTTCATCATCAAAACTATATCAAAGACAAAACATCAACAGTCTCAACATCTTGAGAATAAGATTCTCAAATAGGAAATTCAAGAACTCATTCATATAGCAAACTGGAAAGTTTATGAATGATGATAATTGCCTTTTATTAATATATACAAAGATACATTAAATGTATTAATTACAAGTCTGTTAGAAATCATCCAATTCTAACATTAGGGCACACAACACTAATAATAAGTTCATATAAGAACTAAAAATGGTTCCATCCATTGAGTTGTTAATACTATTATATTGCAACAACAATGGAGTCATTGAACAAGCTAAAGAACCTAGGTCTCACAAGAAATCCCAACATATTAAAAAATGGTTTCACACCATAAGAGAGATTGTTACACGTGGCGTCTTGCAGTTATAGAAAATAGCTTTAGCATACAATGTAGTTAACTTACTTACCAAAGTTATGATGCAGTCACAATTTGATCATCATCTTGAAAATATAGGTATTAGATACAAAAACATAATGCAGTAATGTTACGTGGATTAGCATTAGTGCAAGTAAGAGCTTGTGAATGATATGCCCTAATACTAAATTTAAATAACATCTAAACGGGCATTTTGATGTATTCTTACACATAATAAAATAGAAGTTTATTTTTATTCATAACTCTCTAATTTGGCATAAATGAGTCTCTAGATTTTTTTTTGTTTGTTAAAGATCTTATTATTTAATTATTAAGAATATGTGGATGAGATTTTTTAATACAAAACGTATTAAATTATTCCTAATCCTTACCTTCTTTAAATGAGGACTTTGATCAAGTGAGTATGGACTAGCACAAACATTTACTATTAGGTTTGTATAATATAATGGCACCACACACCCAAGAAAATGTGAATTGGGTGTTTAATAACTTTCAAAAGTTTTTAAAGATTTTTCAAGAAAAATGGGAAAGCAAATAAGCTATAAAGGAAAAGATAGAAATCAAGGTATGTAAGAGAGACAAATAATTTAGAGTGGTTTGGCTTGACCCAACCTACATTCACTACTTTAACTCCCCAATAGAGATCATTAAATCCACTATAAAATCTTTAAGAAATAATAAACACCCAAGAGGGGGGTGAATTAGGTTTTAAAAAACTTTTCTTAAATTTAAAGACTCTTTGAATAAAATAGTTTGGACTTTTCGAACTATGAACACTAATATTTTGAATATATCCTTGACAGAAAATGATATGAAATAAGTGTAAATAAATTCAATATAAGAAAATTGATCATTTTTAAGTTTTATAACGTTGTTGTTGTGAGTATTAAAACTGATATCAAATTTGCTAAAAGTTAACTCTTGTTGAAAGTAGAATGAAAATGCTGAAGTAAAAGAAAATAAATAGATTAGCACAAAACAAATTTTATAGTAGTTTGGCTCAACCAGCCTACTCCACTCCCTGATTTCTCACTAAGAATTTTAACAATCCACTATAGTTTTTTGCAGGATTAGCTATAATCTATGCTTTTCAATGGCTTAATAGTAATAAAAAACGAAAAAAATTTACAAGGAGTAGTTGGAACCTCTTACATTGTACTTTTTAAGGGGATCAAGCACTACCACAACAAGATAAAAGAAGTTTATAATTTTAAAACACTTTGAGAAGGTTTTACAAGATTGAGAACAAATAATAAAATTAGCTTCCACAACAAAAAAAAAAAAAAAAGAGAGGTGAAGAGGATATGAAGATAAAAAAACACTCTCTCTTTTTCTTGATATAAGATGAATACTTTGAGAGGACTTTGCTTGAGAATGATTGTAGAAGAATTTAGCTCAGCATCATCTTACTCTTCTTGAAGCCTATCTGCCTTTGATGGCCTTCCTTACTTCATAACCGTTAGCCTTTTTGCCCATTGGGTAAAACTTGAAAGATAATCAAGATATATTCCATTCTATTTGATCCCAATGGTTATATATTTAATTTATGCTCAAATGATGTTTTGAAAGCTTTTTTTGTAACGATTAGAATTAAATTGGTCACTTTTTTGGATGTCTATATATAACGACTAGTTTAACGACTATAATTTTCAGTTCCAGCACAACATTAGTCAATTATTTTTGTTCCTTACTCAAGTAAATATAGTTTGTAATTGAGTATTTTTTTACTGCACTTGATTATTTTTAACAGATACTCGAGTGGATTGGAATTTAAATCGATTAAACATAAACAATTACTCGATTACAAAATATTTGTAACCAATTACACTTACTTAATAGAAACTTGAAATAAATACTCAATTCCAACTAAGATTTTAATCGATTCAACCCGATTACATATTCATAGAATCGATTACAAAAACCAAAAAGATGTCAAAATACTTGAGAGTTTATACTTGTTGGGTGCTCTAAAATTTTCTTAAGTCTAAGTAATTTCCCAATAAGTCTTTCTTTAGAGAGTCTTCGAGACGATAGCCTCCCAAGTCCTCTTGAAGGGTCCCGAGGGAACTGTTAAGCCTCCAGTTTGCATAAGTTCGAGGACACCCTTTGAGTTTCTCGGTCCCAAGTCATCATGTGGCCCTGAAGCCTTCTTTGAGACCACCCAGAGATAGCCATCGGGGCCTTGCCTCGATAACGTCTCCCAACCCTCTGGCCTTTCTAGAAGCACTCCTTGAAAGAGCCTTCCAACTCAACTGTGGGTCCCATTCATTCGTTTATAAATACACACCTCCTCGAAGGCAAATGGATCTTTTTCCTGACTCTTGAGAGCCACTTGGCCAATACTCTCTCTATCTCTCTCTCTTTATACAACCCATCTGGGAACCTAAACATTCCTCCATTTGGGACAAAGAACATTCACATGTTACATACATCTGACACTGGACATTCATCTATATATTCTAGACATTCTTCTTGGACTATTGTCTGACTTAGGCATTGGAGGGACTGGTTGGGGAAGTCTCTCGTGTACCTTTCTGACGTCTCTTGTGCTCATAGGCTAAGTCTCAGCCGTGCTCCCTAAAGACCCAGAAGTCTTACTTCCCCAAAGACTCATCGGGGCCCCATTCTTCTTCAACACCTCGAAAGCCCTTCCAGGTGCATAGTCCCAAAGGCCCCGGAGTCCTCCCATATGGGTGTATCCAGATCTGACCTTTAGGACCCCAGCTCTAACCCAATTGACCTTGCCAACAGCATCTTGGACCCTCTGCTTTGGAGAAGGACTTTATTTTTGTTGATTCCCGACAAATAAATTTAATTAGTGTAGTTTTACAATAACAATTTGGCGTCGTCTGTGGGAATCGATCAAAAAGCCATCTTTTTCCAATAGCCATAAGGGTCAGTTGTGTAAATGCTGCTATAACGCTCCTGCTTTGTCTTGCAGTGCCTCCCATTGAGCATAATAAGGAAAGAAACAACACTAGATGGATACCTTTTAGACTGAATGTGGATAAAGAACTCTCGGATTAAGCATGCTTGAGCTAGGGTAGCTTAATGATGGGTGACCCTTGGGAAGTTCATGTAGGCCCATTAGGGTAAGTTGATCTGATTCTTCCTATCGCTCGACGTAGGATGTTACAGCGAGATTGAGGCAATCTTAGACCATCGCATGTTGGAGGTAAGCAAGAAGAACAGGAGTGTGCAATACTTAGTAAGATGGAAGGGAGTTCTAGAGGGGGAAGAAAATTGGGAAAGGGATAAAACTCTATGGTAGTTTGAAGACATCATATGACAGTACTTGTCTTTACTTCTGATAGGGCCGTTGGAACCATCTGGTAGGGGTGGTTTGTGACGTCTCCGGCAAACTCACCAAAAGTTGCCCAGCTCCATTGAAGCATCGTGGCACGAAGGTGGCATGTCATAACAAGATATGGGCAGATGGTAGGCTTAAGTGTTGGATGGCACAGGGTTACCGGGCCAAGGTGGTAACAAGCATGTGAGGGAATGCAACAAACATGCAACAATATGCAGGGGAATGGGTTTCCATGGCTGAGGCACCCGTACATGAGGTAACGATTGGCATTGCTAGCCCTCACGAATATGGTTGGACTCGACTAAGTGGGGGCAGAGGCCATGGGGTAGCCACATAGACTGAGAAACACGGGACACATTATGTAACACCCCGTTTTCCGAGAACGTTAAAACTCAGGACAATTCTGGAATAATTTTTTTTATATATACTACTAAAATTAAAACTAAATCATATCATTGCTCTTATCCATCCTAAAATTTTCATTCATTTATCTCCAAGGAGAATCATTAGAACTAGATCTTCCATTAGAAATGAATGCCAATATGTTGCCTTCCTATCTCAAGTTGAACCCAAAAATATCAAAGAAGCTCTTGAAGATGAAAATTGGATTATAGCCATGCAAGAAGAATTAAATTAATTTGAAAGAAATGGAGTTTGGAAATTAGTGCCAAGACCAAAAGATTATCTTATTATAGGCACAAAATGGGTATTTAGAAATAAGATGGATGAAAATGGAGTTGTAACTAGAAACAAAGCAAGGCTAGTGGCTCAAGGTTATAGCCAAGAAGAAGGTATTGACTATGATGAAACCTATGCCCCTATTGCTAGGTTAGAAGCCATAAGAATGTTGTTAGCATTTTCTTGTTACAAAAACTTCAAGTTATATCAAATGGATGTTAAGAGTGCTTTCTTAAATGGGTATATTAATGAAGAAGTCTATGTAAAACAACCCCTTGGTTTTGAAAATCACAAGTATGAAGATCATGTGTTCAAGTTGTTTAAAGATTTATATGGTCTAAAACAAGCCCCTAGAGCATGGTATGAGAGACTTAATAAGTTTCTCTTAGAAAAAGGATTTAAAAGAGGCCAAATAGATACAACCTTATTTATAAGAAGCCATGATAAGGACATCTTATTAGCTCAAATATATGTAGATGACATCATCTTTGGATCTACAAATAAATCTCTATGTAATCAATTTGCAAATCTTACGCAAGGAGAATTTGAGATGAGTATGATGGGTGAACTTAAGTACTTTCTAGGATTGCAAATAGAACAAGAAGAATAAGGTATATATATTTCTCAACAAAAATACATAAGAGATCTTCTCAAAAGGTTTGATGTTCAAGATTGTAAACTTATGGCTACACCTATGAGTAGTTCTCAAAGCCTAGATAAAGATGAATTAGGGAAGGCTGTAGATAACAAGCTTTATAGAAGTATGATTGGCTCTTTGCTTTATTTAACAGTTAGTAGACCTGATATTATGTTTAGTGTGTGCTTATGTGATAGGTTCCAATCTAATCCCAAAGAATCTCACTTGAAAGCAGTTAAAAGAATCTTGAGATACCTAAAAGGAACTGCAAATCTAAAACTATTTTATGTAAAATCAAATATTTTTGATCTAATAGCATACACTGATGCAGATTATGATGGATGTAAAATAGATAGAAAAAGTACAAGTGGTTCATGTCAATTCTTAGGAAACTGTTTGGTATCTTGGTCAAGTAGAAAGCAAAATACAGTGGCTCTATCATCTACTGAGGCTGAGTATGTAGTAGCTGAAAATTGTTGTGCTCAAATATTGTGGATGAAATACCAAGTAGAAGACTATGGCATAAGACTTCAAAACATCCCAATAAAATCTGACAATACTAGTGCTATAGCTTTAACAAAAAATCCAGTGTTTTATGCAAGAACTAAACATATAGAAGTAAAACATCACTTCATTAGAGACCATGTTCAAAAAGGAGACATAAGCCTTGAATTCATCGATACAAATCATCAAGTAGCAGATATCTTTACAAAACCTCTTGATAGAGAAAAGTTTGAATATTTTAGGAGTGAACTGGGATTAATTATAACATGAGTAAGTATGTGGTATTTGATTTCTTTTCTTATTCATGTTTGTATATATATTTGATAAGGCCAAGATTCAAATATGTCAAATCAATATATAATTGACAGAATGCATTCGAGCCAAAATTTATATGTGATGTTTGGGGCACATCTCTGCAAATTAATCTGTTTTATCCTTAAATATAGTCGACAACATTTGTGCTGTTGTCGACTAAGATGTTGTGAGATTGCTAAGATAGTCGACAGAAGGCTCAGCCTAGTCGACTATGCGCTAAGTGTAAAGAAAAAATCAGTCGAGAGCTATATTGTATTTGTCTACTATTCCTTCGTTTCTTTTAATAATAGTCGACTATACCTCTCTCATCTGTCGACTATACCCTAGAAATTTAATACAATAGTCGACAAAGCCATATCATCTGTCGACTATCATATCCCGCCTATTTAAAGAATAGGCGACTATCGATTTTCTTAAAACCCTAACTTCTCCCTTGTGGCCGATTTGCTCTCTCATTCTCTCTTTGTAAGTGTCGAACTCCATCTCTTCTTGGCATTTTCGATCATTTATCTCTCTCTCTAAAGTGCCATTGCTCTCAAAATGACCCGCTTTTACTCAGCTATATCCAGTAATCATTTTCTTGGCCATATTCCGAGACCTCTCTTGCTCTCTCTCTCTCTCGAGTTGATTTTTCTTCTCAATGGCTCGTACCAAGAACTCGGACAAGGGCAAAGGAAAAGGAAAAGATAAGGTATCAGGTTCTTCAAGCCGTCCTTCATCTCAACCGAGGCCTCAACTTCAACTTTTCAATTCTGAGGGACAACAAGAAAGGTACTCCATTCATTTTGAGTCTCGAGAAGTCCTTGACGGTCATTATTTGGATCTATCATTTCTAGAAACCATTGATTTTCCATACATTCAAATGTTTAAGGACTTTGGTTGGTGGGATTTTTTGACAATTCATAGATTCATATATGAAGATGCAGTTAGGGCTTTTTATTCAAATGCTGACAATACCTATCATAAGAGAAAGTCAGATAAAAAGTTTAAGACCAACATTGGGGATTCTCATATGGAAATCACTTTGATGCTAATCCACAATCAGTTTAAAATTACATTAGATGGAGAGGACTATGCCTCGTGGACTCAAGATTTTGTTCAGGCCAGTAAAGAAGTCATAAGAGATTACTCTCTTACAACTAAAATCTCTGACACATCAAGTATGGACTTGAACACTAGGATTCTTCATCTTATTTGTTGTCAGATGATCTACCCTAGAAATGGAAGTTTCTCTCTTGTTACGAGACTTAACTTGTGGCTACTCCAATGCATTAAGGCTAAAAGAAGGCCAAATCTGTGTTTACTAATGATAAATCTGATGATAGACTCATTTTCAACCAAAACTAGGTCATTTCCCTATGGTATGGCAGTCAGTGTTTTACTGGATAGTCTGGTTGGGAACATGGACAGTGCTAGAAAAGTATATCTCAGCCTCTCTCAACACATAAATGACAAGACACCCATTAGAATTGGTTATGCAAATAAGGATGGGGAATGGGTTAAAGCTGACAAACCTGAAAATCCTAGAAAGAAGAGAAGATCAGAAGGACCCTCTTCATCTCATGAAGATTTAGTGGTTCAAGGTATGACAAATCTAAAATTAGACATATCAAGAGTTGAAGCCAGTTTGCAAGAATTCAGAGAAGAAGTCAGGTTAGATCTACAGAGTCTTCATCAGCAGCAAAAAGATCTATCTTCTCAGATGGGGCACCTTATTCAGATGCTATCCTCCCAGTTTCCTCCACTTGCTGCATCTCCATCCATTCCATCAGTTGCCTCTCCTTCATCAGCTCAGTCTTCTTCTTCATCCATCTCTCCAGATGTTTAGATGATGCCCTCATCATACATTCCATTTTACTTTTGCTTTATGTATGGTAGATTTTCATGTTATTTTTGTTATATGGTTTGTTGAACTAAACTATCACTTTATGAATGAATGTTTAAGTATTGACATTTTACTCTTATTTATGTATGTTTCAATATGGCTGAATGGTTTAGTTGAATTATCTCTATGTGCAGCTTGGTTTAAGGGGGAGTTTCAGTGTGTTTCAAAAAGGGGGAGTATTCTTTTTTTTGATATTGCCAAAAAAAGGGAGATAAAATGAGTGAATTGATTTTCATAATTTTCATATTTATTTTGTCATCATCAAAAAGGGGGAGATTGATATTTTACTCTTAGTAATAAAATAGTTTTGATAATGACTATATGAAAATCAATCTCTATTAATCAATCTCTATTATATGGATTATATGTATGAGAAAATCAATCTTTAAATCTCCTTGAAGCAAAGTTATGAAAATTTATATAGGAGAAATGTTGAAATGTGGTTGAGTGTGCTTAGATTCAAAATAAATATATTTTTGATAATCTCAACTTGCTTTCAAAAGAATCAAAATGAGGTTTTGTTAAGTTTTCATGTTTTAAAAAGGATAGTCGACTATGTGGTTCTGTAATGTCTCGCATCGAGCGATAGGAAGGACCGGAACAACTTACCCTGATGGGCTTACACAAACTTTCCAAGGAGGTCACGCATCCTTAGATTACCCCAGATCAAGCACGCTTAACTTGGGAGTTCTTTGCCAACATTCAGCCCAAAAGGTATCCAACTAGTGTTGTTTCCTTTCTTACTTATCCTCGATATATACTACTCTTCTCTGGGCTCTTGGGGTATTACATTCTCCCCCCCTTGAGCACATGACTTCCTCGTCATGCGACCTTACAACTGGTCCCAGACCTTTTCCCCTTGGGGGCTGCCATCCTAGAAGCCTGTCAGAAGCCGCTCTTTGTACAGGCTCTCGAGCCCCGGCGCCACTCCCCGCCTTCACCAAGGGTCGGCTCTGATACCACCTGTAACGTGTCGCATCGAGCGATAGGAAGGACCAAAACAATTTACCTTGATGGACCTACACGAACTTCCCATGGGGGTCAACCATCCTTGGATTACCCAGGTCAAGCACGCTTAATTTGGGAGTTCTTTACCAACATTTAGCCCAAAAGGTATCCAGCTGGTGTTGTTTCCTTCCTTACTTATCCTCGATATATACTACTATTCTCTAGGCTCTTGGGGTATTACAGGTTCATTCTATTGACTATGCCTGAAAATAGTCGACTATGCATAAGGATAGTCGACTATGCTGGATTGATCTGTCGACTATTTAAGGGTTTTGTCAACTATTTTTACATCTGTCGACTATCAAGAAAGGATAGTCGACTATGGTTTTTCATCTGTCGACTATTTTTGTTCATAAAATTCAAAATCTTCTTCATAGTTTTACATCTGTTGACTATGCCTTTGTATCTGTCGACTATGAAAAATTTGTGTTTGAGATAGTCGACTATACTTTTCTGTTTGTCGACTATGGCCAGTTTTATTTGATAAAATAGTCGACTAACCTATTTTCTCTGTCGATTATGTGTTTCACAGAAACTTATAACGGCTAGTTTTTGGCGCATTAAATGCTCGCCCAACCACCCACAACGGTCCAAAATTCAACTATAAATAGGTGGTTGAAGACGCATTGAAGGCTGTTGAAAAATATTGAATATCTTGAACTACCGTGCCTTCACTGTTACACTGAGCTTTTAACTTTTTCTCTCTGTATTTCCATTTAAGAGGTTTTGATATCTTACTGTTCTATTCTTTTAAACCTCGATCATTCATTTAAAGAGAGAGCTTGTAACTAAGAGTTGTACTCTTAGAATCTCTACTTCAATTTTTGTATTTTTCTTAGCAGTAGCTAGAGGGCCCATTAAATTGGGAGGTTATACACTGCCTAGTGAAGGACTAGAGGACCTGCTTGTATTGAGTAGGGGGTTTGATAGTAAAATTGGTTTTAAAATCCTTAGTGGATAGCTAAGGTAGTGGACTAAGCTTGGAAGGCTGAACCACTCTAAATCTGTGTCTTCACTACTCTTCATCTTTTCTCTTTTACGGTTGCATCCTTGCTCTATTGACTTTGTTTATTCATTAATAAGATTTCATTTTTATTCTTCACCATACGAAAGTTTTTTTTGCTTCTCAAAAGAATTTTTTTTTTAAATTATACCAATTCACCCCCCTCTTGATGTGTGCCATATCAGTTCAATTCTATCACGAACTACCAAGCCCAACCTATAGGATTTTTCTAAATTTTTTTGATATTTTTCTCTATATTCTTTCTTTCTCTTTCTCAAATCTCTCTCTTACTCTCAAATCCTTCTTTCTAATTCAAATCTTCTAACATTTCAAGTTTTCTCTATTTATAGAGGTTGAATTAAGTTTAGTATAATTGTAGTGATCCACTATCTTTTATTATATTATCACTTTTTTAAAATTATTTTTCACTAAATCTCACTCATAATCTTTAATTATTTGTCCATACTCTACTTTATCTTCCACATTTCTCTATTAATTCACCCATTATATTTGATTATTTGGCCACACTCTAGTTTGTCTCCCACATTTCTCCATTAATTCATCCATTATCTTTGATTATTTGTCCATACCAAATTTTGTTTCCTATATTTCTCCATTAATTCACCAATTATCTTTGATTATTTGTCCACACCATATTTTGTCTTCCACATTTCTCTATTAATTCACCCATTATCTTTGATTATTTGTTCACACTTTACTTTATTTCCACATTTCTCCATTATTTCACCCACTATATTTAATTATTTTTTACTTTAATTATTTTTAACTAAATCTTATTTTGAATAGACTATTTTTTCATTTAGTCCATAAATTTAAGCCCACTTTTTTATCCTACTAACTCTAAACTTATTTACTTAGCCTTTCATTTCTCAACTTAGTCTACTAACTATAAGTCCATTTATTTAGCCTTTCTTTTTTCAATTTAGCCCACTAATTCTAAGCTCATTTACTTAACATTTCTTCTCTTTTTTTTTTTTTTAACTTAACCTACTAACTCTAAGCCCATTTACTTAACATTTTATTTTTTAACTTAGCCTACTAACTCTAAACCCATTAATTTTCTCAATTATAATCTCTTAATGGGTGTCAAAAAATATTTTAAATATAAAAATTAATTATTATTATTTTCAAAATACTAAAATATTACACGCTAGCAGGCTGAGTATGTGCGAGACACGGGGGCAATCTGCATAGCCTTAGCAGGAGGCAAGGCTAATAGGCAGGAACGGTTATAGCACCTATGCGGGCGCAACCCACATACTCCCTCAACATGTCGGGCACATTCGCATGATGCACGCTCACGAAGGCCTTACACGCGCGAACGACCGAGGCAGTTATGACAGGTGTCAGTCGGGTGGGCCATGGGACCCAACAGACATTTTTCCCATGTGGTGCATGCAGCCCTTGTGGGTCTGAGGGGACGGTTATGGAGTATAACCACTTGTAATTTTGTACCCTATATATATATGGCTAGATTGGCGATTTTAGTAGTTTTTTAGAGAGTAAAGCCCGTGCCACTCTTTATATTCTCGGATCTGAATATAAAGTTGAGAATTTTCCCGTATTCTTTGTGTGCGCTTTTGTTTATATTGTGCATAAACCCTTTAGGGTTATTCGCTAATCTAAGTGAGCAAACTTAGAGCCATCACAAGGTTGTCGATCGAAATTCAAGGCTAGTCTTGTGATACATAACATGGCATATTCCATAGAAATACTATTACCCAAATAACTATTTATTCACATATATATACACATGAAACACACATAAGTCAAGTAATTTACTTATTGCTTGACTGGTACAGAGCATATAGAGGATTGCAAAAACATTGAACACAATATATATTACTCAACAATAAGGCTCAACATATAACACAAAGATGCATTAGCTTGAACATTATGAAATTTCATTTACAAAAATACATATAAGATGAACAAGATGTAATACCCCAAGAGCCCAGAAAAAAGGGTAGTATATATCGAGGATAAGTAAGGAAGGAAACAACACCAGCTGGATACCTTTTGGGCTAAATGTAGGCAAAGAACTTCGGGGTTAAGCGTGCTTGAGTTGGGGAAGTTCAATATTGGGTGACCCCCTGGGAAGTTCGCATATGTCAATCAGGATAAGTTATTCCGGTCCTTCCTATTACTCGATGCAGGAAGTTACATGTGGTATTAGAGCCGAGCCCCGAGCCTTTGAGCACGGTGGTGGGGTAAACCTCAACGAGGATGCTGAGTCCCTAAGGGGGGTGCATGTGGGCACCTTAGGCAAATTCCACATCGGCAATGCAAATGGGGGAGATTTGAGACCAATTGTAAGGTCGCATGAGAAGACATCATGTGCTCAAGAGGAGGAGAATGTAATACCCCAAGAGCCTAGAGAAGGGTAGTATATATCGAGGATAAGTAAGGAAGGAAACAACACTAGCTGGATACCTTTTGGACTGAATGTAGGCAAAGAACTTCGGGGTTAAGCGTGTTTGAGCTGAGAAAGCTCAAGGATGGGTGACCCCCTAGGAAGTTCGTGTAGGTCCATTAGGGTAAGTTGTTCCGGTCCTTCTTATCGCTCGATGCGAGATATTACACAAGACATATATGATTTATATTCTATAATCTCTAAGCCATCATACGCAAATACTACTAATGCATATTTTGAGTAATTCTTTGAAGATAGGATTTTATTACTCAAATGCATTGAACCTAAACATGATTCATAGACTTAAACAAGCAACATTTGAATGTATTGCTTAGGAAACATTCATCATTAAATGCTTTCAAATACTTGAATAGTTTTGCTTATCAAGCAACACACATTCAATTTTATAAGTTCTCAAAGAGTTCTTCCATTAAATTTCAAAACTTGAGAACTTTAGGGATTTGATATCAAGTATCAAATAGGCAATCTAAGATTATTGGATCAAAACTCAAGAACCATCGTATGAATATATGATCATTTACAACAAGAACTTGATGTGACCTATGCTCTTTGAATCACAACATAAATATTGATCACTTAGGACAACAAACTTAATCCTAAGATTACCTTAAGAATCATAAGATACCTAAGATTACCATAAGATATTTATGCAATATGGATATTTGGAATATCCCTTGAAGTCCTAGAACAACCTATTAACATATTAGGCATATTGATAGATAACACAAACAATCTTAAAACATATTAACATGTTCTTAAGAAATATGAGAATTTAACATATCCTCAAAGATAAAATAATTTTCTCATATAAACAACATATGGATAAGCCTATGAGAACATAACTTACCAAGATTCCTTGAGTTTCTTCTCAAAGCATCCTTAACATGCCTTACATTAAAGTTTTGTATACAATAATCATCATCAAAACATTCAAGAACAAACTCAACAAAATCTTATGTTGCAAACCACAGCCTTTTACATTAACTAGCTTCCAAGCTAGTTCTTCTACCTATTAGGAAAGATACAATACAAGAGATTCAAATCTTACATCTCTTTATCTGAAATCTATCTAGAACAAGCTTTGAAGAAAACTTTACAATGAAGAAAAATAGGCTTGATAAAAAAATGAAGGTGAAAAACAATGGAGCAAAGAAACTAGAGAGTATATAAATTTGAAAACTTGAAAGCCCAATTTTTCAACTCTCTTGAACTTCAAATGGTTTGCCATTTATAATCTTTCATGGTCCCTCTCAATGAATATAACCATTGGAGCCAAATGGTTAAGAAATCCAACTTGCAAAAATCAAGTATAGTTAATCATTAGAATTTTTGCAACAAAACTAGTCAACTGATTTGAGTAATCAGTCGACTATTTTTCAAACTTTAATTGGGCCAATCGATAGTTCCTAAAACTTTTGACTGGAAATGATGTAGTAATAGTCGAAAGCAAGCAACTGAGAGCATGCAAAACAGACAATCAATAGTTTTTACTCTTAAAGATTATAAAAGTGAAAATGCAAGAACCAATTTACATTCTTAAACATATGATTGATAGTTTTAACAGGAAACTTTGACATTTGACTTTACAATGAATGTTTTAATAATCTTTTAATAAAGTTTTATGAAAATAATGATTATGACCAAAACATCATCAAAATTAATACAACATTTACTATTTTGGTTAGTAAGAGATATTAATGATAAATAATGGTAAGTCACATGCCATAAAGTATGAAATGTTCATTGTAAAAATATGGGTGGTTGTTGGTTGAACAATGCACCGAACATGACATTAATAACAAACCACATGATAGAGAGGATTAATGATTTGTTATTAGTTGCAATTGTGTAACTAATCCTCTAATTTGAAACAACACGGTTGTCTTGTGTATAGGTGTGTGAGATTTGCTGGTGATGCTGACGCACCCAAATGCAAGGTGGGAATGTTTACTCTATGTTCTCATTTGACTAGTATATGGAAACAAGTGTTCGTTAGGTAGGATCCATTACTTGTGACTTAAAGTGAATGTCCTAAGCGATCTTTTGTTGGTCTTTGATGGAAAAAGTCCTTAGCCAATGCATGAATGATTGTAAAGGAGTTTTCAACGTGTCATCTCATTATATTAACTAAAATCTATCGCATAGCATCGGATTTGTGAATTTAGTTAACCCATGGCTCTCACTTGGTTAGAACATTAGTAATGGAATGATTGAATTAAATGGTAATTGTCAACAAAATAGGTTCACTTTAAATTAATTTAATTTCCATTTAGATTATCTTGATATGTTGTTAGACATCACTTAAGATTATCATGGTATTTTGAGAATATAGAGAGATTCGAAATAGATCGAAGAGTTTGATTGACTTCAAAGGAATTTGATGTTTCTTAATCACCTTTTGACAATGAATCTAAAAAGTCTCACACTCAAAAGCAAAGCGACCAAAATAAGAATTATGGGGCTTGTATTATATTCTTGATTCTATTGAAAGTTAATTGAGAGTCTAATTGTCATTAAGAGTTAGTGAAGGATTTGTATGCAACAGAATAAGAGTTGTTGGAATTGTCTAAGCAATGACATCACACATCCAAAAGGGGGGTGAATTAGATGATTAAAAATTTTGATTGAGCTTGAAAACTTTTTGCCAAATGGTGAGGTTTTAGTGCAAAATAATGGTGTTTGAGAATAATGCTTATCAAGATCAATGAAATGAAAAATAAATGCAAATGAAACACAAGAAATTTAAAGTGGTTCAGTCAAATGGCCTAATCCACTACCTTAGCTCCTTACTAAGGATTTTAAAGAATCCATTAAAACCTCTTACTTGATCCTAAGTAGACTCTCTAGTCCCAAGACTAGGAATACAACATCCTACTTTGCCAAGTGGGCTTTCTAGCAACCTTGATAGTCAATTATAATGAGATTACAATAAGACAGGATCTAAGAGATGAATATTTTAATTACAAGATCTCTAAAAAATTAAATATAAGGCTTGGAACAAATAATAAAAATTAAGAATAAAACCTTTTGAGAGAAAATTTTTAAAACATTTGAGCACTTGAGAATAATTTAAACATTTAAAGCTTGCAATCAATTCTCTAACCATTAAATGCTCCAACAACTTGATATTTATAGCCTTCATTGACCCTTAGAATTTTATAGCCGTTGGTTTCCATAAATGATCTGCAAAATTAGTCATTAAAATGATATGTGATGAAAACGGTTGGAAGGGTTAAGAGACGGTCGACCGATTTTTATGTAGTGGTTGTCAACCCTTCTTGGCTAAGAGCATGCAATTCATCGATCAAAAAGCTATGAAAGTTGGTCGACAGCAAGGCCTCATGCGGTTGACTATTTCTCATGAGCGGTCGATAGTTTGGCCTTTACATTTAAAAACTTTACTTCAATTTTTCAAGTGCTTCAAAATCGATTTTGATGAGACAAATTTAAAAGATTATTTTGACATAAAATCGTGTTTTTCCAAATGCCATCAAGAGATTTGAGATTGAAATTTTTGGCAGATTGATATTGACTTTCATGATGTGAAATTGATTTTCGATTTCGTGCTTATAGGACTTATAAAATGATTTAGGTGCACCTAAGTGAAATCTTTTACAAAATGTTTTATTATAAAAGTAATATTATTTTTTATCATCAAAACCAAAACAACAAAGGCCTTACAGCAACAAACACCAAATTATCGACTCCTTTCATGAACTGTTAATTGTTTTTCAAAAGTTGAAAACTTTCAACCACTCAATGAATACTGTCAATAGTTTCCATTCGACGGATTGTGCATGGAATGTTTGAGAGTCTATGAAAAGTCAACCAACTCCCAGACAACTTATGACGTTCTAGTACTACATGGATTAATGGTAGATTAATCTAGATTCCATTAATCTTTTCCACTTTAGCATATAAATAGTGAGATTAAAGAAGAATAAAGTTTTAGTTTATGAAGTTAGATTTAACTCTTTATTGATTGCTCTCTTAGTAGCTCCTTTTTGTTCTTCTTCTCCATTCTCTCAATTTGCTCATATGACGAGCATTGTTTTCTGAAAACAATAATAACTTTAAGACCACACATTCCCTTGTACTTTTAATTGGCACTAAAGGCGCTTTAGGGGTTTTTGAAGCTTGCTTGCTTTGGATTAACTAGTCCCTTTACATTTGAGGAGGATAAGATCACATTGTGAAGTATATTATACATCAAATATTGATTCTTCAAGAATGTAGCATTTATTGAAATGTTCGTTTTTGTTGCATAGTTATTGTTTATTGCTAAAACACTTAAGTTTCATATGGGTTTTGTATTTATTGTTGCTGCACATATGAGATGTAAAAAGTTTTTAAAATCAAGCATACCCACATAAGATCCTCAACAAAAAGTAATTGCCAAGTGGGGAAGTGGTAGAGATGATATATATGTGTAAATATATATAAAAGAAAAAAATAAGAAAAGGTGACTATCGTTGAAAAAAAACTCTCCCCGCAAACTCTTTTTTGGATATTTTCTCAACATACATATTAAATTAAAGGCATTTAAGTTGTGGATTTAGAATATTCTTTATATGATGATTTCGTTTGTGACGGTTGATTCAAGTCACTCAAAGATTTGATGTTCTTCCATTGGAATGTGGTTTATTATTTCTCATTTATTTAATAACTTAAGAAGAAATATTGTTAATTATGTGAGTGTTAAAACTTAGTGTTCGTCTAGTTTTACCATTAACTTTTTCTTTGTCGGCTACACCTGATCTATTTACTTACTTTTACGTTTCTAATGCTACCTTTTTCAAAAAGGAAGGTTTCGATCTACTTCTGTAGGATTGGTTGCTCGCTTCCAAAGAGGTCCCATACTGTACTTTTTTAAAAATGTTATATAACACCTAGTTATGACATTCGTATATTGATATATATTTTACTCTATTCGCATCAATATAAATAAATATGAAAATATTATTAAGACACTCAAGTTTGACACTTTGCTATTCTGCATCGATATTTTATGTTATATGTTATATTAATTCAAATGTACAAGATATTAATATAGAATATTAGTAAAAATGTCAAACGTATCCAAATAATTTTTTTAAAATATATAACACATTAATACATGAGTGTCACAAAAAATATCAAAAGTAAATGTTTAAATAATATTTTTATTTTATTTATTTTTAGTATAGGGTGTCTATGCTTGATTAATTTTCATATATTCATGTAAATTACTTTATCTATATATACTAAGTCTCCATTTGAATGTGATAAAACTTAGTCCCAAGATTCCCTTAAATTAATATTTAAGTACTAAGATTGGAGCTCCCACATTTGCATTCCCAACTTGAAGTCTCTATCACTTCAATATTCTAGTTGCACATATACATTGACACTTCATTAATCAATAATTAATACACCTTTCATTGAATTATTTAAACGAGAGGTATATTAATAATTAATTAATAAAATGTTTACATGGTGTTAATCCGGATATATAAATAACATTACTCTAATAATAATGAGTAGTAAAAGGTAAACTATCAACATATTTTTTAAAATTTTTAATGTTGTTAGAAAAAAACAAGAAAATTTATATAAAAAAAGAATCACATCATTAGAGTTGCATTAGAAGTCAACGCCCTGGTATTTTATAATTGACCCAAACCAAATAATGCTTCCAATAGTTGCTAAAGGCTAGGAATCGAGGAAAAAAATATATATATTTGAATTTTTTTCATAACAAACAAGGTAAAGGAGCTCAATCCAAATAGAAAATGAGCATCGAAGTATTCCCCAAAACAAGATAATGATAAATGGATAATTATTATAAATATAATATGAATAGAAATTAATTTTAGAAACATATCAATTAAGCTCTCGCTTTGCGACAATTGTTATATATTAAACTCTCAACTGAAGATAACTTATAAGATTTAAGGGATGAAGAGATCAAAACTTAGATTAAAAATTGGCATTCCAAGTCCTCTTGGTGCCGTTGATCTTATGTGATATGATCGCAATTGACTCATTTTTATTATTTATCTTAAAAAATTTATATATTAAAATGTGAAAAGATTTTTGAGAAACGAGTTAAAAATAAAATATTTAACATTATTTGCTGTCTTCAATTTTCTAGTAACTCTTTTCGACCCCAAACAAGCATTCTTATTTTGTTTACACACACACTCACCGTCTAGATTCTGTCAATGATTGAAGTCTTACGATGACACTTTCAGATATAACACATAATAAAAAAGATAATAAATACATTTCCCAAATCTGACGGACGAGAATATGGTGGCAGTAAGGTCCGGCAGCTAGGGCAGACGACATCGTAAAGGGATCAAGAGGCGCCAAGCAATACGACGCCGTCCAGCCGTGCCGTGCCTGCAAATGCAATTCCTTCTGGAGTGGACTAGTCTTCCTCTTCATCCTTTCCGTATCTTCTAGATCTGTAATTGAGTACTGACATTGTCTTTCGTTCAGCTTTTCTGTGATCCGCATTTTCCACTTTCTCCTTCTTGCCGTTGATTCTTTTCTCCTCCGCATCGAATCTGCGATTCTTCTTCTCCCTAGTTCTCGACCACCTGTTTCGCTATGTCCGGTTACTTGCAATTTAGGGATATTCTATCTTTTTCCTCTTAACCTTAAAGATTTCGGTACGAGGTTGAGTGTTTTGGTGCGTGGCGCCGAGTTTCCGACTGCTCTTTCAGGTGAGTATTCTTCCCAGTCTACTCTGGGTTTTTCTTTTTAGAATTATGTTGATTCTCGATGGCTTTTTCCAATTATAGGTATTGAGAAGTTTGGAACGTTTGGGGTATTGTTTCTAAAATTTATGTTGGTTTTTTTCGCCTTAGCGTTGCTTTGAGTCAGGTAGTTTCAGTTTTTTCTTCTCTTTATTGTTATGATTCGAGGGACGTTTTGCGGTGCTAAATTTGATCAGTAGGGCACTCTCATACAGAACCTGTGGCTAGCGTAATGAATGAGAATTTCTGGGGACGATAGGTAAAGGGTTCCCGTCATACTTGCAGCCAAAATCCTGCGTCAATGGAGAATCAGATAATGAATCTTGGCCCTAAAGGTCGAATCAAGAAGCATGAATTTGTAAGGCTTATCATACAATGTCTCTATTCTTTGGGGTTTGAAAGGTCAGCAAAATCCCTGGAAGGGGAATCTGGTATTTTCTACAAATCTGCGGAGTTTGGATTGCTTGAATCCCAAATTCTGTCTGGTAATTGGGACGCTTGCATAGACACCCTGGATGCGTTAAAGGAACTGTCAGATGAAACAAGAGCTTCGGCATTATTTCTTGTGAGTAGGCAAAGTTTGTTGGAGAATTTGATTCACGGGGATGAATCTTTAGCTTTGTCGGTTCTGCGCAAGGTCGCTGCTTTACGTGTGGGCACAGATAAGGTTCACCACCTTGCTTTTGGAATGATCTCACTGAAGGAGACGGGCCTGAGCAAGGGTGATGACGATGATATCCTCGAATTACGGAAAAAATTGTTGACTGAAATGGAACAATTGCTCCCTCCTCCTTTAACCCTTCCTGAAAGAAGGTTAGAACATCTTGTTGAAATGGCTGTTGATGCTCAAATAGACTCGTGCATGTACCACAACTCATTTGATCTTGTATCACTCTATGAGGACCATGGATGTGGTCGGGATTGGTTCCCTACTGAAACTATTCAGGTACGTCAGATGCCAATGCGATATTATAATTTTTACCTGTACTTTAAAACTTCAAAATAACTATGATTTGAACACTTGATAGTTGATTGCTCTTTGGTTTTATGTGAAGAGCATTCCTTATGTATTGTGTTTGTCCTCTGTATGGGTGAAAATGTGTCACGATCCTAGGGGTAAGAAGGGCATTTGTCAATAGATAACAACTGTATCAGTTAGCTAGTTAGCTGGTAGTTAGACAGTTGGCAGTTGGTTTGTTAAACAGTTGAAGAGCTAAAACGGCCTAACCTCTTCTGTTATACTGTTAGGAGGTAGGCTATAAATGTAATCAATGACTGTGGGAGAAGGGCATCGAATAACAGAAGTATTCCTTTGGTCTCTCTCTCTCTCTCTCTCTCGTCTTTCTCTTTCTCCCATTCTACTCTGTTCTAATGACCGAAATTCCATATTTGTCCAACCCCATTTATTGGGGCTTGACAAAATGGTGAGCTGTTTAATGGATATTAGAATTCTGTTTTACAGGAAAGTCTTCTCTTTTCAGTGAGCTGGTTCAATACCATATTTTTTGCAGAGGCATTCTTCTCCATTGAGTTATTTTCTAATAAATATGGTCTATTATTTATTAGCTTGTGTACTACTATAGTTTAATTTAGGGTAAATTGACCATACACCCCCTGAAATTGGGCTTGTTGACTTGGAGACCCCTTGAACTTTAAAATTAGCCTATTTAGTCCCTAAATTTTCCGAAAATTAGCTACAACACCCTATTCATTACTAATGGTGTTAAGTAAATTGACCGTACGCCTCTTGAACTTTGGGTCTTTGGCCTAGACACCCTTGAACTTTTATTTTTTGCCAAATCAATCTTGGTTTTTTGAGAAAGTTTAGGGACTGATTTGGTGAAAAATAAAAGTTCAAGGGGTGTTTGGTCCAAAGACCCAAAATTCAATGGGTGAATAGTCAATTTACTTAACATTGTTAATAACGGATGGGGTGTTTTGGCTAAGTTTGGAAAAATTTAGGGACTAATTGGGTTAATTCTAAAGTTTAGGAGGTGTTGGAGTTAAATAGCCAAAGTTTAGGGGGCTTATGGTTAATTTACCCTTCAATTTATTTCATCTGTTTCCTTGTTGTATGCCTTGTATATTACAGCCTCTGCTGTACAGTTTTGGTTTTGCTCTGGTTTTCTGTATGTAGTTCAGTTACAAGCAAAATGCTGATAGATTTGGTTGTGCTATTGCCATGGCATTCCTTCTTATGTTGGGTCATCCAATAATTTCAACTTATATATATATATATTGTACACGTAAATGATATGTATGAATGCATAAATTGTATTCTGTTCCAGAGTTATATGAATGCATGAACCGTATTCTGTTATGGCATGCATGCTCTTGAGGTTATGCAATGCAAAATTTAGAAATTTATGCTGTTGCTAGGAGTTGTGAAATTCTTATTTTGTAGAAAGTATTTTGAACATTCTTGGGTCATTTCCTTCCCCGATTCCTGCACGTAATAGAGTGCATATCCAGTGACAGCTTTTATATGTTTTTGTATGATGAGAAGCAATTTATTCTTGGATGTTTGCAATAGATCTTGCTGTCATGATCTTACCCTTAGCAATGAAGCAGAATTACAACATGTAATTATTTATTGCCTCTGTAAAACTTATTGAGAAGATATTTATTTTTTATGAGCAAAAAACCTGTTGATTGATGAAATTTAACCGTGGATTCACATAACTAGCTTACTGGATTTCTTGAATCCTGTGATACGTGTTGTGATTTAAATCCTAGAAAATGTGTCTTTGACCAAATTATACTATATTAGTTCCTATTCTATTGCTAAAATTACATGCTACTCTTGTTTTAAGTTATGACAGATTTTGACTGGCCACAGTAATGAAGTTTGGTTCGTCCAGTTCTCTAACAATGGGGAATACTTGGCCTCATCATCAAGGGACTGCACAGCCATTATATGGAAGGTACCATTTAATCATAGATTTCAGCGACGTGCATTAGATGCATTAAAGCAACTTCATGTCATTAATAGGTTTCTTCTGTTTGTTTACTGCTACATGTTATTGGTAAATTTCGTGTTTTAATGAAAGTCTGATTGGGAGATCTATTTTATTGGGATGGCTGAAAAGGAAGTTCAATATTGAACACCACTAATAGCCAATTTGAAATTTCAGGCTAAATTTTAGTTTTAGATGAAAAAGAAATGGAGTAATGCATACTCAACTGCCCTAGATATTTACAAGATATATTCTAGAATTCTAGAATCTAGGAGGCACCAAAACACTCCAGAACAACTAGAATTCTCTAGAGTAGTCCAAAACTACTATAGGACACTCCATGACGAATTGGAGAATTTTGGAAGATTCCAATAAACCTCAGGGCTTTATCTGTTCTGCTGTTGCAGGCATCAAAATTGGCAGGATGTGACATATGTCACGACCCTAAGGAATCCCCAAGGATATAATAGTAATACGTATTATATGTTCTTCTTTTGGTTGTACTTTTCTGCTATAGCTGTTAGTACCTTCAATTGTAAGCCTATAAATAAGCTAGTGTAGTTAGAGGATGATATGTTTTGAATGATAATGGAATTCAGCCATTGCCCTCTCATCAATTTTCTCCCAATTTCCCTTTAACCTTTCTCTCTTTCTCTGTAATTCTTCCTCAATTACTTCTGTAATTCTCCCCAATTCTTGTTGTATTTCCCCCCTCTTTTAGTCTAAGTTCCCTCGATTTCTTCCAAATTCCTATTCAAACCCTAGGCAAACACTAGGGTTGTGACAAATGGTATCAGAGCCATTGTTCCTTGGCGGACGGATATAGACAGTTGTCTTCGGACGTGGTTGATTTTCGAAACTTGATCTCGATGCACACAGGTTAATTCTCAGTTGAGTGTTAGGAGATCTAGGCGACTCTTGAAGGCTGATCAAAGTTGTTGTAACTGTGCGACTTCTTTTGCTCCTGAATCAAGTTCGACTTTGAAGTAGAATGACGCCAACGATTCTTGGCAAATTGTAGGTGAAGCTGATTTCGTAATCTGATTTTACTTGAGACATTGAAGGCGACGTAGATTTCAATTTGGCTTTTGATTAATACCTAGGCACTGAGAATTAGACAAATTCAGTGCAGCTAATTTCTAACTATTCTAGGTGATATTCCATCGATTTTCGATTGCAACCTCCAGTAGCAGATCCAGAACGAGCGAGTGACTCTCGGATCAAATTTTGCAGGTGAAACAGGAGGTGATTCTCGGTTGTGTTTTTCGACGCTCCTTGAAGGTTAATTTTTGATTGTTCATAGGTTGTTACTTTCTGACTCATGATCGTGTGTTGGAAATTTCAATAGCTGATTCCAGCCATTGGATGGTGATTGGGTGAGAAGAAGGCGCCGACTGGGGTGATCGTTGAATCACCGTGATTGCGACTTCGATTCTGGTGAGTAATGAAGGTGCAGTGTGGGAGAAGGCCCAAGCGATCTTGAATTCGCTTTGATCGTGGGTAGATAGCGATACGTTACAAGGGTCCGACAAGCTAGGCGAACTCCATTGGTAGATCTGTTGCGACCAATATAGGACCAATTGTGAATATCTGCTTTGATTTGAAGTCGACGCAAAGCGAGTGACTCTTGGAATCGATCTAGGTCACTGCATGTGACCAAGGCGAGATCAGAAGCAGGGCCATCGATTCTTGGTTGTGATTCCGACACTTCTATTTGTAGATCCAACGAAGCGGAGCCAGGTGGATTTAGACAATTTAGGCGAACTCTCCGGAAGCTGCAACAGATCCAATAGATTCTCGGATCTAATCAATTCTCGAGGCTACTGAGTTGTGTATTAGGTGAATTCTGTCGGTTGATTCTCGGCTACTGATTTCTGATGCTTCACAACCGTATGGTTCTTGGAAACTAGTCAAGGCAATTGACAGATTGCTGTTTCAAAGGCAAATTTGCAAGGATTTGAATTGAGAAGATGTATATAGGAATTGCAAATACTTGGGTCAGAATTGACAACAAATTGAAAGGTCTATCAAGTAAGTTTGATGAATTCTTGATAAAGTTTACCAAGAAGGATCAGGTTGGAGATGAGAGTTACAAAGAAGAGCTCTACAAGCTGAAACAAGAGGACTCAATTATGGAGTACTTAGACAAATTTGAGAAATTGAAAGCACTAGTGCTCAATTCTAATCCAACTTTGACCTAGTCATATTTTGTATTGAGATTCATTAATGATTTTGATGATATGCTGAGGCCTATGGTGAATATGATGTGTGTTGCCACATTACAACAAGCAGCTGAGAAGTCTAGGATGTAAGAGTGGGCGCTAGAAGTCATTTATAGAAAGCATGTGCTTCTGCCTAAAAGTTATCTTAAGAGCATCCAACAAATTGAAGGAGCTTCTAAGGTTGCAAATCCAATAGAGCAGGAATCTGAGGAAAAATTGGAGTTGGATTGGCCCGTTGTAACTAAAGACTCCAGCAAGGGAAAGAGATTGGACAAGGATATCGGTGAGGATCACATTTTATATTTGCAGGGAGCTGATGAAGTAGCATTGGAAAATGAGGATGGTGATCCAAATGGCTTCTATGCTGCTAATGAGAGGTAGGTATGCAATGAGGACTTGCACAATCCTATTGCTGCTTTGAGCATCAGTCTTGTTGCTACTTCATATGGTGTAGACCAATGACAGGTGTTGGTTCTAGTAGGAAAGGAGCAATTAAAATTGACTAAACAGGAGAACAGTCATATGGTTCAGAAGATGATGGAAAAGGAGGCTGCTGCCATATGGTTCGGGAGTTTGGACATTGGAGAAGGGAGCGTTGACATTGAGATCCTTGAGGTCTACAGTTTATGTCTGTAGGGAAAACAAAAGCAAAGGAGCATAAGAGCAAAGAGGAAGAGGCTTAGAAGGAGAAAGAAAGAAAGAAAATCAATCAAATCACGAAGGCAGGGATTGGATGAATAGCAGGGCCAATAGCTATAAGTTCTTGGGGACAAGAACTCTCTTAATGAGGGGGGAATTGTCATGACCCCAAGGAATTCCCAAGGATATAATAGTAATACGTATTATATGTTCTTCTTTATGTTGTACTTTTCTGCTATAGCTGTTAGTACCTTCAATTGTAAGCCTATAAATAGGCTGGAGTAGTTAGAGGATGATATGTTTTTGAATGATAATGGAATTCAGTCATTTCCCTCTCATCAATTCTCTCTCAATTTCCCTCTAACCTCTCTCTCTTTCTTTGTAATTCTTCCCCAATTCCTTCTGTAATTCTCCCCAATTCTTGCTGTATTTCCCCCCTCTTTCAGTCTAATTTCCCCCGATTTCTTCCAAATTCCTATTCAAACCTTAGGGTTGTGACAACATATTGCTCATAATACATTACATATCCTTGCACACAAAAATGAGAGATGCGGCATCTAATCCTATATAGGTATAAGGTTCACCATATTGATTTGAGTTAATTGCTATTAAATTAATGTAAAGACAAAAATTCCTATTTTTAAGGATTCACACTGTTGTTAGTGTCTATGTTTTCCTAGTATAAATACTTACAACTACAAATGTATCTTATCACAATTTCTTTTGATGTATTCTCCTTGTTTTCAAGGTGATGCTGGGTTTGTGGATAAAAATTTACTGCTATACTTTCAGTTGTAATTTCCTTACTGTAGTAGCCTAGTTTGTGTTACGAAGTGGAATCTTTGCAGTGGATCTAGCTGAACTCACTGCTGTATCGTCCTTTAAAATAGACATGAATGACATCCAGTTGTCAAATGACTTTGAAGGATTTTCCTCTTTGAAAGAGTTAATTTTTTACATCCAATTGTTGCAAGATTTCAAACGCTTGTGGTGGGTGGAAGAGTTAATATTTATCCAGAGGGGGTAGATTACGTAGCCCACTGTCCTAAGTATCTCAAATCTTTGCTTCATGTCTCTCTTTTATGGCATAAGAAGCCTGGATGATGCAAAATAATTCATTTTTGAGTGGGACGGCAAAGAGTTCAAATGTTGTTTGGTGGGCTTAGAGTATGTGAGGGTTTGGGAAGTTGGAGGTCTGAAATCTTTAATATGTTTTGCAAATTGACTTTATGTTTGTTCTTATTGATTGCCAAAAATATAAGAAAACTAGTGATTAAATGTGGTAGTAGTTGGAGGATTTGTTTTCTAGGGAGGTTACCATTTCATACGGAAGGCATTTCCAAAATGTTCCATCATGTTGGATTGGAATATATATATATATATATATATTGCTAAGTAAAGTTGGAATAATATTCCGTGTAACATGAGATTTGTGATGGGAAATGGTAAAAGGGCATGTTTGGAGCAATCTTTGATTTTTTTGGCTGAGAGGTGGGGGTGGGGGGGCTTGGGGAGGGTTTCAGTGGGACCCACCAGCCTACCACCTCCGGGCAAATGCTGAGGTGCCTTTGTTTCAATAATGGTCTATTGGAAATAAAATTTTCCTATTATAGGTATATGGGTTTGTTTTCTTTTTGTAAGGAAGTCATTGCGGAAGTTCTTGTTGGAATCTGGAAATCAATCCCTGATTTAGAGGGAATGATTGAAAAGATTAAATTCCCAAATTAGAGGAGTAATCAAAGGAATTATTGTAGGTCAACTTTCTGTTTTAGTTTTTTGATAGTTTCTTATTCTTGTATAGCATAAGATAAAAAGATCTCTTGCATATATGTATTGTACAGCCAATTGGTGGAGGTAAGAAATCAAGTAATTTCTTCCAAAATTATTTGTTCGTGGTATCAAAGCATAGCTCGACGCTGGTCTAACATTCATCTCCATTTTTCTGAACCACAATATCAGTTCTTCATGGCAAAAATTGACTTTTCTTTGGTAGACTCTTCCGTTGCTCCTGTTATTTCTACTACTTCAATTAATCCCATGTCAACCCTTGATTTTCATTCTCTTCAAATCACCCAACACAAGCTCAACGGAACAAACTTTCGTGAATGGTTTGGATTTGTAATGCTTGTTATGAAAGGCAAGGGCAAAGTTGGATATCTGACAGGTGCTATTCCTATGCCACCTTCAACTGCTGCTAACTATTTGACTTGGGATGTTGAAAATTCTATAGTCATGGCATGGCTCAGCAATTCTATGGAGCTTAAGATAGGACAGACCTACCTCTTCTACAAAATTGCAAAGGAGATCTAGGATGTTGTGCAAGAAATTTACTCGGATCTCAAAAACACGGCCTAGTGTTTTGAAATCCATTTTGTCCTTCGAACTACTAGACTAGGTAACATGTCGGTCATCGAATACTGTAATGTTTTAGCTGGACTTTGGTAGGAGATGGACCTTTTCTATGATATTAATTGACATTGTCTTGAGGATAGTACTAAGTACACTAAAATTCTAGAGGAGGAAAAGGTATTTGATTTCATATATGGCCTTAACAAATATCTAGATGAAATTTGTGGTTGTCTCCTTGGTAGCAAACCTTTCCTTTCCATCAGAGAAGCCTTTAGTGAGATCAAACACGAGAAAGCCACAAATGAGTAATGCTCAACAACCCTTCAAACCAACCCTCTGATTTGGGATCTCAGAATTCTACCTTGGCAGTCCATCTCATTCAAAGGATAAAAAACTTAAAGATAAATTCTGGTGTGATTGAATTGGATGAGAAAAACGAGACTGTTTGGCAATGGTACACTGTTCACATGAGAAAATTTGATTTTTATTGATGAAAAAATGCAGATACAAGAATTTAAGATAAGAAAAACTTGGGTGACCTAAACTATTATGCCACAACAAAACCTTGGCATCGGTTGTGGCTATCAAAACAACCTTATTTGTAGAAGAAAAAATCCTATCCTTTGTCAAATAATAAAGCCCATCCTTAACTTTAGCATTGCCAATCGTCCTCCCCAATACTTGGTCCTGAAATAAACAATATGAAGGAAAGAAGGTCACACAACAATTCATATCTTGAGTAATTTTATGGACTAATAGTAAATTGCATCTTAAACCAGGTACATGTAAAGACTGATTTAAGTTTTAAACCAAAAATACAAACTGTTCCATATCCTTTGGCCGGAGAAGTGGTACCATTAGCCATTGAAATGTCTATAGGATTGCCACACGGGGTGTATTCTGTCATTGAGCGGGCTAAACAGGCCATATGGTCGTAAGCACCCATATCTACTATCCATGTATTCTAAGAGAGTTTGCTAGAATTTAGAGAGTAATGGGAATTACCTTATAAAGTAGTTGCTGCCATAGGAGGACTTGGAGAGGATATACATTGATTCAGTAGCTTATACAAGGTTTGAATCTGCTCCTCCGATAGGTTAAGGCTGGTACTATTTCCTGCTTCCTTAGGTGCATCAACTATGTAAGCAGTCCTTCCAATCTCTTTCTTTCCTCTTAGCTTCAAGTTAGCCGGTTTCCCATGAATTTTCCAACATGTTTCTTTGGTGTGATATGACATTTTACAGTGGTCACACCATTGCTTCTCCCGTCCTAGGTGCCCTAGTTGACTCTCTTCTTGTTTAAAATTTGCTAAAGCAGAATTTTGGTGAGTTAAAGGTGACTCACCTTGTGGATTTAGCATGACCTTTTTTTGGCTTTCCTCCCTCCATACCTCAGCAAAGACTTCTTGAAGTGAAGGCAGAGGCTTTGTACCCAAGATTCTGCCTCTTACTTCATCCAAATCTTGGTTAAGACCATGTAGGAAATCAAACACACGATCCTTCTCAATCATCTTACTATATTTGTACTATCCGCAGAACATTCCCAATTAATGGTGTAGAACAAATCCATCTCATGTCAAAGTTCAACCAAAACATTAAAATAATCAGTAACATTTAGGTTACCTTGTCGTGTGGTCCTAATCGCAAATCTAATCTCAAAGCATTAGGATGAGTTCTCCAAATCTGAGTATATGTCTTGGACCAAATCCCATATTTCCTTTGTGGTTTTATAGAATAGGTAAGTTCTTTCTATTCTAGGTCCCATCGAATTGTTCAACCAGGCCATTATGGTGAAATTCTTAGCTTCCCAAGTACCATATGTGGCTGCTATGCTCGGTGGAGGAGCAGTAGAGTTGGTTAAGTAACCAACCTTGCCTTTTCCCTTGATCACCAACATAACTGACTGAAACCATTCCTTAAAGTTACTCCCATTCAACTTATGGTGAGTAATTTGTATGGGAAGATGATCAATTGAGTTGCTAGAAAGATTTGATGTAGAACTTGAAGGTGGATTGATCGGAGAATTTGTGGTAGAAGCCTTAGTTAGAGTGGGATTAGGTTGGGTATCAGCCATTGATGAAACGGGGTGTGGACAAAAGAAACAAATAGAGCTGAAGAGGAGGACGGAAGAATCGAATAGAGGCTGCTTTAGGATCAAAGAGTAAGCTCTGATACCATGAAACAAGCTTTGAGATAGCTGGAAAGCTTGAATAATTAATTCTAGAGGTACGAATGAAAATATATACGCCCTAGCTACTAATAATTCTCCTACAATTTAGGAGAAGACATAAACTATCTACTTTCTAGAAACTAGGAAAATTTATCTCCTAAAACTTAGGAAATAAATTTAAACTTATACAACAATATCTACAATTTAAAATAAAACATTTAAACTCTAGAATTATCTATTTTTAAACTGGAACCACATCTAGATGATCTCCCGATTCTTCTTATCACTTTTCTGAGTTCTCCAATAGTAAGGGAGGCAGCAGAGAAGGCTAGGCTACAAGAACTCACACAAAAAGCCATTTTTTAGGAAGAACAAGGTTGTAACCAAGTCGTTCCGTACAGGAGGGACCTTTAGTGGGGGGAACTTCTAAGGCTATGGTCCTTGTAGTAGCTTCAGGAGGGCACAAGGGGGGATCCAATGCTGTAGTAAACAGGAGCACCACTATGGAGCAAAGGAGAATGTTGGGTTTATGTTTCAAATGCGGGGAGAAATATAGCTAGGGGAATCAGTGTAGAAGACATTTGCTTAATATGGAAGGAGAGGACAAAGATGAAGAAGAGGAGTTGGATAAGGAAGAAGAAGATGAGAAGAAGGGTGAACCACCAATAGAAGTACTTGAAGAGGAACAAGGATCAGAAGGAGAGATTTCCTTCCATGCCTTAAAGGGAGGTCCTACGGGGAATATAATCAAAGTTAAGGGCCAAGTGGGGAAGAAGAAGCTCATGGTGCTAATAGATAGTGGTAGCACCCACAGCTTCCTGAATGAAGCTACAACCAAGGAGTTGAGGTGTAAACTTACCCACATTACCCCCGTATCAGTGACCGTGGTCAATGGACACAAAATGTACAACCACTATAAATGTGTGGATTTCACTTGGATGATGTAGGGGAATGAGTTCAAGGCTGATCTAAGGATTTTGGAGTTGGGTGGCTGTGATATTGTGCTCGGGGTGGATTGGATGAAGACGGTTAGCCCATTAACCTTTTACTTTAACAAGCTAGAGGTGACAATGGAAATGGGGTGCAAGAAGCTAACGCTGGTGGGAAGTTTGGAACAAGGGGAGTAAGTTGTAGAAGCTGTTGGAGAAAAAGAGGGGACATATATCCCAGCTCTATTCGATACATGCCATAGAAGGAGAGGAATTAAACAGGATAGCAAAGGACCTACATATGGTGTTTATAGATCTAGAAAAGGCCTATGATAGGGTCCCCAGAGAAGTATTATGGAGGGTTTTAGAGAAGAAATGAGTCAAAATAGCCTATATACAAGCCCTTAAGGACATGTATCATGGTGTAGAGACAAGGGTCAGAACATGCGGAGGGGATACTGAACCATTTACAACTACAATAGGACTGCATCAAGGTTCTGCACTAAGTCCATACTTATTTGCCCTAGTAATGGATGAACTCACTAAAGATATTCAGACAGATGTGCCATGGTGTATGCTATTTGTAGACGACATAGTGTTGGTGGATGAAACAAAAGAAGGAGTGAACACTAAGTTTGAGTTGTGGAGAAACAATTTAGAATCTAAGGGATTTAAATTAAGTAGAAAGAAAACAGAATATATGGAATGCAAATTTAGTAAAAATGCAAGAGTGGATGATGTTATAATAAAATTAGAAGACCAAATCTTACAAAGAAAAGACTATTTTCGATATTTGGGATTAGTGATTCAAAAAGATGGAGAAATCCACTAGGATGTCGCACATAGAATTAAGGCAGGTTGGCTAAAATGGAGAAATGCATCGGGGGTGTTATGTGATGGTAAAATCCCATTAAAATTGAAAGGAAAATTTTATAGGACAGCTATAAGACCAGTCTTGCTGTATGGCTCAGAATGTTGGGCAGTCAAATACCAGCATGAACAAAAGACGAGTGTAACGGAGATGAGGATGTTAAGATGGATGTGCGGACATACAAGAAAGGATAAAATTAGAAATGAAGTTATTCGTAATAAGGTAGGAGTAGTGCCAATCGAGGAGAAGATGAGAGAGACTAGATTAAGATGGTTTGGTCATGTGAGAAGGAGACTAAGAGACGCTCCTGTGAGGAGAGTTGATGAAATGGAACAATTAGTCACAAAAAGAGGTAGAGGTAGACCCAAGAAGACTTTGGGAGAAACATTAAAATTTGATATGAAATATATGGATCTAAATGAGGATATGATAAAAGACAGAAATGCATGGAAGTCTAGAATTTATGTAGCCGACCCCACATAGTGGGATAAAGGCTGGATATGTTGTTGTTGTTGTAGCAAAGGTTCTACCAGAGGAGAGGAAGGGCTCCCATGCCACCCATTCTAAGGTAACTACTACTTTAGATAGCTTGCATGTACTACTGGAAAACTTTAAGGACCTATTTCATGAACCAAATTCCCTGCCTCCCTGAATGCCCTTGGATCATGCCATACCCCTTAGACCCCATACTACTCCAGTGAACATTCGAGCCTATCAATACTCACCCACACAAAAGGCAGAGATTTAAAAACAAATCTCTAGCATGTTAGTCACTTCATTTATTCAACCTAGCCAAAGTTCCTTTGCTTCACCTGTTTTGTTGGTGAAAAAGAAAGATAGACCTTGGAGATTTTGTGTTGACTATCGTCAACTCAATTCTCACACCATAAAAAACAAATTTCCCATTCCCCTCATCGATGACTTACTTGATGAATTTGCAGGGGCTAAGATCTTTTCTAAACTTGATCTTAGGTCCAGATACCACCAAATTCAGATGAAACCCACAGATATTCCAAAAACAACTTTTCACACTCACTTGGCCCTATATGAATTTGTTGTCATGCCCTTTGGGCTGACAAATGCCCTAGCCACCTTTCAAGTCCTTATGAACCAAATATTTGCTCCCTATCTTTGAAAGTTCATTCTAGTGTTCTTTGATGACATTCTTATCTATAACCCAAACTTGGAACAACACCTAGCCCACCTTAAAACTGCATTTGAGGTCCTTAGAGATCACCACTTGTATGTCAAGCTATCCAAATGTATTTTTGCCAATGATCTATCTGGGGCATATCATATCAGGAGAGGGAGTCAAAACTGATCCCAACTGATGAGAAATGCCAACTATTGAAGTATCAATGCAAGGGTTGAACCGGATTTTCATAACTTTTTCGAAAAACCAATGAAATGGCAGCGGAAAGAAAAATCAAAAACCCCCTTGCAAGACTCGTTTCAATGTTCGTATGCTATTCAAAAAACTAAACTATGCCATAGGGGGTTTAGTAGATATATCTTTCAACTCTTGAAAGCCGATGTAGAGGCTGAAATGCTCCTGATGACAGCAACTCCTTGCTCCATGCAGCTCCTGAACAAATTTTGGTTAGACTGAAACTGTCCCCCGAAACTATGAGGGGCTTATCGAGTCCACGCTCCAGTGAGATAGTGAATCCCAACACTCTCTCTTTGTGATAGACAGAGAGAGTAAGTGAGATTAGGGCTGGATTTCAAATGGGTTCAAATCAAAGGGCTTCTCAAGTTTGATAGTCTTACTATCAAGAACAATAGCTACAATAGCTATGAGGAAGCAAGAGGAACAATGGAAGAAAGGGCAAATCAGAGAGGGTTTTAGGCTCTCTAGAAGGAAAGGGATTTGGGCTAGGGTTTTTGGGAGCACAACTCTATGTAACAGTTCTCACATTTTGTTTATATATCAAATATATAAACCCTAGAATCCCAAAACCCACCCAATTGGACAAAACTGACTAGGAGAGAGAGGGGGGGACCAAGGGACGACAAGAAGGATGCATGTCTTCGAGCCTCTCATCTTCCCATCGTCCTCCTATGCCACGTGTCCCAATTTTTGTTGCAAAAAACGACAAATCGATCGTGCAGTCGTGACCTCTGCAACAGGACCAGTCGACCGCTCGAAAGGAGTTGTCGATCGTTTCTCTTGAAACTGGTCAACCGGTTCCCTAGCCTGTCGATTGTTTTGGCCCTTTTATCCAAAATTTTCAAAAATTGCATCTAGGCCCGCTATTAACTCTTAATAGCACTTTCATTATCTCATAATGACACTAAGGCCCCCGTTAACTCTTAACGGCATGCCCGTCAACTCTTGACGATTGCTCCTTATTAATTAATCATTTAACCCGATCTGTTAACTCTTAACGACAACGTCATTAACTCTTAATGACGGTTTCAACCTTAATTGCTTAGTCAACCATCACACCCGGATATGCGTGTGACCTTCTAGGTTCACTACTAAGTAGCAATCAGGGTACGTCAACCACCTTGACAATGACCAAACACTTTTGGTCTACAACGAGAATCTCTCCATCTCCTCGAAGTACCTTGAAAGACCCTGAGTGACAACTAGCATTATATCAGGGCGATACTACCAATAATGAAGTCTTACTTCAGAATATAACCTATTTGGGTTTTCGATTTCCGTGTATTATAATCCGTCCATCCGTTATCATCTCGATTGAGTGAGAGTCATGGACTGATCAAACTCACTAACTCGATGATTATGCTAAAATCAGTGTGGTGAGATTGAGACGACACATTGGAATTCTTTCTGACAATGGAACACGTTCCAATCAAGTGTACCCTGGCCAGGGGTTTCTGCAATCAAGACTATCACTGATCGCATAGGATGCTCATCTCACGCTGGAGGTCGATGGATCCCATTAACAATCACCTGTCTCCATATGCCACTACACATGGACCACACAGTGCATCTCCCACCCGATAACTAGATGGTCCTTAGCAATGGCAAATCCCCATCATCGACATATGAGATAATTGTGTTGCCTCCGGTCAAAAGACCAGTAACACAATCGAAGTCTGTGATAGATCATAGATCATCTGAGCCATGTGATCTATCACGTGCGTCATATTCAGTAAGTGTTCTACTAACACCTACCTACATGTATACTATATCCATCTCATGAATTATGGCATGCGACTCACTATCCTTTATCATTAGCATCTCATACTAATCAAATGTAGTATCCCATGTGCCAGTCCGTACTCGACTAATCATAGTCCTCATCTAAGAAGTCTAAGAATTGGGAATAACTATTAAGATGTCCGTATTACAAAGGTCAATTGTCACATATTCTTAATACTTAAGAATACGACATTCAACAGGAAATCTAAGGACTCATTCATATATAATGATTGGAGAGCTATGAATGAAGATATGACCTCAAATATGAAAGCATATTTTATTACATATTGCAAGAATTACATAATTAGTTCCATAAATATAAATACCAGATGCCATCTAAGTCTAGCATTGGGGCACTAATACTAACACCAACAAGGTTAAAACAATGGTGGAGTGGCCTAGACCCTTGACAGTGAGGGAACTTAGGGGATTTTTGGGATTAACAGGTTACTATCGCAAGTTCATAAGGTACTATGGAGTGATTAGCTAGCCCTTGACAGATTTGCTTAAGGAAGGGTTTATCTAGAATCCCCCTAGTAGAAGCAGCTTTCTTAACTCTAAAGAATGCCATGACGCAAGCCCCGGTGTTGGCCCTTCCAGATTTCACTAAGCAGTTTGTGGTGGAGACAAATGTGTGTGAAAAGGGGATTGATGCGGTGTTAATGCAAGGAGGAAGGCCTATCGCTTACATCAGCCAAGCTTTGAGGCCTAAGCACCTGGGTTGGAGTGTATATGACAAAGAACTATTGGTTGTGTTGAAAGCAGTGGACAAATGGAGGCATTATCTAGAGGGCAATCCGTTCGTAATCAAGACAGATCATGATAGCCTAAGGTTTTTGTCCCAACAAAGATTGTAGTCCCAATTACAAAGGAAGGGGGTGTCTAAACTGATGGGTCTAGACTACGCCATCTTTTACTGCAAGGGTAAGGAGAATGTAGTTGTAGATGCACTATCCCTAAAGGAAGATAGAGAAGATGGGGGCCAATGCCATGGGATTACTGCAATAGTTCCGGAGTGGGTGAAAGAGGTGGAGCAGAGTTATGAACATATAGATTGGATGTAGTCCTTTCTAGCCAAATTGGTGATTCAAGCAGAACGGGAAAATGGCTACTCACTGTCCAATGGTCTCATTAAGTTTCAAGGGCGTTGGTGATAGGAGATGACAAGGAGTTGAAAGAGAAGATTTTGAAATCCTTACATTGCTCACCCTTAGGGGGTCATTTAGGGATCCAAGCCACTTATCACAAGATCAAGCAACTATTTTTTTGGCTATGGCAAAAAAAAAAAAAAAAAAAAGATGTAATGAGTTTTGTGTTAGCCTGTGAAACATGCTAGAGGTGCAAACATGAGTAGGTGCCATACCTTGTCCTACTGCAACCCCTAGAAGTATCGAAGCAGGCACGAGAAGGTATAACCATGGATTTTATGGAGGGCCTACCCAAGTCTGAAGGTAAGGATGTGATATTGGTAGTTGTTGATAGGTTGACAAAATTTGGGCACTTCCTCAACCTAATGCACCCATTCTCAATACAAGAAGTGGCTAGGGTGTTCCTAGATTCGGTGATCAAGCTACATGGGGTCCCTAAAACCATTGTGTCTGACAGACATAGGATTTTCACTGGCAACTTCTGGTAGGAGCTATATAAGAAGTTGGGAGTAGGTTTGCAGCTGTCAACTGCTTACCACCCTCAATCCAATGACCAAACGGAGAGGGTAAATCAATGCTTAGAAACTTATTTGTGGTACATGTGCTTCACCAAAGCAACGAGTTGGAAGGGAAATGCTCTCTAACCTTAAGTGGGAGCTAATTGATGCCCAAAATAGGATGAAGTAGGCAGTAGACAGAAGGAGTGACATGGATTTTGAAGTGGGAGACAAGGTGTTTCTTAAGGTGAAGAGGTTCCTGCAATAGCCTTTCACATCCACACCTAATTCGAGCTCAACTCCAAGTATTTCAGGCCCTATGTCATCAAAGCCAAGGTAGGGAATGTGGCTTACAAACTAAGGCCTACCCGAAGGGATACATGTGCGTCCTGTGTTCTATGTTTTTTTGCTTAAGAGATCCATTGAACATGGGGCATCCACGAGCCCACAGCTACCAGAGATCGAAAATGAATTGGAGGAGCACTTGGAACCCAAGACTATCTTAGACAAGAGGGTGGTGCACCAAGGAGCAGTGCCCTCATCCAAGTTTTGGTCCAATGGTTGCACCTCTAGCCTGACCATACCACCTGGGAATACCTCCCTGAGTTGTTGAAGAAATTTCTCAGAGCTACCACAACCTACTTTGAAGAATTCTTGAGGACAAGAATGCTATTGAAGGGTAGGGGAGTGTCACGACCTAAGGGTCAATTTTGTATTTTTTTCAATTTTTTAAAAGTAGACAGTAGCTAACTGATTCAATTATACTGTAAGGAGCAGTTTACCCTCGCTGTATGGCTATAACTGCAAGAGAGATGGCCTTTAAAAGGCTTAGGCTCTTGAGGACGGGAATTCATTCAAGGAAAATAATATTTAATTCTTTCCCTCCAATTCTCCCTCCAAATTCTCTCTGTCTTTCCCTCTCTTTCTCTCTTCCTCAATTCTCTTATATGTTCAGGTAATTCAAGTCTTAGTCTAGAGGCTTGTCAGCCTGTCCTTCCAATCTTCAACTCCATAGACTTAATCAACTAGGCCATGACAATAGAATTTTTAGCTTCCTAAATGCCGTAGGTTACTGATTCACTGTCAGGCTTGGGGACTACTCCTATAAGGTAACCAACCTTCCCTTTTCCCTTAATTACCAGCAAACCCGATTGGGACCGTTCTTTAAAGTTGGTTCCATTCAGTTTATGCTGAGTATTCTAGAGGGAATTGACTGTCGAGAGTCATTGGAACAGCTGGAACTTTTGTACATAAAATCAAGTGAGGGATAGTGGTGGACGTCTCACTAGCTGCTTGGGTTTCATCCACGGCATGCACCTAAAGAACTCTACAATTTGTAGATAAAGAAGAAATGTCTGCCACAAGAACTGGTGGCTCTGATACCATGAACAGAGAAATAATCAGCATGAGTAGGAAAGTCATCTTGGGTGTTTTGGAGGCTGAATGAAAAATAAATGTTTTCCTCACTTTGCATTGATATGTGGGTTGAAATATATACACAAGATATCCTAAAACATCTCCTAAAGTATAGGGATAGGATACAACAAATTCAAACAACACTACATTCAAATATTATAGATTAAAACAAAATTTTGAACTTGACTTCTTCTCATCCATTTATCCTTTTAGTCTGTAATTCTCCTATATTTTCTCTCATAACAGCCTTATCTCTTAGCCTCCCGTCCATAACTTGAACTCATTCTTTTCTTATCTTTTCCAACAGTAAGCAAGTTAGGAATGATTGACATCTATTCACCAACTTGAGGAGAAGTATTGGAATCCGGAAATCAATCCTTGATTTAGAGGGAATGATTGAAAAGATTAAATCCCCAAATTAGAAGAGTAATCAAAGGAATTATCTTAGGTCAACTTTCTGCTTTAGTTTTTTGGTAGTTTCCTATTTTTGTATAGCCTAAGTTTTCTATTCATGTATAGCCTAAGATAGAAAGATCTCTTGTATAAATGTTCTGTAAAGCCGATTGTTGGAATTAAGAAATCAAGTAATTTCTTCCAAAATTATTTGTTCAGTTCCTTGTCATAATGTTTCATTAACATTTCCTGAAGTAGTGAGAATAGAATCAGGCATTCTGTGCCTGTTGCAGGAGTTGCTCGTGCTTATGCTACATAGGGATCAGTTATCACAGAACTAGACTTGGCTGTTGGTTTGTCTTGTCTTTAGTGAAAATGTTCACCATGTTATAGTTCCTCATCAGTCATTTTTTTTCCCTTAAGCTTGAGTATATTTTTACCGGAACTGATAGTAATTGCGGATAATTGCTATGCAGTATTATTTATGCCTTAGCTGAAATGTAGAATATTGCAGATAATTGCTACACATTATTATTCAGGCCTTAGCTGAAATGTGTAATTTCATAGGCATGATGTTTGTAATGTTTCTCCAATGGTCAATAGATCTTTTTGTGCAATTATTGAACACCCGAATAGCAGATACAGAAACTGTAAAACAGATGGGAACTTTTTTGCATATTATTGTTCATCTTTTGTCATACACCACTCTGATCAGGAGACTGACTATTACTCCATATTTTTCACTCTTCTTTTCCCTTGTCCAGGAAGTAAAAACTTCTTAACCAAGCACCTTTGGAAAGTTGGACACTTAATCTTTTAGTTGCTTGAGTGACTCCAACTGCCCATTCAGGTGAGGTGTGAATATTTTTAGCTTGGTAACTGAGCCTAATGCCAAACATTGGAAACATTTAGAGATACTTATCTCCAGAAAGAAAGAGAAAGATAATGGAAACATTTTACTTATGAATATATATATATATATATATATGTTTTCCCACATGTCAACTTTCAAATTTCTTATGCTGTGTGTGGACAAAAAGCTTTCATACCTGTGACTTTAGGAAACCATGTTTTAGTTGTTTATACCAAGTATGGCAATTCAAATATGCTTCTTATGTTTATGATCCTTATTCAAAAACATGGTTGAATTTTAACAATCCTAGTCCAAGGACACATCTAGTACCTGACAAGAAAATAAAAAATTCCTAGACTTGGTTGACTCACTAATTTTTGGTGATGGCTATTGTTGGAAGATTGTCAGAATCTAATTAGATCGGGAGGATTACCTATGTTTCCTTTTGTAGTATTTCCTTTCATAGTTTGATTCCTCTTTTCATTCATTTTCTAGTCTAGAGATTGTGCAAGCAATAGCTTCCTAATTTGTGCTTTCTTCTGCTTATATATTGTTCTCAAATCCAATGGTTGTATCATTGGAAAGTATTATTTTCAATATACATCTTGATTTCATGGTATTAGAGCACAACTACAAACCCTAGCTGTCTAGGTTTCGATCCTTCATCGCCGTCCAGGTTCTAGTGCCTCAGCCAGATCTAGCCGCGACCAAACCCCAGCCATTGCGACTAGACCTAGCCGTGACCAAACCCCAAGTGACTAGACCTAGCCGAGACCAAATCTAGTTGCGCTCAAGCTCCAGTCTTCGCGACCAGACCTAGCTATGACTGAACCCTAGTCGCCGCACCTAGCCCAACCGTCGTGGTCACCCTTAGCAACGCCTAGGACAATCGTCGCAACCATCCCTAAACACTGTCATTGCAACCAACTCCAACCACTATTGCCACGTTCAAACTAGTTTGACCAGGCTAGCTGTCCAACAACGTCATCCACCGCTAAATGAAAACCAGATTTGGCCTCATGGAAAACATTCCTTCATCGCTGACCAACGTAGAGTTCATGGACACCTACTCCAACCACATCCCCAACCCAAATCCGACCAGCATAGTGAGCCTTATTCAATCAACTCCAAGTTTCCAAACCTTTAACTTTAATCCCTCCATTCAAATCACCCAACACAAACTCAACGAGTTAAACGTCCGTGAGTTGTTTCAGTCGGTCCTTCTAGTAATCAAAGGCAAGAGGAAGATGGGCTACTTGATGGGTGAAACTGATGCTCCACTTGCGACCAAATTGGCATGCAAGACTTGGGAGGTTGAAAATTCCATAGTTATGGCGTAGCTGATCAACTCCATGGAATTGAAAATTGGTAGGACATACCTATTCTACAACACAGCCTATGAGATTTAGACAACGGTTCAAGAAATGTACTTCAATCCCCAAAATTCTGTCCAATCCTTCAAAATTCATTCTGCCCCCTATAACACTTGGCAAGGAAATAGGTCAGTCACCGAATGCTTCAACACTTTAATTGAGTTATGACAAGAAATAGATTTATTTTACACAATTAAATGGAAGTGTTCCAATGATGGTATTCTGTATACCAAATGTTGGAGAAAGAAAGAGTGCTTGATTTCCTTCAGGGGCTTAACAAAGAAGCATTTGCCATGGTAAGGAGGGAAGAAAGCCGAAGGAAGGTGATGTTGGACACAAATCCAATGAGAGGGGAGAGACCCAACTTGGATCTACCCTAATTATAAATCGAGGAGATGTGAGCAACCACTCTTGACCCCAGCGCTGTAAAGAGAACAGATCTTGGTGTGAACATTGTCACAAGCCCTATCACACCAAAGAGACATGCTGGCACCTTCATGGGAAACCTCCAGATTGGAAACCCAGATGTCAATGAAGGCAAACTGCTACTGCACTTTTTGCAGGGTCCACTATAGACCAAAAGAGGCTGGCTGCACTCCCTTTTCATTGAGATGAACAAATGGATATCTTTAAAAACCTACTAACTTTGTCCAAATTGGAATCACTTGCTCCTTCCACTGTTGCAAATGTTGCCCAAAAAGGTAACACTCGGTCATCCTTTTTGTCAAAATAGGTAAATAGTAATGAATGGATTGTTAGTTCAGGGGCATCCAACCACATGACTGGGTCATCCACTTGCTTTTCTTCATATGAACAGTGTGGAGAGGTAAAAATTATTATGGCTGATGGGAGCTCTTCAATTGTTGTTGGAATTGGAAATTTGAACTTATCCGGGTTAAAGCTAGAATCTGTCTTTCATGTCCCAAGCTTGTTGCATAAACTTGTCGCCAATTCAAATTCTTTGTTTTGACAATGGTAAGGAGTATTTCTCCCATGAATTCAATGACTACCTTGTGGAATATGGTATTCTTCATCAGAACTCCTATTTGCATACTCCTCAACAGAATGGTATTACTGAGCAAAAAAAACGTCATATTCTTGAAGTTTCCCTCTCCCTCATGTTCACTACCAAAGTTCCAAACCATTTTTGAAGGGAAGTTGTTCTCATTGCTACTTATCTTATCAATCTTCTTCCTTCCAAAACCCGTCATTTTCAAACTCCCCTCCGTTGTTTAAGTCAAGAGTTTCCTTATGTCTTGCTCCTTGATTCCCTTCCACCCAAAATTTTTCCATGCACGATCTTTGTCCATAATCCCAATCCTACTCTAGGAAAACTTGATTCCAAGCCCTATAAATGCATCTTTCTTAGCTACTTTCCTACTCAAGAAGGGTACAAGTGCTACTACCCTACTTCCAGATGCTTATATATTTCCTATGATACCACCTTTTTGGAAAACCAACCCTTCTTCCCCAATGCTTTTCTTCAAGGGGAAATCTCAACTGAAGACCATCATTGGGACCCATCTATTTCTCTTCCAATTTATCTTTCGCTTCCTAATCCCACACCCCAAGAACTCTTTGTCCAACAATTTGAACCTGGACCCAGACTGGTGATTGGTCAAGGGAGAGAAGCTGAAAAAATATCTCAAGAAGAGCTTACAATCTACTCTAGAAGACCACGAGTTCCTCAGCAAAGCCAACCACTAGACCCAAAGCCAAATCAAGTGGAAGACACACAGTTTGGAGAAGGTAAGTGTATGGTTGATGATTTGGATATGCCTATTGCTCTAAGGAGTAAGGTCCTACACCCAATACCCCATATGCAGCTATCTTACTTACTCTAAGCTCTTCCCAAAGTTTAGGGCATTCACCTCAAAACTAGACCATATGGAGATTCCTAACAATGTGTATGAAGCTCTTTAGGATCAAAATTGGAAGGCAACTGTGATGGAGGAAATGATAGCATTGAATGAGAACAAGACTTGGGATATTGTTCCTTTACCAGAAGGAAAGAAGGCTGTGGGGTGTAAGCAGTGTTCGAAAATGCGGCCTAGGTGGCCGCCTAGGCGTTTGACAGCCACTGGCTGCCTCGATTAAGGGCTGCTTGGCACCCCTAGGCACCGAGCCCGATTAATCGGGCCATGACAGCGCCTACGCAGCGCTTAGCTGCCTGGGTCGCCGCTTAGGTCACGCGCGGCCTGGGCCACCTAGGTCGTGCGCGGCCTTTCCTTTCTTTATTTCCCCTTTCCCTTCTTTATTTCCCTTTACCCTTTCTCTCTCTAGTTGTTCGTCTCGGATTGTTTCTCTCTCTCTCTCTCTCTCTCGCCGTCGCCGCCGCCACCGATCTCATCTCTTGGTCGTTCTCTCTTGTCACTGCCAATCTCATATGTTGGTCACCTTTCTCGTCATCGATCTTGTCTTCCTCTAGTATGTATCCATCTTCCTCCACCTCCACCACCAACAGCAAGCAGCAACGCAAGCTTGCGTGCTTGCTGTTGCAGCAATCATCAAGCATTAAGCGGTAGGTTGCTGCTCCTTGCTGCAGCACCGAGCCTCGTCAGTTTAATATTTGCTCGCACCCCAGTTGTCTCCTTGTTGCTGCCTTTGTTATTACAATCAACAAGTAGTGTTACATTATTTATTTTAATATTTGTTAATGTATTAATAAAAAATATAAAAAATTCTAGGCAGTACCTAGGCGGCCTAGGCGCTAGTCTGCCGCCTGACTAGCGCCTAGCGCTTTTTAGAACACTGGGTGTAAGTGGATTTTTATCACAAAACTGAATGCTAATGGAAATACAGACAGATACTAAGGCAAGACTGGTTGCTCAGGTGTACACTTAGACTTATGGTATAGACTAGGAGGAAACGTTTGCTTTTGTTGCCAAGTTGAATTCTATTAGTCCTTATTTCTCTTGCGGCCAATTTGGACTAGGACTTACACCAAATCGATGTAAAGAATGCATTCCTAAATGGAAACTTGGAAGAAGAGGTATATGTGAAATTTTTTCTTGGGTTTGAAGAGGACAGAGCAAGCATGGTGTGTAAATTGAGAAAGGCCTTGTATGGACTAAAACAATCCCCTAGAGTGTGGTTTACTCGATTCAATACAGCTATGAAGCAGTTTGGTTACACTCAAAGTCAGGCTGACCATGCTTTCTTTGTGAAAAAGTCTAAGGATGGAACAGGATTATGCTTATAGTCTATGTAGATGATATGGTGATTATTGGGGATGACACACAAGAAATTATCAGACTCAAAGGTTAATTGTAAGCATAATTTAAAGTAAAAGACCTTGGGCACCTACAATACTTTCTTGAAATGGAAATTGCTAGGAGTAATAAAGGCATCTTTTTTTTCCAAAAGAAGTACACCTTGAACCTATTGAAGGAGATGAGGAAATTGGGATGCAAACCTACGAGGACTCCCCTAGATTGAAAATGGAAGCAAAAAATTACTGAAGAGGATCCACCAGTTGAAAGAGAGAGATATCTATACCTTATGGGGAAATTAATCTACTTATCTCTCACCAGACCTAATACTGCTTATAGCATCAATGTTGTAAGTCAATTCATGCATGCTCTCACAAAGAGATATTTAGAAGCAGTGAATTAGATTCTTCGTTACCTAAAGAGTACTGGTTTACTATTCAGTAAAAATGACCAAAGGGGTGTGCAGGGAGTCGGATTCTTCGCTACCTAAAGAGTACTCTGCGGAAGGGTTTACTATTTAGAAAAAATGACCAACGAGGTGTTGAGTGTTATGCAAATGCATATTGGGCAGGTTCAGTTGAAGACACGAAATCCACTATTGGGTATAGCACAAAAATATGAGGAAATGTGGTGACTTGGAAAAGCAAGAAACAAACAATGATTGCAAGAAGTAGTGCTAAGGTTGAATAGAAGGCAATCACTCAAGGAGTGTGTAACTAATTTTGATTAGTGGATTTCTGCAAAATCTATCTATTCAAATGGAAGAACCCAGTGTTGTTAAAGGCCCAAGACGTACTAAGGCGCAAAGGGTCTTGGAGCCTGAGGCGCAAGGCGAGGCGCGCGCCTGGCAGGTGCAAGGCACATGCTGACTAAGAAGAAAGAAAAATATACTTCTTAATTGAATAATAAGTCATAAAATAGATCCTAATCACATATCAACATTTATGTTATCAAAAAATTCAAGAATTCAACATATATTAAATAAATCACAACATAAAAATAACTTCATGACATACCTGTAAATTTCAGCAAATTAAATCCGATTAAGGATTAAAACTTCTATTCTATTTCTAAATGCTGCAGTTCTATATGAGTATACTTGAAAATTTGTAAAGACTAAGGCTAAATTATGCGAAAAAATGTTAAAAGAAAAACAAAAAAGAAGAAGAAGTAGCAGTAGGCATCAACAAATAAAAATTAAAAAAAAAAAAAAACTGAAGAAGAAGAAGAAGAAGAAGTAGTAGCAGCGTAAGAAAGAAGAAGAAGAAGCTGAGGAAGAGAAGAAGAAAAAGAAAAAGAAGCAGGCTAGCAGTAGTAGCAGCGTAAGAAGAAGAAGAAGAAGTAGCAACAACGTAAGAAAGAAGAAGAAGAAGCAGAGGAAGAGAAGAAGAAGAAGAATAAGCAGGCTAGCAGTAGCAGTAGCGTAAGAAGAAGAAGAAGAAGAAGAAGAAGAAGAAGAATTATTATTTTAGCAACAGTGGAAGAAGAAGAAGAAGAAGAAGGAGGAGGAGCAGGAGGATAGCAACAACATAAGAAGCAGCCGTGTAAGAAGAAGAAGAAGGATAGCAGCAACGTAAGATTAAGAAGTAGCCGCGTAATAAGAAGAAGAAGAAGAAGAAGAAGAAGAAGCAACAAGGATTGCCAAAGAAGAAGCAGGCTAGCAGCTGCCAATAGCGTAAGAAGAAGAAGAAGAAGAAGCAGGGATTGTCGATATGTTACCTTGGACTGGAGAAGCAGAAGCACCTCAATCAGAACTGGAGAAGAACTTGAGGAGTTGCAGTTGTTGTGTTGCGTGAGAGAAACGAGTGTTGCGTAAGAGAGTTTTGGAGCCTTGGAGGTGTGGTCTTCTCTTGGCCTTCTAGAAATTAGATGAGCTGGAGCATCATATTTTTGAGTTTTGTTGACTTTTCAATATTATATTTTATTATTTTATCTCTTTAAATTTTAACAAAAATGTTTAAAAAATAAAACATGCTGATTTTTCAACTGGGCATGTGCGCCTGAGGGAGGCGCGCCTGGCTAGATCTCACCTCGCCTGGACATGGCAAGGCGAGATGGCTACACCTTGAGGGGCCTTGCGCCTAGGCGCGCCTTTAACAACACTGGAAGAACCTATGAAGTTATAAAGTGATAGTAAATCCACCATCAACATACTTCATAATCCTATTTAACACAAAAAGATGAAGCATGTGAGGATTGACAAAAACTTTTATCAAGTTAGAAATTGATAATGGGACATTTTCCTGGCACTATGTTCCAACAAAGTGGTAGGACACTATGTTCCAACAAAGTGGTAGGAAGCTGACCTTCTTGCAAAAGCCATGCTGAAGCCAGACTTTGAGTCAAATGTTAACAAGTTGGGAATGGTAGATATCTATTTACTAATTTGAGGGGGAGTGTTAGAAGATTGTCATAATCCAATCAGATTGGGAGGATTACGTGTGTTTCCTTTTGTAGTATTTCCTTTCATAGTTTGATTCCTCTTTTCAATCATTTCCTAGTCTAGAGTTTGTGTAGTCAATGGCTTCCTAATTTGTGCTTTCTCCTGCCTATATATTGTTCTCAAATCATCGGAAAGTATTATTTTCAATATGCATCTTGATTTCAGCTCCATCACTCTATATATTCAATTTATTTTATCTGATGATTGGCTTAACTGTACAGTGCCAATTTTTTTACCAACTAGATAAACTCTTACCCTCTGCTGATCTTTTTTAATTTTTTATTTCTTTTTCATATTAGTTACAGATTTGTATTGAGTCAATCTACTGTTGGATTTATGCTTTGTCTAACTTTTCTGCTTTTCCATTTCTTGTTGCACAACTTGAGCTTTAGATTTCATGCTACCTCAATTTGTATTCGGCATTTTTTTGCAAGGTGCTGGAAGATGGTAAATTAACATTGAAACACACGCTTCAAAACCACCAAAAACCAGTGTTCTTTTTAGCATGGAGCCCTGATGACACGATGTTGCTTACATGTGGAAATAAGGAAGTCCTCAAATTATGGGATGCAGAAACAGGTACATACAAGCACACTTTTGGTGATCAAGACTTCATTGTTAGCACATGTGCCTGGTTCCCGGATTCAAAACGATTTGTCTGTGGCAGCTCTGATGCAGAGAAGGGCATTTACATGTGGGACTGTGAGGGTAATGAGATTAAGGCTTGGAGAGGCACTAGGATGCCTAGTGTTTCAAATCTTGCTGTGACACCAGATGGAGAAAACCTTGTCAGTGTATTTTCAGATAATGAAATCCGAATTTTAAATGTAGCAACAAATGCCGAACAATTAATATGTGAGGAGCACCCAATCACATCCCTTTCCATATCTGGGGACAGTAAGTTCCTTATAGTCAACCTCAAGAGTCAAGAGATCCATATGTGGGACGTTAGTGGGAAATGGGCAGAACCCTTGAAGTTCAAGGGCCACAAGCAACACACGTTCATTATCAGGTCCTGCTTTGGTGGGTTGAACAGCGCATTTATCGCAAGCGGCAGTGAGGATTCACAGGTGCAACTTCATGACTTGTTTTAACAGATGACGTCCTGAGTACATCCATATATGTATTAAGACATTGATTGTGTTCGATATTCCCAGCAGTCACAAATTCGAATGTTCTCTTAGCAGGTTTATATATGGAACCGGCAAAGATCTAATCCCATTGAGGTCCTCGGTGGACATTCAATGACTGTCAATTGCGTAAGCTGGAACCCTAAGAAGCCTCAAATGCTAGCATCAGCAAGTGATGACCAAACAATTCGCATATGGGGACCAAACCATTCTGCCAGCCCGAGTAAAGCAGGAGATTAAGATGGGACAAATGTACTTACTTACATGGCTCTTCTCTTTTGTTCTCATTTTTTGTTGGTTGATGCATTTGTAAATATGTGGCTTCAATTTCATTCTTCTTTCCAAAAATGATGTCACTTTCTATCCCTTGTATATGTCTGCATCTTTGAGCCTCGTTTCTAGATGTCTGCCTAGACTTGTAAACCCCTGTGTTAGTGGTTGGAAGCATAAATACTAGTCGAATAAATTGTGCTGACAGAAGAGGTGTGCTTTGCTTCTAGTTGTTGTAAGGTTGTCTTCTCTAAAGATTAAATTTACTGCTAAATCTGTCTGTCGATATGTGTTGGATGAGGATTAATGTGGCATTTGCAGTACCAACTTTAACACGTTCACCTTCTTTCCTTTTTTCCTTTTGATTAGTTTTTGTTTTGTTTTTTAATCTTGATTTGAGATTTTGGCTTTTGAAAACTCGCCCACCTTTGAGGGTACGGATAGAATGCCCATCTTCTTGCTTGCATTCCTAATTTATCTTTGCTCCAATATCTTGATATTGGTGTTTTAATATGATAGTCAGCTAGTATTGGTAATTGGGGGGTGGGACGAGACGGGACGTGATGGGTAGTCTCAACCCCATATCCCAATACCCCATCTCGCACCCTAGGGTTGGGGTGAGGGCGGGCTCGGGAAATCTGGACTCAACCCTTTTTGTAAAATAATGTCATATATCTTTTTTAGAATAGATAATATTTTTTTATGTTTAGGGTTTATGTATTTATATCTATACCCTTATATAAATAAATAAAGTATTTTGCTCTCATGAAATCATGTTTATATTTTTTGTTTTAAAAAATAAAAATAAAAATAAATACACTAAGATTTGATCTCATGAGTTTGTAAGTATAAAGTACTTAATTTTATCACTTTGTTAATTTTAGCTTCTGCTTAAATTTTGTCTTATGAAAATATAAAAATTAGACAATTATTATCAATTGTCAATTAATAAATTTTTATTTAAAATATTTTATTTTTTCATTTGCAAGTGGATGACTTATGTCACACTTGTACATATATAGAGTTTTTGGGGTGGGGGGTGTAGAAGAGATTTAGTTTTTCTGTTACATAGTTTATTATATTTTGTTATAGTAGTTGTAAAATTAGTTAACTTTTATAGCTATACAAATTCAGTACAAGAAAATTGTACTTAAACAAAATCAATTAGTATAAATACTTAGTTGATTTTTTGTTTTCAATATTGAAAAGCTCATTTTGTGATACCCTAATTTCGAATTCTCTTTAATTTTCTTTCTTCAAATACTCTTCAATTTTCTTTCTTTTTTAATACTGCATTCAAGCTCTCGTTTCATGGTATTAGAGCTATAAGTTTGCATCAATGGCTGAAAATTAAAGAGTAATGTTTTCTCTTTTCATTGATCTCATTCTTTGTCGTTTGCTTTGCAATTTGATTTTTCTTCGGCTATGAGAGATTTTAACTACATTCCAATCAAGTTAGATAGTAATAACTATCTTTTTTGGAAAGCACAAATTCTAAGAATGACAAGAGCATTTATAACATTCCAAAATTTTGAAGATAAATAATAAATGTTAATTTTGACACTTGAGGTAATTATTGAACATTTGAGGATTTAAGAGAAAATATTATAAAATTTATAACATTCCAAAATTTTGAAGATAAAGAATAAATGATAATTCCGTTGCTTGAGGTAATTATTGAACATTTGAGAATTTAAGAGAGAATATTAATTTATAATGTTTTGAGGAAATAGAAAAATATTTGGTAAAGTCAGATATAAGTGTAAGTATTAATTTGGGATGAAAGTGAAATTTTTGAAATTTTTAGGGCTTAGGTATAATTTCGAGAAAGAGGTCGCAGGTTTTTTTAAAGTTAATCGGGGCACCATATTAATGGGGAAGTAGTCGTCCTAGCTGGTCGCGCACGTGCACGTGTGCGAAGGAGGTCGTGGGGTTGACCCGTTGCCAGTTGTGCATGCGCAAGGGAATTTTGCTGGAATTTTTCCAATCCAAGAGACCCTTGAAACGACATCTTTTCGGGGGGAAATGGGGGTGGCTGCGCGACAACAGCTGGGCGAGCCACGTGGGACGTTGTAGGCCACTCATTTGCCTTGCCAGCCAAGTTTCTTCTGTTTTGCAATATAAAAGGCCAATTTTGGCCAAATATTGGCCATTTTGGAGCCCAAAACTGAGAAAAAAATTGAGGGAAAAGAATGGGAGGTGCTCAGCAGCAAGAATGGAAGAAAATGGGAGAAATCAAGGAGTTTTTGGGTTATTTGGTGTTTAAAAATACCTAAGCAAGTGAGTAAAATTATTGGAAGTGTTGTATGTCTAGTTTATGAATTATTCATGGTTAGATTATATATTTTATGCGGTTATATCTTATTAATATAAGCTGCAATCTTGTTATTTCATATAGAATGTTTTACTTCGTAGTGGGAGTGTCAGAAGGTCAAGGAACGACCGTTTAAAGGCAAGCTCTTAACCCTCTCTTTACATTCTTAAGTTCCTACGTGTTGGTCCCTTAGGATATGGTCACTCAAGAGAAGGGGTGAATTGAGTGATTAATTTTTTTTTAATTTTAATAAATATTCTCGATTAATAATTTTATTAAAAAAATATATTTGATAAATATAATAAATTATATTTGAGATTAATAATAAATATAAACCACAAGATATAACAAAAATAAATACAATGAGGCATAAGATAATTTATAGTGGTTTAGTGTCTTTACATATACATAGTCCACTCTTCCAAGATCTAACTACCCTTGGGATTCCACTAAAATAATTTTACCAAGATTCTCATACTAGCTCATATTGGAAACTAGATACACACCTAGATTACAACGGGTTCTAGGCAACCATTACACCAAAGTTTTCTTCCTAGCTTACCTTGGAAACTAGATTCATCTAGATTTTAATAATTTTAGAAAACCTATACAATCCACAATAGTAATTTAAATGTTACAAATAATTTGTCCACACTTGGACACAAATAAGCAATTAAGAACAAATTATACAAGGCAATAATATTTAAATAAATAAATAAATTTGTAATCTCAAATGGAGAAGCTTGGATTTGTCGTAGAAAACTTGAAGAACTTTTCTTCTCTTGCCTTGTGGCTCTTCGGTGGATGTGCAATAATATTTCAAGAGCCTCAGATTACTTGGATGCTTTACTTGAGAGCGTTTGAGAGTTTTCGGGTACTTTGGATATGCAATGGAAGCACTTGGATACCTAAAAAATAAGTTTGGGGGGTATTTATAAACATTTTAGCCACTAAAAAAAGGGTTAATATGAAGTTTGAAATTCAAAAAATATTTAAACTTTTTCAAACAATAAAAAAACATGTATCACATTTAATTCAAAATAAATTTACTTTTTACATGAAAAATCAAGATTTAAAAATTCAAACATGAACTTTTGAGACATAAATGATTAAAACAAGAAAACATGTCTAAAAGCAATCTCTTTTAATTTAAAATAAATTTATTTTTTGTATGAGTAAGAGAAAACATGTCTAAAAATAATTCTCCTTTAATTAAAAATTTGAAAATTCAAATATAAGGTTTTGAGACATAAATGATTAAAACAAAAAAACATGTCTAAAAGTAATTCTCTTTCAATTCAAAATAAATTTACTTTTTGCATGAGTAAGAGAAAACATTTATATTATAAAAATATTTTTGTTAATCATCAAAACGTAATTAATATGAACAAGTTGGCTCAACACTACGTGAGTCTTTATTATTTTTCATATTGTATTCTCTCCCTTTCTGTGACTCGGTTCCACACCTTAATAATGTAAATCTGCGTGGCAACCATCCTATGATTTAGGCGTTATTGCTGGGTCTATTGTTGAAAAAATAAGTTAAGTAAATGATATTTTGGTGTCGTTGCTTATGTCCGTCACGGGGCTTTGTATCGCTCTGCTTCCTTTGGGAATGATGTCGAACCCGTTGAGGCTAGGTTCTTAGAAGGGTTGGCCATGGTTTTATGGGATTATGTTAAGTCTTAATAATAAAAGGATATTGTTCAGTGATAAGAGTGTCAAGGCAAGTTCTTATGCGTGATAAGAGGTGAGAACATGAATGGTATATTGGTGATTATGTCACAAGTGTATGATGAGTCATGAGGGAAGTTATGAAATGCTAAGTCTAAAGTGATAGGTCTAATGATCATTATGTGTGTCTAAGGGTATGGGGTACAAAGCCACTAACTGTCGACCGCGAGTCGTGGCAGCTGATGGCTAGATGTATGGGCGTCAGTCATCAGTTGTTATGATAAGTGATAGACGGGCCAAAAGAGCTGGTACTGCCAGATTCCCACATTGACTTTGTGCATATCATGATGTGTGTGTTTCATGGGTGTAATACCCCCATATTGCAAAGTGTCAAGTAAGTTCAAGGAACTGAAAATCAATTTGAGAATTTAGTTAATTAATTGTTGAATCGATGGAAGGGAGTACCCTTGAACATAAATATCTAAGGAAAAAGGTATGTCATTGACAAGTGTCTTGAGACATGATTTATGACACTTAAAGAAATCAAAACAGAGACAATTTCTCGGTACGACTAACTTTAGCCTGGAAAACCGAATGATCGTAAGGGATGTAATACTCGAGATTTTTAGATTCAAATACTTGAGGGAATAGGATATTTTAAGGGATTGCAGATGTTTGGAGATAAAAGTTTAATTTCTGAGCTATGGGTAAAATTGTAATTTTTGAGATTCGGGTAAAAGTGTAATTTATCTAAAAATTAGGGGCATTAGTGTAATTAGTCCATTTTTCAGGGACTAAAATGCAATTAAAAATTAGTCCGGGGACCATGTTGAAAAGGGTCTAAGTGCAATTATCCAAAATTTTGGGCAAAAGTGTAATTATTGAAATAAGATAAAGGCATTTGGGAGATTCAGGAAAAGCCTCATAAATGACGTTAGAGATAAGATGAAGCCTTATGATGACATTAGAGATAAGATAAAGGCTCATGATGATGTTAGAGATAAGATGAAAGCTCATGATGACTTTAAGGATAAGATTTGATTGGATAAGATAAGATTTGGATAAGATTTGATTTGATATGATTTGATTTGGATAAAGATTTGATTCGGATATCAATGATTATATAATATCTTGGAAGATTTAGAATGATTGCAGAATATCTTAGAATATTTGGTAATAATTATATAATATCTTGGAAGATTTAGAATGATTGCAGAATATCTTAGAATATTTGGTAATAATTATATAATATCTTGGAAGATTTAGAATGATTGCAGAATATATTAGAATATTTGGTAATGATTATATAATACCTTGGAAGATTTAGAATGAATGCAGAATATCTTAAAATATTTGGTAATGATTATATAATATTTTAGAAGATTTAGAATGATTGCAGAATATCTTAGAAGATTTGGTAATGATTATAGAATATCTTGGAAGATTTACAATTATTGCAGAAGATCTTTAGAATATTTGAAATGATTGTAAAAGATTTTGGAAGATTTGAAATGATTGCAGAATATATGTTTCTTGGTGGCTAAGTTTCCAAAACCTATAAATAGGGGTTCATAATCAAAGGTTTCTCATTCGAAATTGTGAGAAGTTCGTGCTAGACAAGAATGCTTCGGGTTTAGTGGATATAAGGCTTTTTAAGCATACGCAAAGTATCACAAGCGCAGAGCACTTGAGCAACACGTTTGGGTGTGTAACGAGGTGGTTTGGTCAAAAGACTTGAGGAGTTGCACAAAAGTCAAGGTTCGACACAAGATTTGAGGTGTTCTGAGTTTCGTTCAAGGTGAGTGTTCGCCCCCAAAATTTGATTTATTGTGCTTGTTCTATCTGAACATGTTGAGATTTCATGCAAAATGGTTTTGTGCATTGAAACGGTAACCGGTGACGGTTCGTTTTATTTGAGGGAGGTTCGTCCCTAAATGTTTTGAAATTGTGCATTGCATTTTATAAAGTTGTTGTTTATATGATGCATTAAATTGTGAAATGTGGCATTGTCTTGAGTTTTGTGTGTACGTATGAAATGTCAGCCTCGGATGTTGTTTGGATAGTGTAGCCATAATTCTCCAAAGGCGTGACAGAATAATAAGGGTATCTGATGCTGGTGTGCATGTCTGGATAGCTGCCTTGGTTTCTATGCCAGACCGTTTGGTCAGGAAAGTTGCACTAGGACGACTAGGTGGTCCATACTGTGTTATTCATGTGGGATGTCAGCCTAGAATGTTGTCTGGATAGTGTCGCCATAATTCTCCAAGGCCGTAACGAAATAATAGGGGTATCTGATGCTGGTGAGCATGTCAGGATAGCCGCCTTGATTTCCATGCCAGGCCATTTGGCCAGGGAAGTTGCACTAGGATGGAAGTTGCACTAGGATGACTAGGTGGTCCATATGAAATTTTGGAGTTGGGATTGTATGATGGTTCCCGGATGCTTAAGGTGGGAATGTATTCTGGTGAGATGCGTTGGCAGCCCCATTTAAGCTAGAATTGCGTCGTGCCGTCGAGCGGTATGGTGGCATAACTTTTAGAGAGATTGCTCTTTTCCCTTGGTAGGGTTAAGCGCTGAGGATTCTCTTGGGTTAGGGCTTATCGGATGTATTGGTTTATTTCATGTCTTGCATTCATTCATGAAAAATGTGTTTTGAACTCTCACTTAGATGATTCAGCATCTAATTTGGACTATGTTCCTGGAATATTCAAACGTTCTAGGTGAAGGCAGCGGTGCAAAGGGAAAAGGAATTGCCGAGGAGTGACGACGTTTAGAGGATGTCTTATATTATGTCCTTTTAGTTATGTTGTTTATTTTGAGAACGTCATGTAAACGTTGGTGCAATTTTATATTATAAATAAAGTGGTTTTGGTTATGACCTGTTAAGGTTTCGATCTAGCTTCCGCATTTGAGTTGATGAACCTGTCTTAGTTTATTGATAGTTCATAATTGATATACTAAGAAGGTGTAACGGGATCTTCGGGGAACGATGTTTGTGTTGGATTTCTGTTGTTTATTTGGAAAAAAAAAATTATATCCCCGGAATCTTACGTTACGTAACGCCCTCTTGAGAAGTGGGGTGTTACAATGGGGATTGGGTTGCATTCATTGGGGGGACATGCTTTGTGTGTGATGGGATGTGTGAGCATTGGCATGACCTAATTGGTTTAAAAGCCAAATTGGGTACCCTAGGTGAGCAAATGCATTTAAAGCATTTCGCATGCGTGTCTATGTGGACGTAGCATGGCCTGATGCTTGGTTTATGGGGGCCTTGTCATCACATTTATGCTACAAAAGCCATTGCATTTCCTATTTGTTGCATTACTTGGTAAGAATGAATGGCTATGTGTGATGGGTGTGGCCCGCCACGGAGCCTAGGTTGTGAAAGTGGCCCACGACAATGGCATGTTATGATGATATGTTCTTTGAGACTCTAGGGAATGATCTGGTGTATACTCCAAGGGTGTTTGTTGAGACTTTGGGGACTGATCTGTATATACATCGGGAGTCCTTGGTAGCCTATATTGGGCTACTAATAGATTTGTATGCCCAATGTGTGTACTTTATGTGGGCCCCAAGGATATCCTATGTGTAGTTTACTTTATGGTTATGCATTTAGAGTTAAGACATGTATTGAGCATAACATGGTATGTTGTTGCATTGATATGAATTGCATGAGATGTTGGGGAAGTCTATCTTTAACCTATGACTTTTCTTTCTTTAGCTTGCTGAGTCTTGTGGCTCACATTTGTTTTCCATCATTCCAGATAAGGGATTCACCTAAGTGGCAGATGCGTTCAGTGGGGTTTGGGTCTAGACCGTCAAGCCATGATAGCAAGTGCAAAATTCTCCAGAAACTAGATCCCGAGTGTCATTTTGGTTTTGTCAAGGTAATGCACTTTATTTTTGGAAATCGAGGCATGCTATGTGGCCTCAAGTTGAGAATGTGATGTGAGTGGTTATGTAGGAATGGTTATGATATGTCGTATGTTCAGAAGGTTATAGGTTCTAATGTATTGAGTTTGGTGTGTGTTTATTGCTTGCATAATTGTTTTATATCATTCAAATAATGACCCTCTCATGGATCCTCTATGCTAGCAGGGGTTCCGGGAGGCGGGTCGTTACAACATTTTATCTAGTTTTGTTTATCAACAAATTAGAGAAGGCTTCGGTCAAGTATCTGTTGAATCCAACTTTAGATGATCCTCAAGAATAAATAATAAATGTTGACTATCCCGCATGGATCAAATCTGATCAATTTCTCATTGGTTGGTTGTTTTCTAGATTGAAAATGATGTTTTTGCATAAGTGATTCATTGTGAATCATCTGTTAAAGTTTGGTCTGTCCTTGAGAACTTGTATTTTCAAGAAATAATTGAAAAATTAATTTAGTTAAAAACAACAATTGAGATCTATGAAAAAAGACTTTGTGAATATGTTTTGAAAATTAAAACAATGGAACATGCTCTAGGTGAGCCAATTAGTGATAAGGATCTACTATTAGCTATTCTAAGTAGCCTAGATAGTGACTAAGAAATTGTAGTTAGTTTAATCACTTATCAAATGGACAATATCAACTTAGAAAAGGATTAATATCTTCTATTAATGTATGAATAGAGACTGGCTATCAAGAATGACTCCATGTCTTCGACCTTAAACTTTCAAACTAAATCTCCAATGACCCTAAATGTTACATCTTATTGGTCAAATAATGGAAATAGAAGATATGGTTATGCTAATAGATGAGGCAGAGGCAGAGGCAGAGGCAGGTCTAATTATAGGAAAGTTTACTGTTAACTATATGGAAAACTAAGACATTTTGTTAACAAGTGCTATCATAGATTTTATAGAAATTTTTTAAGATTTTCTAATCAAAATCTTGGTAAAAGTAACAATATGTCTTAATCTAATCTATGAGCCTTTCTCACTACTCCTAGTGATTCAAGTAAGGTATTTTTGAGTGAGATAGGTTATGTTCAAGGATTTCATTATGGCAACTTTAATCATTATTGAATCTGTTGCACAACCCCTTGAATTGATTTTTATGCTTAACAAAACACGGCTTAAGTGTTTATATGAAATCTCAAGGGTTACCCAAGTATCCATTCCTAAAAAGCTAAATTGGGTGTCTTATGACAAGTAGAGAATATTTGAACATGTTTTGAGACTCATGTGAATGATTTGAAATGAAATCATAAATGTTCAAATAGGTATTAGTCGAGTAATACATATATTAAGATTGATCTTAACTTATTACTCGAGTATCACATCATATTAGTCAAGTAATATCATTAAATCTCTAAGACTAAAAACTTGATGGAAGTGTTAATTCAGTAATACTTTTACATTACTCGAGTAACCTACAGTAATAAAGTGTTTCAGAAAATTAGTTAAGTAATACATCCTATTAGTCGAGTAATGTCATTGAATTCTAAGGCTAAAAACTTGATGTAGGTGTTAATCAAGTAAAACCCTCACGTTTCTTGAGTAACCTGTAGAAACAGAGAGCCTGAAAAAGTTAGTTGAGTAACACGTAATTTTTACTCAAGTAACCTGTAAGGAAATTGAAATCTTATATATTACTTGAGTAACTTGAAACCATTCAAAAATGGACTTAAAATTTTACTCGAGTTACTCTAGCATATCACTCGAGTAACGTTGGCTCCAAAGAAGAAATTCAAATTTGTTATTGCATTACTCGAGTATTGCTCTTATAATAGTCAAGTAATACGGCCCATGAAAATTCAGTTTCAAAATTTCTAGTTGTTGGACTGCCATTAATGCTATTTGAAAGCTCATTTAATGCTATCTAGACAATAATAAATGCTATTGAACAGGTTTATATATGATTTTACATAGATATATACATGCATTACCCGTGATTTATGGATCTAATCTATCTATATTGTAGAAATAGATTGTTTCTATCTTATTAGCTGTAGAAAAAGTTAAAGTGCTAATTGTCTCTACTTTCAATCAAAAACCAAGTCATATATATATGTGTGTGTGTGTGTGTGTGGAGCTCAAAATAAAGGGCGACTAAGAATGAGAAAGAAAAAGAGCAAAGAGATAAGAAAATCAAGTATTGAGCTAAAGTGAACATTAGTTAGAATCATTCTTAGCAAACAAAAGAACACCCAAAGATATTGTCTTCATATTCTTCATTCTTTTCTCTAAGTTGTTCAATAGTACTCTAACCCATATTGTTTTCTCATATAATCTTAAGAGATGAGATTGTATTGTGAGCTTAGTCTCCATACTACTTCTATTCTCATTTGTTTGTTGTAAGGGTTAGTGCTTAAGCCCCAGAAAAAGTCATCTATGGTTATAGCTAAGCCAAGTAAAAGCTATTGTGTAAAAGAGGATAATGCTCGCCTCTCTAATCAGGCACTCGATAGTAAGTGTTCAAACTCTTGATGGGAAATTAAGGTAGTGGACATAGGCAGTTGGGATTGAACCACTCTAAAATCTTTTAGTAGAATCTTCCTTGCTCTCTTGCTTTTCATTTCATTATTCACTTTCTTATACTTAAAATTTCTAGGTGAGCTTAATTCACCCATTTCTTAAGCTAACAATATTTTCAATCATTTTTCAGATAACCAGTTTTCTTCTCCATCAAATAGCAATGATCCATCCTAGTTTGTTGACTTTGGCACAACAAACCATATTACTTCCAATCTTAATAATCTTTTTTTGCACTCTTCTTACCAAGGTGTTAATGAGGTTACATTTGGAAATGGTAAGAAATTGTCCATTTCAAATGTTAGCCTTGGTCTACTTTATACTCAAACTAATCCTACTTCTATTGTTTCTCTATCTAATATATTTCATGTTCTTCATAATAAAAATCTTATTAGTGTTTCTCAACTTACAAGAGATAATAATATAATAATTGCTAAATTTCATTATGACTCTTGTTTGATTAAGGATAAGGATACAAGACTTGTATAAATTTGAGGACACCTTAAGGATGGTCTCTATTAGCTGTCACCAGCATTTGATTCCACAAATCTAAATTTGATTCAACAGATTTGTCTCATTTGTCAAAGCATTGTAGTTTTGTACAATCTATAATGTCTAATGCTCAACTCCATCTTGTCATGCCCTGTCTTTGAATAAAAAGACAGTCAAAAGTAAAACTATGTGTAATCAGTGGCATCATTGTTGTTAAAATTGTGAGTTGACTTATGCGATTATATGAGTCATCAGGCATAAAACGAGTCAACTCTCTTGTAGGATTGAGTTTTGGTAGAATTGGACCCAACTCAGGAGTCAAATATGTAAAATCGGTAAACTCGGTTCGAGTTTACCCAGTCAATCATGCATTTAGTATAAAATCAATCTTTGTGTATATTTAAATAAAGAGGCTTGTAGCTTGGTGGTTGCGTGTGCGAAGTGAGTGTCTTGGGCAACAAGTCTTGAGTTCGAGACCTTGGGGGAGCGTTCCAATGTAAGGAAGAAGAAGTCAACATGGGAAGTTTTGCTAAGTCTCCCATTTGATGCTAATTTAAGAATAAGATAAAAGGTTGTCATTTTCGATGTGATTAAAAATGTAAGGAAGAAGAAGTCAACGTGGGAAGTTTTGCTAAGTCTCCCATTTGATGCTAATTTAAGAATAAGATAAAAGGTTGTCATTTTCGGTGTGATTAAAAAAGTGAAACATGCAAGTTTTTTTTTATAATAATTTATGACTTAGTATTTTTATTTATATTTAATATTTAAGAACGATGTTTGTGGATGATGATGGTAAGATTTGTTATTTCAAATTTTGATTATGGATGGATGAATGATGAATTGATGATAAATGATGGACTTAATATTTAAAAATTTCATATTATTTAGTATTTTTGAAATTGATAGATGAAATAATTTTGAAATAAAGTACATGTATATCATTTATAAGAAGGATTATATTATTATAAACACATATTTACATAAATTAAAGTGTATTTTTAATTATTTGTAAAATTTTACAATTTTAAGATCCGATTTTATGGATTCTCTTACAATCCCATTTAAAATCTCGATTTTAACATTCTTGAGTGGCATGGAAGGTTGGGGCATCCTTCATTTTTTGTATTACAGATGGTGTTTAATAAAATTCATGTTCCCTGTTCAGATTCTTTTATTTCTTTTTGTGATTCATGTAAATTTGGAAAACTACATCAACTTCCTTTTTTAATTATAAAATCATGACAAATAAACCTTTGAAATTAGTCTATTCTAATCTCTAGAGTCTAGTTCCCAATGTATTTATAACAGGTTATCAATACTACATCTTTTTTGTATATGTTTATACTAGATACACATGACTATGTCTATTGAAACTTAAATTTCATGCTTATCTACCTTTATTACGTTCCATAAATTTGTTGAATTGCAATATTAGTCTAAATTCAAAGCCCTTTCAATTTGATAATGAAGGAGAATTTCAATCTTTTTTTTTCCATATTTTAAAATCCATGGGATTCAACCTCGCTTAAGTTGTCCTTATACACACTAATAAAATGGGGTTACTGAAAGAAAGCATAGGCATATTGCAGAAATAGGTCTTACCTTATTGGCCCATGCTCATATATATGCCTTTGAAATTTTGGGTAGAATTTTTTTAAACAATAATTTAAACTATTAACATGTTACCAGTCTCTCCTATTGCAAAAAGTTTTAGGGAAAAGAGAAAATCTTTATTCATCTATCTAATCAGAATATATATACAGAAGAATACACTTTCTAGTTTCCTATTCTGAGATTTATGTATACTTAATTAGGAACTTACAACTACACTAGATTAGGAAACTTACAGCCAATTTTGAGAGATACTCTTCACTCAAATTAGGAAACAAGTTAATGGTGTTGAGCCAAATTGCTCCAATCAATCTATTGTGTATTTTGATATTTAACAAAATATAATTTTAGTAAAACTATTTTTGGTATATTTAAATCCCCTAATATATTTTTGATATGTCTTATGGTTAAGAATATATTTTTAAGTATTATAGTATTTTGTGTATCAAAATGAACTAAGAAATGTTATTTTTCTAAATCTGGAATATTAGCGCATTATAAGAGGTCATATAAGAAAATGTTATCATTTTGGAAAACTATTTTCCGGTATTTTGATAGTTAATATTCATTGTTGTTAAAATAATTTTTAATAAATTTTTCAAGAAATAGAAAGTATGTATTTTGGGAGTGGTAAAATCGTTAAATCCAAAATTTGTTCTAAAACAAAAATTCTATTTTCTTATTGTTATGGATTTTCATTTTTTAGATATTTTTATTGAATCCAAATGTAGGGTACTTTCTTATTTACATTTATGTATTAAAGTAAATGGAAGGTAAAATATAAATTAAAAAATATAAATATATTGTAATGTATTCATGCTATGAATTGTATCATCAAGCAAATCTTTATTTTCTATAAAATTGGCCTCAGAAGTCGACTCTTGGTTCAAAGGAGTCGACTCCCCTTAAGATGAAGTCAACTTTTGCAAAGCTAGAGTCGATCTAACCGAGAGCAAGTTATGCAAAGTCAACATGGCGGCATTGGTATATTTTGAAGAGTCGACTATAGCAGTAGAGAAGTCGACTTTTGTATAACTAGAGTCGACTCCCACTTAAAATGAAAGTCGACTCCTGTTTTAGAGAAGTCGACTCCCAGACTCCAACAATTAGATTTTTTAGACGTTGGAAGCCAAATCTATCAAAGGGAAGGGATAAATCTGGAGATGGCTAATGCACAACCAAGATTAATCTTTCTAAAGGCATTCTCAAGCTTTCAAGCACTCAAGAAAAGCAATTCAAGGCCTAAGCATTAAAGATAAATCTTTAGAGCCCAAGGCAAAGAAGATATTCTCTCCAAGTGTGGTAAAAAATGTATTATTATATTTGTTCATTTGCCTTGTATATTTTCATTGTGCTTATATCCATATTTGTCCAAGATTGTTGGACTTAGGATTGCATTGTAACCATTTTATTTGTGGATTGTGAGTGGCCTCCTAGAGCCTAAGTAATCTAGGTGTATTGTATTGTTGTAATAGTTTTTGGGGTGAGCTAAGGGAAAAACTTTGGTGTTGTGTAAAAGTTCCCTTGGTGAGCTTGTTGGAAAACATAGGTGTGGTTTTAGTGGAACCTCAAGTGTCAGGTTGACGTTGAGAGAGTGGAGTAGGTGTTGGAGACACCGAACCACTATATATTCGTGTGTTGATTATTGTTATTTGTGTATATATATTGTTATCACTCTCAAACAATATATATATTTATAACAAGTATTTTCTTTATATAAGAAAAGCTCAAGAGTTTTTTAAAAATGAAGAATTTAATTTAATAAGTTTTTAACACTCAATTCACCCCCTCCTCTTGAATGGCCATTGTGTGTCAGGGGACTAACAAATGCACTCTGCAAAATAAAGAAATTAGGAAACAAGTTAATAACGCAACTAATGTCAAGACAGCTAATGTTGAAATTCTCCACACTTTCCCTCAAGCTAGGTTGAATATGTTGTTCAGACTAAGGTTGCAACTGAAGTCTTCGAATGCTTTTTTCAGCAAGGCTTTAGTATGCTTGCAACTTGACTAGTTGTAAGCTTATAGATAAGCTAAAATACTCTTTCCAACTTGTTGAGTAATTTATTAGATTGTTAAAGTTTTGATTTGATGAGGAAATAGGAAAATTCTAATAAGTGATGATGACCAAATTAGTGTATTAAACTAAATGAATGAGTGTAAAAATAATAGAGTAATATATAAAGATCAATCGAGGGTGCCAAGGTTCAGAATCAAGTATGATATGGGTCGTGTTTCGAGAATCAACTCGATAAAGAATTCGATCTCCTTGGGATGTGGCAATCTCGATAGATCTTCTGGAAACACGTCTCCAAATTCTTATACAATTCGCACCTCCTCAACCCCAAGAGTGTTCTGCTCCACTAATTAAGCACTAGCTAGGTACCCATATGCCCCTTTGTTCATTAGTCTTACCGCTTTATGTGCCAAAAAATTTCTTATTTTCTCGAGATTACTCTGTCCTCAAAATTTGACCAGTTCTTTGTCGGGCTTTCTTATGGTCACCGTTTTTCTCTAGCAATCCATGTTGGCATCATATTTGGATTGAAAACCGATCCCTATGATGACATTGAAATCATTCACATCTAGTAGTATTAGATCATCATGAAATTCATTGTCGCTTATGCTGATCTCGCAATCTTTAATTAGTCTCAATGTCTCCATGGTTTTTCCCATAGGGGTTGAGATAATCATCAAACACCCTAAAGGTTTAGTTTCCATCCCCAAACCCTCAGCTAATGCATGTGAAATGAATAAACGCGTAGACCTTGGATCTATTAATGCATGCACAGGGGTTTTCAGTATAAGGAGTGTACCTTGTATGACTATAGGATCTACCCTTGCATCTTCTTTTGTCAAATTGAAGACACGTCCCTGGCGGGTCCCACGAGCTTCCCTTATCTTCTCAGCTTGTCTGCCAGCCTATCCAACTTTCAGTCTCTTCGGACAGTCCTGTGTGAAGTACACCGGTGGCTACACTCTCACCCTGCAATTAAAACAGAAAACAAAACACAATAAAAATTTTATATATTTTTTTTATTTAGGTGAGAGATTTATATTCGTCAGTGTACAAGTGCAGTTGTAGTCCAAATTTAAATTTATATTTTCTGGATGAGTCCAGGTCGTCCACTGAGAGATTTATTTATGGCAAAAGAAAAAGAATGTCACACACACGCACACGCATTTGAATTGGCAACAAGATTTTTTATGATTTTTTAGACAACAGATACTAGGAAATAAAGCAAGACAGAGGTTGAAATAAATACTGATCGTGAGAATATAAAATTGGATAGCACTTGAGTTAAGACAATTTTAGCACCAACCCGTTGATTCCCAAATTTTAGCAGACAAGGTTAGTAACATTAATTTAATTTCAGATATGAGGGTTTGTTACTAAATGCAATTAGAGATGATGATAGTTTTAGTTTAAGTAATCCCCATACATGATATGCGGGATTCTATTTTAAGCAATTACTATAAATTCAATTACAATTAATATACAAAACAACTAAATTAATCATTCGGGTTTGGGTATGATAGCATTTCCAATTCTAATAACTCCCATGCGTGACATGAAAGCTCTAAGTTAGGCTTACACTCCAATCCAAACCTAGTGATTTTTCAATAATTAAAACACACTCATACTGAAATTTAAATTAATATTACTCATTTAAAGCGCAATTTTCTTTGGGAATCATTGGCGTTGGACACTGTCCTTACCTTAACTCAAGATTAGATTTAGTTACTTATTTCCATTTAAAAGTTAATTAACAAGAATTTAAATGGCGTAATTTAAATAACAAAATTTAAATGACAAGAATTAAAATAGCATAAACTAACCGGCCATTTAGGCGGTGGATAATTAAAAAACAAGAATTAAAATTACAGAAATTTAAAGGCAGAAATTAACTGGTCATTTAGGCGGTGGATAATAAAGTATCAATAAATGACATAAGAATTTAAAAGAAGAAAGGAATGAAGTAAGATTACAAGAGAAAACAAGAGAGAGAATAAGAGCAATTCTCTAAGAGAAACTTTAAGAACCAAACTAAACTTTGATTCAAGTAATAACCCCCTTTTCACAAATGCACCCAATTGAGCTATTTATAGCCCACAAGATGCAATACAAACCACACAATTATTCAACTAAACATAATTATATCTAATGGGCACTCACAAAATATTCACTTAACAAATGGAAGAAAATTAGGTAAAAGACAAAAAATACCAAAGACTTTAGGTGGTGGACTACTCATAAGAATACAAAAGATTTTAGGTGGTAAATCACTTATAAAAAAAATACAAAACAAAGAAAAGTCTTCTACAAATTGGGCTTTGTTGGGCATTTGATTGGTCTTGGGCCTTTGGTTGGTCTTGGGCCTTTGGTTGGATTCCATTTGATAGTTGGGCCAAGTGCACTTGAAACATCTTCTAGACTCCATAATTGGCCTTTGAATTTGAGCAATAAAAAATGGGTAATCCAATATCTTCGATTATGCCCCTAATTAATTGTAGAAGCCAACTTCCTTGCTTTATCCTAAAATAATATATAATACGAATAATTATTTACTTTAAGCATAAATATAAAGTCAAAATAGGGATACAATTCATTAGGATATAAGAAATATTGACCCTTATCACCCGGTTACTCGCACTTAAAACATATACGATCCTCCCCCGGTTTCCCACATGAGGCATTTCTTTCTTCATGGGACAGTCTCTTCCCATGTGCCCTTCTTCCCCACACACAAAGCAATGAATCGATCTTACCGAGCATTTCCTCCTTGGGTGGTTCTTCTTACATCGAGGGCATTGTTTGCTGCCCTAAAATTTTTTACTTCCCGGTTTAAGCTCCATATTCCCTTTTGTCTCCTCAGAATTTATCAATATTGTTAGATTTGAAATGCTATGGCACACACCAAGAGGGATAGTGAATTGGGTAATTTAAAAACTTAATTGAACTTGAAAAACTTTTTGATACAAATTAAGGTTTTAGTGATTTAAAACGTAAAGCATATAAAATGACAAATGAATAAAGATAAGTATGTGAACCAAGTGAGGAATAATGAAATGCTTGGAAAGATAAATAGATCAAAGAACACAAGGATTTATAGTGGTTTGGCTTAACCCAAGCCTAATCCACTACCTTAGCTCCTCACTAAGGATTTTGCAAAGAATCCACTAAAACCTCATACTTAACCAAGTAGGTCCTTTAGTACAAGACTAGGAAATTACAAACCCCTTGCTTATACAAACAAGCCCTCTAGTACCTAGCTAGGTATTTCAACACCTTGCTTCAAAGAACAAGTCCTCTAGCATAACAAGCTAGCAAAATAAAAATGATACAAATGAAAAAGATAAGCCAAGAATTAACACTCTTAGTTACAAATTCTCTCATAATAAAAACAAGGCTTAAGAACAAATTTACAATGATAGAACGAAGCCTTGGAGAGAAAAATATAACAATCAAAGCACAAACACTGTAAGCTTGAATAAAAAGATTCGTAATTTTTAGATCAACTTGTTCCCGTCCATTAGCCTTCTCTAGATCATCCTTGAGTTGCATTTATAAGCATCCCAAAAGATTGAAGAGAAAACTAGCCGTTTGTGACCGTTGGGATTTGAAAAACTAGTCGTTATAGCTTTCTGCGAAAAGAGTTAGTCGACAGAATCAGATAAAGTAATAAACTTGGTCGACAGAAAAAATAGGTTGGTTAACTAAGTCATAAAAACAATAGGACACTTAGTCGACCAAGATAAAAATAAGTATGGTACTTAGTTGACCAAGGCTATCCTTTTGTCGACAAACTTAAAGAGTTAGTTGACCAAGTCACAATATAAGTACTGTTAGTCGACCAATGCTATAAGTTAGTCGACCAAGACTAAAACAAGCACACTGTTAGTCAACCAATGCTTATAGTTAGTCAACCAAGACTAAAACAAGCACACTGTTAGTCGACCAATACTTATAGTTAGTCGATCAAGTCAAGCTTTGAACAAAACATTATGTTAGTTGACAAAGTGAGAGCATGTAGTTGACAAATGAAGCTTGATGATACAAAAACATTACAAAATATTTATATTTCTTTAGTTTAAGTAAATGTCCTCATTTTCTTTAATTTATATTTTACGTTCCATTTACTTTAATACATGAATGTAAATAAGAAAGTACCCCCAATTTGGATTCAATAAAAATATTCAAAAAAATCAAAATCCTTAACTATAAGAAAATAAAATTTTGGTTTTAGTACAAACTCGGGATTTAGCAAATTTGCTACTCTCAAAATGCATACTTTATATTTATTGAAAAATTCAAAAAAAATTGTTTTAACAACAGTGAATACTAACTATAAAAATATCGGGAGATAGTTTTTCAAAATGAAAATATTTTCATATATGTCTCTTTATAATGTGCTAATCTTCTAGACTTAGAGAAATAGCATTTCTTTGGCTGAAAAACATGATCTTTTGCCTTTGAAACATTTTGCTTAGATCATTTGATTTTAATTTTAACAAAGCACTTGAAATTGATTTTTGTTTCCAAATCATATAACCATTTGATATTTTTCATCATCAAAACTAAACACAAGAGTAAAACATGAAATCTTACCAGTAGGAGATTTCTTTCTATGGTTAGAGCTCGGTTCAAAGCTTCCTCGTAGGTATCAATGGACCAAGTACTCAGAGCTTGATGAAACTCCACCCGCAGTTCGGACAAGAACTTTTGTGCCTTTTTCCATTCATTCGCCTCATGCATTGGCACATATTTTATGAGTTGGGTAAATTTTGTATTGTACTGGGTTACCATCATCTCCCCAATTTACCGAAAATTCATAAACTCCCAACTGTTTTCCTGTCTCCAACTTTGAGAAAAATATTTGGCTTTAAAGGCTTCCTTGAATGTCTCCCACGTCACCATCTAAACCTAGCTAGACCCCAACCCTTGTCCTGAATTGGGATAGGATCACTACAAGGCTAGCCGCATGGTTTGCCACCATTTCCCTGCTTCTTCTTCTAACATAAAGGTGGCGTAATTTACTTTCTTTGTGTTCCAGCATTGCAAGTGTAAGAACCCATATTTTCATGAGGTTACTACGTAATTTAAATAAGTTTAGAATACCGAAAAATTGGCTTAATAGCAGCTATAAATACCGAATCCACTGTAGGGAATGCCCCAGAGTGTAAATGTCTAAGAAAAATGATATGGTCTCGATGAGCATTCCGAAATAGGATTTATGGTATCGAAAGAAATTATATCAGGAACGATTTTCGGTACAGCTAAATTGCAACTACGATTCAGGCTGAAAAATTGAAATGTTATAGGGGACTTCTGGGAAGTTAACAGAATCTTGAGGGGTTCATATTCGACATCTAAAGCAACCCTTTAGTGGTTTCAGGAAAAAACGAAAGGGTTTACGGACAAAATAAGGCCTAAGTGTAGTTTTTCAAAATTGCTAGAGAGAAGTCGAAATCATGTTTTTCCGAAATCTTCACCAATGAAATGGATGTTTTAGGACTTGAGGGTCTTAAATGCAATTATGTAAAGTTAGGGGGTTTAGTGAAAACGGGCCAAAGTGAGAAAACCAAAGTTTGAGGGGTCAAAGTGTAATTTAAGGAAAGTCTCCAAACAACCATGGCCGACCAACCCATCCAATCACCGAAATCGGCCAAGGGGAAACCACGAGGGTTGGTCAAGGATGCCTTTTGGTGAAGGCTAGGCCGAAAACAACCATATGGGTGGCCGGATTTCAAGGAAAATAAACCGAAAGTTCGGTCATTTTGTCAAGACCTACAAGTGGTTATTTTGGTTGGCTAAGGTCGATTCCAGGTCGATCTAGGGAAGGTAGAGACTTCTAAGGCATGGTATTAAGCGACCAAAAGGGTTTCAAGCTTCGGATTCGCCTATAAATAGAGATGGTCGAGAAGAGGAAGAAAATTAATTTTGTAGATATGTGAGTTTGAGAAAAAATTGGGAGAATTCAATAAGGGGATTTTGTTATCCATGTCCAGAGAAGCAATTCTGGAAATTTTGAGCCATTTTGGTTGAGAAATGAGGGAGATCTGAAGCCTCGTCAAAAAAATGAATTTTGTTGGAAAACGAGCTTAAGCAATCTGAAAATGACTCGGTTTGTGGGATTTTAAGCTATTATCCGATAGAGGGTGAAAAGAGGAAGCCATAGGTTTAAACAAAAGATCAATTGGAGGTCAAACAAAGAAGTTATAGCCAAAAAATCAGAGGTCGACGTTGCTGTTTGGCGAGCTGAGAAAGAAGACGACCGACGCGTGTGGGACATGCGCCAGCTGGGCCCCGCGAGTGGGTGCGCATGAGAAAACTTCCAGGGGTGCATGATAGTGCGTTCAAGCTCCAAAAATTAAGAAAACAATTGCTAAATTCCTCTAAAATAAAACTCTAGAGGCTTGTGTAAAAATATTTGGATTTAGTATTCTCGATATCTCAGTTTTTGCACCAAATAGCCTCATTTAGCATGAAAACGCAGCATCCAGGTAAGTTCAATAATTTTTCTTTGAATTTTATAAGATATTATGAATTATTGTGAAAAGAGATTTGAGGAAATAGTTAAAGAGGTATTTATTCAGATTTTTAAAAAGGAAAATGGAAGAAAATGCATAGAAAATGAGGAAATTAATGTTTTGAGATATTTAGTGATTAAATATGATTTATAGGATTATTGTGCTTGAGATAAAGTGATTGGTGCAACTTTTTAGGGTTAACACGAAAATTGAGGTCGGGTAAGCAAATTAAGGTGGTGCGCGTTTTTTGAGACTTTTCAAACTTCATGCTAAAGGTAAGCGGTACTTCGCAACTGGATTTAGTTTTATGAAAATGCTTAGTTTGTAAGTGGTTTGACCCAAAATCCGATTTTATGTAAATGATTTTATCATGTTGTCATGTTTTGATGTGAGTATGTTATGTAGATTGCATTTACATATATTGATGATGAAATATGCATATGAGCACGATGAGATTCACGGTCATACGTTGGATGGGTTTGGGATTAGGTACTGGTGCCGTTGCTTTGCCAAGGGTGCACCCATACACCCCAGTCTGGTAGGAAAACTGTAAAAATGGCGGGTAATCTTAAGGTGCAGTCGACTAAAACATGAGAGTTATGATGTTATGTGCATTTTATACATACATGAGCTTTAAATGTTTTGTTCACTTATTTAGATGATTCATCATCTAACTTGGGCTTTGCCCTTAGAATATTCAAACGTTCCAGATGGAGATTGTAGCAGATACGAGAATGAATGAGGCATGCAATAACACTTAGCAAAGTGTATTATGAATTGAATGTATGTTATGTAGCCCATGTATTTAAGTTCTGCTACTTTGAATTCTAAATGTTTTGAGAAATGATGATATATAACCTTAATTATGGTTAATGAGGATGTAAGAATTGATTTATGATTAATGTTAAGATGTTAGGTTCGATTTTAGCTTCTGCATTTGATGTTTATGATAATGCTCTTTCGAGATAAATGTATGGAAATTTTGGAATGGATATAAGAAATGAGATAGTTTAGCAATAGTTTTTAAGAAAAAAATTTATTATCCCAAAATTGTCTAGAGTTATAACGCGCTCGAAAAAATAGGCTGTTACTGCAAGTGCCGAAGTAATTTCTCCGTTTGCTCTAGCCAATATTCGGCTATGCTGAGATTATCACTTAGCCTTCCCTTAGATACAGGCAGTTGTTATCTTCAGTATTGTTCTAACATGTTCTCCGTATGCCTGGTTGGTTCCTCCCTAGCTACTTAGGTTAGGAGGTTTTCTAGGAATCTCTTTATCTTGTCCAGTCGCCCCTCCTGGATAGTGGATTCCCTTGCTCACTCCTCACTCCTTACATTGCTGCTATCGTGGTGAATGTAGTGACGTATCTCATTATCACTGTCGTCTTCATCTCTTTGGTTAGGGATGTTAAAGGCCATGTTTCCTCGTTTCCTAGTGGTAACCATCTGTAAGTGAAGAAAAATGAAATCACATTCTAAGGAAAATTTTTATTGCAACTTAACCCCTCTGCCAAGCATAACACATGATAACAAAACACCACTAGGAAAGACCCCCTCTTCTTTTTTTTTACAAGCATCAGACAACTAATAGGAGGGAATTTGTTCGTGCCCATCTCAGGACTATTTCTTTTTCTGGGGATCAGCTAACTTCCAGACCCATGCGTCATTAACAGCCAGGTCATTCTCAGACTCTGCTATCGGTCCATCATGGTTATCGTAGGACTCAATCACACCGTCATCCTCATCTGAGTTTATTTAAAAATGACCTCAATGTCGTTTCTTTCTTCTATTTCCTCAAGGTCCCAATCATCTTCTAGATTTCCTTGATCATCAGGATTCGTTTCTTCCTCCAGGACTTCCTTGTATACCCCCGTAGTGTTGCTGTAAAAAATACAACAATTAAATTTTATGATGTGGGGTCCACTCGAGCTTGGTGCCAAGTGAAGTAAGGTTGCCGTGAGAGAAGTTGCCGCAAGGGAGTTTTCCACAAGGATGCTCGCCGCAAGGGTGTTTGCCACAAGGATCTATCTCGCCGCAAGGATTTCACCACAAGGATCTTACCTTAAGCTCATATGCCTTAAGACTCTCGCCGCAAGGATTTTTCCACAAAGATTTGCCTCGCCACAAGGATATATCTTCATCACAAGGATCTATCTTTCCTCAAGGATTTGTCTCGCCACAAGGATTTTGTCACAAGGATCTACTTTCGTCGTAAGGATATTTCCTCAAGCGCCTTTGCCTTCAGACTCTCGCTATAAGGATTTTGCCACAAGGATTTGTCTTGCCACAAGGATCTTACCTCAAACACCTTTGCCTTGAGACTCTCGTCTTAAGGATTTCGTCACAAGGATATGACCCTGTTGATATTCAAAGATGGGTTAGAAGGCTCGTGGGAATCCTCGCCCGCGATGACCCTTCGATGCCTAAGTCAGTACTAGATCCAGATAATTGTTCATGAAAATAGTAAAAACATAGTCAATGTCTCAAAATTTTACCAAATTCGAAAGTCCCTGTCAATGTCCTGTAGCTGGGTATTTATAGAGCACAATTCTTAAGGATGCATGGTGTTGACATGTGTTGCTTGTTGAATGAACCATGTTCGAGGTGTGTGGCTGCAAACCCAAACTGTCGCAATTAAGCCTTTGCCGCAAAGCCTTACAGCACATTGTCGTGAGGCTTGCGACAAGCCTTGTGGTAAGGCTTGTTGTCGCAAGTGGGATCACGGCACACTATCGTGAGCCCCCAAGGCTTGCCGCAAGCCCCCCTTGTGGCGAGGCTTGCTGCAAGTTCCCTCGTGGCAAGGCCTTCGCCACAAGCCCTCTTGTGGTAAGGCCTTTGTCGCGAGACCTTTCGCTACAAGGCCTTCTGTCGCGAGACTTAATTTTATTTTTCTTTAAAAATTCTCATTTTTCTCTCTCCTAATTCTCATGGCACAACACGTAGCATGCTGACGAAGTTGTTCACAAGAGGTGAAAAATGACTCATAATTACCTAGTTGGTGAATCCACTCAACAAGAGTCTTCTAGTCTCCCTCGAGACGTTTTATTAAGAAGTCAACTTGTATGTGTACCAGGTTTGGCCATAGGTAGCTACTTGGGGTACATCACTCATAATGTCCACAAGGATAGCAAGGTATTCAAAATTGTCCTCGACTATTGGTTCTCTCATTTCCAGCTAGCTTGTCCTCACCTAAAATCTTTCAAGGTAATTTCCTACCATTCTGTTATTCAAAAATGATCTCGTTGGTTAGTAACCAAAAATATTCTAAGTCTTAAAACCAATAATCTCTAATAATCCCCGAGTCTCCAACTGTAACGACCCGCATCCCCAATTTCATGTCGTTAATCCAGGATTTTTTTCTTTTAGGAACCTCTATAATCCAAGATCAAAATCCCCATCCATATTTGCATGCATTTAACATTCCAAACAATAAAATAAGGAAAGGTAAATTCTATAATCATGGAAACAAGAATTGCAACCTGATAGATAATAAAATTTTCAATAAACCCAAATCATATCACATTGCCTTTCAGTAATCATAAATTACATAGTCTAACAGATACATTAACGTGTAAATAATATAGTAGGCTACAATATGGCCAAAAATCCAACATCTTGGCCTAACATTTGTACAAAATCGAAAATTGTGACTCAACAACTTCCCTCCTTTTTTTGCTGCTCACCCCACCTAGAACGTTGAATATTTCAAGGACAATATTCGTATTAGAAGATGAATCTTCTGAGTAAGGGTTTTAAAAAACATTATTTTTCATGAATGAATGATGCAAAGATATGTACGAACCAACACCATAGAGCAATTTTTGATTGCATTCTAGCCCAGGCACGGAACCCTAGATAATTATCCCGGCAAGCACACACGACATAGGATATCCTTATGGTCATTCCGACAACCACACTTGGGGAAATACAGGTCAAACTACTAGTGCAACATCCCAGCCTATCATGGATGACACGATTATCAATGGGCCAACAATTTCATGCCTAATGCATAAACATGTTTATCGAGACAACATGATATGTGCACAGGTATGACAAGATGCTCATAAATCACACATAATTTGGCAAATCCTCATAAATTCCATGCTTAATTAGACAAATTATTTCACCTATAATTTTTCAAGAAACTACTTACCTTGATTCTAGTTTCTAAAGACTTCTCAATATGCGTGTTGTATCCACAAGACACGTGTCTAGGTATTTTCTTGACCACTATTTCAGGGAAAATTAATAAAAATTAATTTCCTAATTTTCCATATTTTTTTTCCTATTTTTCCCATTTTCCATTTTTTTTTTCTATTTTTCCTTATCTCACACATCCCCATGCGCCCGCGTCCACTAACCTCGCGCATGCGCTTCACGCGCCCAATCTTTTTGTTGTTTTCTCTGGCCTTTTCCTCGCCGCTAGCTATTGGTTCGTCTCATTTTTCTTTATTTTTCCTCCTCTTACTTGCCTTATTCTTCCTTTCGATTATGATAAACCAACCCTTAGCTTGAAAATCCAGTCAAAACATCCTTAAATCGGTTGATTACTCTTTGGCTCTAGCAACCTATGATTTTCCAACGAGGCTTCAAAACCTCATCAAAACACCACCAAACTCCCTCAATTTTTTTCAAAATTTCACCCCACTTTGGAAATCCAAAGCCCCTTAACAAAACCCTCCAATTTTTCCCCTAGCACTTGGATTCCTCAACTAAAGTTTTTTATGAAACCCTCATCCAAAAATCTCCTATTTATAGCATTTCCAGCCAACTTTTCGGCCAATCTGGTTGCTCCTTACCCTAGGTCTCATCCCCTAGGCCATGATAGCCCTAGCCTCTGCTTGAAACGACTATTTGATGCCAATGGTCAGCAACCACAATGCGGCCATTGACTTTGTTGTATTGTTCATACTGCATTTTGCGTTTTAGTCCCTTCTTTCATTTTCTAGCACTTTGACCCCTTGCCCTCAAGTTCGATGTAATACTTGGTACTACATAGTGTTGGAAAATATATGATTTTCAATTATTTTAAAGGACCTTGAGTGGTCTGGAGAGCCCAAAAGTTGGTTTTGAGAAATGAATTAATAAATTGCCGAATTGACGGTAAGGAATGCCCCAGGACTTGGATGTCTGGGAAAGAGGACATGAGATTAGTGAAAGTCTCGAGGTGAGGCTAATGACGCTAAACGCAATTAGATCAGGAATAGTTTTCGGAATAGTTTCAGTATAAGCCCAAATTGTTGATTGAACCAAATGGTTGTAAGGGACATCCGGGAAGTCAATGGGACCCTAAGGGTGTTCTAATTTTGTGAGTAAGGCAACCTTAAAGAAATTTCGAGTGGAAAAAAGATCCTATGAAGGCATAAGGACAAAATCGATTTTATTAACTAACGTCAGTTATTAATTTTCGGAGAAATCAAAATTTTAGTGGCTTGATGGTAATTAATTTAAGGCCTAAGAGGGTTCAAGTGCAATTAACAAAATTCCTAAGTGGAATTAAGGAGAGTTAGAAAGGGTAAATGTGTAATATATATGTGTGAGTGTGTGTGCGCACGCGAGCCTTGGGGTCCAAGTTTGCAACAATGGCCATTTTATTTGAAATTAGTTATTGCATTAGAGAGCTATGGAAGAAAGCATGGAAGAGAAAAAATGCGAGAAAGATAAAGAGAAAAGGGATCGAGAGAGAGAGAACTGGCCGAAGGCAATGGTGCTGGAGGCAGCGGTGGCTAGCAATGGAGGCTGGCAGACTAGCAGTTGCCAACAACGGTAGATACGCGGGGGTTGGAGGCAGTTGAAAGCATGGGGAGCCCGACCATAGTGGCTCGCAGTGGAGGCAACCGACGGTGGTCGTGGAAAACAATAACTACAGTTGCTCATGGGGTAGGGGTGAGCATTCAATTTAACCGAACTGAACCAGCCAATATTTAGCTAACCGAATCGAACCGTTTTTGCAAGGATAACCTACCCAACCGAACTGAACATCTATATTAACCGATGTAACTAAAATCGAAATAATCGACAGTGGGTTTGATGTAACCGAACTGGGAAACCAAATAGATTAATCACAACAATAACAAAAAAAAATCGAACCAATTTTACACATAACTGACATAACCGAATTCCTACAAACAAAACCAAAATTGGTTCATTTCAGGGCATGACACTTCCAATTCCAGCCACCAACAATCTAAAGCAATTGTCAACACTTTTAGCCTAATCAAAGACTCACGCATTTAGAAATTAGCAGGAAGAAAACAAATCTGTTTAATAAGAACTAAAATTATTAGCACCATAATTGAAGTAATGATAAAATATGTTGATAAAACTTCTCAACAATAAAGTAACAAACACACCATTTTTGAATGTTGCAGGGTATATAGCTTCTTGAACAAATGTATCAGTATGACAGACTTATCTCAATCCTTCACAAAACTTCAAAGAAACCTTCGAACTAATAGTTAAGCAAATACTCATAAAAAACATCCAAGCATCAGAATGAAAGTTCAAATATGCCAAAATCTAGTGCTAAAGGAAGTATAAAAACAATATATTGTTGCAGTCAGAATTTTTATTCCTAATCAAGTTTTACCTTGTAGTTTTCTAGTGCAAATCGATTATCAAGCGGAACATGTCCTGAGTTATATTTTCCAGTTAGAACTCTAGATGCAAGTGGGCTCCATGCGGTAAGACCCAAACCATAATTACTGTATAGAGGTAGGTACTCAGATTCAACCTACATAAGTAAAACACGCCCTATAATTATGCATGTTACAGATGATGAGGATATATTAGATACATTGGTATACAACTTAACAAAATTTTATTAAGTGAATTAGTGAATACCCATTTAGTAAATGGCAGTTAAATTTAGTGAAAGACATATATAAAGATTCGACAAAAGGAGTATTGAAATTTAGTAAGGCATACCTTAGAAGGTAAGATGATTAACGATTTCACAAATTGCTCATCCAAATTAATTGAAAATAATTCTACACATGAAAATGGTTGAAGAATAGTGTCATTAGCTAAGTGGACATTTACTGATTTACATAATATAAAATATATACAACTAGAAAGTAGAAAACATATATACTTACAAATGCACGAGATCTTCAAAATAAAAAATCTAAATTTCTATAATAGACGTTGAGCTGCTGCTATTTATGAATTAACAATATGCAAAATAGATTTTTGATTATAACTATTTTTATGAATTAACAATATGCAAAATAGATTTATGAATTAACAATATGAAAAATAGATTTTTGATTACAATATGCAAAATGAATTAGTTTATAAACAATTTTCATGTATTGAACTAACTCTTGAGTAAATTTAAAAAAGAGTAAAATTGAGTTTTACCTTCTTCAAGTTGTTCAACATGCTCCAATCTTCTTCAACACTTATTGGAGTGGTGGATGACTGAAGCCAATCTTGCATACAAATCAAGCTTTTAATCACTTTAGGAGATAGAGAGCTCCTAAATGAATCAAGTACATGACCCCCAGTGCTGAATGCAGACTTAGACGCAACAGTAGAAACTAAAATTGCTAATATATCTCAAGCCATCGAAGACAGAATAGGAAACCTATGACAATTTGCTTTCCACCATTTGAAAATGTTGAATTTTTTAGCTAGAGGCTCACACACTTCACAATACTTATCCAATTCTGAAGGCACAATTGTAGGTCCACTACCACCGTCACACTTATGTTTTTTGAAGCAATAAAAAAATGGGTTTTCAGAGTCGTCCTCGTTATCCGCCACAACAGTTGGAGTAGACACTTCAGATGGCTTTCTAGCATCACCTTGAGGTCCCAACTTTTTCTTATATTCCACATATAAAGCATATAGGGAATTTTTTAATAACAAAACTACACCAACTCCTCTCTCACCCTGATACATCTCTTTCAGTACATATTCCATATATTCTAACTTGTATCTCAGATCAAGCACCACAACAATATAAATTAAGTGATTTGTTTTGTGCGGATCCCCCCAATATTTATCAAACTTTTCTTTCATTTTTATCGCCATTTTCACCATTTCAAAATCGCCACTCTCCAACCACCCCTGTAAGAGACAATGCATCTTACCAAGCTCATGAAAAAAAGTGTTGGAGGTGACATATGATGAACCCGATACTTGCAAAGTTAGCTCATAAAAATGTTTCAACACTTTGACAAAAAATCTGATCTTATTCCAATCCTCTGGCTTCGGTCTCCCATCTCTAATAATAACTTGGTTCAAATCAGTATTCCAATTACTTGTACTAAGATCAAGTTTAAAACAAGGATCTTCTTCATCAAATCTCTCAAAAGCCCTCTCAAACTTTTGAGTGGTCTCTAACATCAAGTAGGTGGAGTTCCATCTAATTGCAACGTCCAACGATAATAAGCCCTTACATTCAATTTTTTCCATTTTAACACATTGTTTGAATTTGCTCAATCTTGCTGCGGATTGTCTAACATATCTCACTGCATCCCTAACTCTTGTTACCAATTCATTTAGGTCTTTTAACCCATTTTGTACAACTAAATTTATAATGTGAGCCACACACCTCATATGCAAATATTGCCCATTCATAATGCTAGTATCTCATTTTGTCATTTTTTTCTTGAAATGAGCCACAACAACATCATTTGAACTAGCATTATCCATTGTCAAAGTAAAAACTCTATCAAGTTCCCATCCCATGAGACATTTCTCAATTGCTATAGCAATGGCATCACCTTTATGACTAAATATTGGACAAAAGTTTAAGATTTTTTTCTTCAAAATCCAAGTATTGTCAATATAGTGCACTGTCAAACACATATAATTCATCCTTTGAATTGAATCCAAGCGTCAATGGTTAAGCAAACTCTTTGACAATAATTTTTTAACTCATTCATCATGTTCAACCTCTCTTCATTGAATAACTCAAAATAATCACAAGCTATAGTCCAACATGAAGGAAACCGAAATTTTGGACAAATAACATTCACGAAGTGTTTAAACCTCTCACGATCAACAAACTTGAAAGGTAACTCATCTACCATCAGCATACGACCTAAAGCCTTTTTTGCAAGCACTTGATCAAATTTCCAATTAACTACTGCAACAACATTATCACCACCCTCTCTCTCACCCCATGTTGCAGTTGATTGAAAATGTAATTCTATTTGACGAGATTCTACAACATAAGGGTGTTTCTTACAAGCTCCCATATGATTCCTTAAAGATGTAATCCCATTTTTTTGGGGATCACAGTGGAACTCCTTAGAACAATAATTGCATCTCCCTTTAATCTCACCCTCTGAATATGTAAACTTGGTAAAATGATCCCAAACCTCTGACCTAGCTCTTATTGGTTTTCTCTTTGCCTTCCCAAGTGATATTGTACCTCTATCATTTTCTAGTTGGCTATCTTGGGTTGGTGCTATTGGTGCAGGCCTTGAATTATCATCCACACTAGGGATATTTGTGGTGTGAGTCAAGTCTTCTTCTCTTGCCATCTAAAATTAGATTAATGCAATTGACAATTGTAATTTTAATTTAAATGTATTTAAAGACTAAAGACTAAAGAATAATTTTAATTTAATTTAAATGTTTTTAAAGGCTATAGACTAAAGAGTAATTTCAATTTAATTTAAATGTTTTTAAAGACTAAAGACTAAAGAGTAATTTTAATTGAATTTAAATGTTTTTAAAGACTAACGACTATAGTTGGAAAGGGAATCTATGTACATAAATTAGGAAACCAACACATGATAACAATGATCAATTATAAAAATACCATATAGGAGTATGACTTTACGTACATTGCAAGAGAAGGACGTTGAGACTTCCATTTCGAATGAAGTACCAGTGTAATAACACTTATCCTCCCTGTTACATGACAACAATATTCTGAAAATTAGTCTCTTTCAAATAATAATAATATTGTCATTACTATTATTTGAATGGTCTTGGAAGGATAACCTTAGTGGGGTTTAAATAATACCACCACTAGCATCCATAGAAACCTATGTTCATAAGTAGTATACTATTTTGCGCAACTGTGCAAGCATATTCTGCTGTTATAAATTGATGTTGTTATTAATTAAAATATTGTTGTTAATTAAATGTATTCTAATATTAACAACTTAATTAAATAGTGTTATTAATTAAATGTATTCTACTATTAACAACTTAATTAAATAGTGTTATTAATTAAATGTATTCTGTTAGGTTATAGAGAGAGAGACAAAAAAGAAAATAGAAAGTAGAAGAGAAAACCCTAGTTTCTAATTGTAACACCCCGTCTCGCCAGGCGTGTCACTATAAGGGTATTCCCGGGATTTCTTTTTTTTTTCTTTAAGTTACACACGCGCGGTATTTCAAGAACAATCTTCACATGCAGAAACAAAACCCCGCGAAGCCCAGTCTTGCCCGTTTAACTATCAAGATCAATAATCTTAAACTAAACGAGTCTTAATACAACGCAGCGGATACACTAATACCAAAACACCATAGTTCTTACATTGTATTTCCATAGCAAAATACGTAACACAGATCAAATGATAAAATTGCTATTATACAACTGTTCATTTACAACCTGAAATGCATATTAAATCGCCAAACGTTACAACGACTAACAAACTAAGCACCATTGGCCCCCAACCGGCCACATCCTTGCCTTCGCAGCAGTCCCTGGCTGGAACATTAAACGTTCCAGGGGCATAGCCCAGGTTAGATGAGAAACATCTAAGTGACGGTATAGAAACAGATTATACAATGCATGAGAGACACACGAGCATGGCAATATTCAGACAAGCGGCAACATGCAAAACATGTCTAACTCGAGATATCACCTTGACATACTTAATCCCTCGAATGTCCCACTGTGGCACACGTTCACCTGGTCCAACGTTAATCCCTCGGGTGCACCGTCGTGACACCCGTTCACCTGGTTTAACATTATTCCCTCGAGTGCCCCCAGTGTGACACCCGTTCACCTGGATTAACATTGTCCCAATCTCAAGTAGACCCCAACCCGTCCCACTCAGAAACAACATTGACACGAATATCAATACTCCGATGATATGAAAATCACTCGCCATGCACCGACTCTTTTGAAAGTAAAACAGTTGATGCAATATATCACATGTACAATATGCAAATGATGACGTAAATACATAAGTGAAATGCTTTCGCAGAACAACCCAAGTTCCGGAGGGTTAAACCGCTCACTAGAACTGGTTCCAATTGCGTGTAACCTAAGTTCGGGAGGGTAACACCGCCCACCTGAACCCACTACACACCTTCCAACATATTTTTAAGATAAGGTAAAGACAGGATCAGACCACTCACCTCGAATGTATTCAGATCGCCTCGATCCTCGTGCAACGCCTCGATTTGCGTGTTAAATCCCAAATGCTTGAACTTATACTCAACCTCGAGTCACAATACTTCCTAAACACCATATTTAATTAAGGAAGCATTAAAATCCATTTTCCTCAATTTTTCCATAATTTTCTCTATTTTCTCCCAATTTTCTCCTCGATAATTCCAAAATAATTATTTCTTCAACTATTTTCCAAAATATTTCAACACAATAAATCCTAAAATAAATTAATAAAAATACTGGAATTAAAATTACTGAATTACCCTTTGGCACGCGCTCTCACGCGCCTAGTGCGTGGCTGCGCGTGAAGGCTGGCGCGTGCAGCCACGCGCCACCATCTTCTCCAATTTTCCGGCCGCCGTCGACGTCTCCGATGCCCAAACAAAAGATACCCCCTTGAAGCCCTTGGAGAATCGATCCTAATGGCATGATTTTCGTGCCGAAATGTCACCGGAAAACGCCCCAAACGGGCAGTTACAGGCGGCCAGTGGCGGACCGCCTAGGGTTTTTCGGCCGAGCTTCATACGGCCATCAAACGCACTCGTTTGCCTCCCAAATGCTCCAGAAATGAAGCCCACGCACCAAGGAGCAAAAGCCCTCTATCCATTGCCTTCGATTCTCTCCCAAAATCGATCAATTTGACGCGCCAAATCCTTGAAGTTTCGGCCCCCGTTTATAGCCAAAACTCGGCCAAAATCCGGCCAATCAACGACTCAGCTTGGTCCCCAAGCCTTCCTCCCGCCGTATAGCACCTCCCCCGAACCATCCTTGGCCGTCCCATCGCCTGAAACGACCTCCACGTGCGGTTGATTGCGGCGGCCGATTTTGCCTTGCGCGTTCACACCGCCCAATTTTACTAAATTGCATTTTTACCCCCTGATTTCATCAAATCTCATTTTGGCTTTTCTCATGCACCCCTGAACTATCCAATACCACCATTAAGGCCCACAAGTATAGTACATCTCATTTTACCTTCGAAATTCTTGAAAAATTATTATTTTGACCTCCCTCGGGCAAAATTAGAAAACTGCACTTAGGCCCGACTAGTCAAATTGTCCTTAAATCCATTTGATTTAAGCCGAAATCACTTAAGGGTTGTTCTATACGTAAAATAGCAGTCCCTGACATACTCCGTTGACTTTTCGGACGTCTCCTACGTCGATTCGATTTTCTCTGTTCGGTCGACAGCTGTACCGAAAACTGTTCCTGACCCAATTTATTTCATCACTAAAAATCATAGTTTAAATTGCTCGTCGATACTATACCATTTTCCTTGGCTATCTAGGGTCCGGGGTACTCCCTCCGACTAATTCGGTCGTCCAAAGCTGCATTAGTGTACCCCATAGTCTTATTTTTCTGCAAATTCCTCTTATACCCTTTATGTAATATCATTTATACTCTTAATAATTTCCCGGGTATTACACTAATTCTAGTGAGTTATTTTCTTTCAATTAAATGAATTCTATTAATTAAATATATTCTAGTTCTAGTGAGTTCTTTGAATTTTACATAGATTAACATAAATCATGCATATCAGTTGATTATAAATGAAGTCGAAAGCTAAACACTAGTTTGGAAGCTGAGAACAAATTAGGAATGTAGACTTTTCTCATCAATAATGAACCTCAAGACAACACAAAATAAAGAAATAAACCTTTAATTCTACCCAACCAAATACAAAAATTCCACAACTACAAGACATTTTCATCGTTTGGTCAGCATAAGTGGCTCGCAACAGTGTACATGAAATTGAGTAGCATATTAAAACCAAAATGACAAAATCAAAATAAATCAAAAAATACCTAGAAGTGGACGGAAGATGGTCAGAACTCGGAAGGCGGACAGACAGTGGACAGACAGTAGACGATCAACGCTAATATCTACAAAACCAAAAACCAAGTTAAATATCAAAGAGAGATGGAGAGAGAGAGCAAGACGCGATGAGACTCATTTGTCACCTGTGTGACAATGTCGATGTCTAACAACAAAAGGAAAGGCGACGGATGGCGGAGGCGACAAAGGAACAGAGGGCAACAAACGACAGAGGCGACGAAGGAACCGATGACGATGAACGGCGGCAATGGTGACAGTCAGGGTTCGATTCAGTAGGGGGTTAGGGTTTTTGATTTCGCACTCTCTCTCTCTCTGAACTTGGGAAGCCTCTTGAATGGAAAATGTGGCACGCGGACTGAATTTTAGGTGTACAAGTTCTAAACATAAAACGACGTCATTTTAAGAAATACAAAATGACGTCATTTTATATATCGGTCGGTTCAGTTTCTTCGGGTAATCAGCCAAACTAACTAAACTGATAAACTGAACCATAATTAAATCCATCTTCTAACCGAACAGTAACCCGCTAAGACAGATAACCGAACCAAACCGGTCGGTTCAGTTCGGTCGATCCAATTAAATCGATAAATTGCACACCCCTAGCGCGGGAAGCCAGTTGTGGTGGCTTACAGTGGAGGAGGTGATGGCAATGGTTGCGCGGTAGTCAGGGCGACTAACAGTGGCAAGCTGGCAAGCGGCAGGTGGCCAACGGTGTGGCGCGCATAGACAGCATGAGTGAAGAAGAAAAAGAAGAAAAATAAATAAAAAGAAAAGAAAATCTAGAAAGAGAGAGAGAGACACACAGAGAGAGAGAGAGAGAGAGAAATGGAAGAAAATGCCCAAAAATTCCAGAAAATTTGAGAAAATTTCTGGAAATTAATTTGAGCCTTAAGGAGCTTGCTAGAGGCTCGGAAATAGGATCTAGGCACAAGGTGGAAGCCAAGGAGGGAATTTTAGTGTGAGCATTTTTCCATATTGGTTAAGGTAAAAGTAGTTAATTATTTTGGGTTATTTGCATTATGTGAGATAATTTAGAATAAGCGTCGGTTGGATTAAACCCTTGGTTGGGATTGTTTGGAAATTGTTGATGGGTGAGTTTTTGCGAGGTATGGCAAAAGCATAGGCTCTTGTTTAATTTATGATATAGTTGGATTTCTGTGTGATTGCATCTAAGTTCTACCAAAGAGGCAGTGATTCTAGAATAGTTCGAAGTTCAAGCTGGCGTTCTCACTCTTGGCAAAAGAGGTTTCAAGCTAGGTAAGGGATAGACCCAAGGATGGGCAGCCTTGCGAATGTTTGGTGATATCTATGAATATATGTTGTTTTCAATACTAGTTTTGCATGTTCTATAGGTGGTCCAGTGGAGTACTATGGCCATGGGGAGACTAGATGCATGCTAAGGGTAATATGGGATGTTATTGCCTCGAATAGGTGGGTTCAGAGGGCAGTGATACCTTGCCAGTCATGCATACTAACTTGTCATTGCATCGCATATATTATCTTGTTTACATCCATTTGCACTCTTACCATTGTGACTCATGAGGTTTTATCTCGTGTTGTAAATGTTGCAAGTCCAGATGCAAGCAGTGATGATGTCGAAAGGATGAAGTGGTGCTGTAACGCCCCGCTTTTCCAAGTGTTAAATAACTTAGAAATTTCGAGAATTTTTTTTTATATATAAATCATTTCCCGACAATCTCATTCTACCTTCCCAGCATACTAAACAAGAATCAATAAGCTAAGATAGGTAATCATCATAAATGCAGAATTTTAAAATCGAAATCTGATATGGTACATATTTGAATTCAATTAATCATAACATAAGAATCTGTACCATCATATCATCAAATATTTAAATACATGGAGACTTATCATCAAAAGATAACAACAGGGCACCTTAGATACAATTTGGTGATTCCTCAAAAATACATTAAATCGTAACAATTATACATGATCTTTAATATAGTATAATCTTCTAACCATGACTAAAAACATATCCTGAATCCTCACGAATAAGCATATACCGGAACAACTCGCCGAATCCATCAGCCACGTTATCAATCATCCCCTTGCCATAGCTATAAATCCTAACTGGAACGTTTGAATGTTCCAAGGACATAACCCAATTAGAAGACGAATCTTCTAGTGAGAGTTTAGAAACATGATACATGAATACATGATACAATAACATAAACAATCACATGCTCTAGTGTAACTTCCCTGGCCCACCAGCCCAGCACAGAACCTTAAGTAGAATCCCAACCTATTTTCAGGATAATCCTAACATTGTTCCATCATTTTCCCTTGGAGAATTATGGCTACACTATTAAGGCGACATCCCAATCCCATGCACGAGTATCAATATGCCAATAATATCGTGTTATGCAAAAATCATGACTTTCCATGCAATATGATAAAATGTTCATAACTTTAATAAATATCATGCATAATGAAGCAAACATGTCATATATAGGTTCTCGAGATAAAATCACTCACCTGATGCCTGAATTTTAGCGCACCTCAAAAAATGTGCATCATCTCGATTTGCGTGCACCACCTCAAAACGGGCTCGAACAATTTTTCTCCCCAAAATCTCCAAAATATATTATTAAATATCCATTTCCTATTTTTGTAGAATTTTTCGGCATTTTTCTCCATTTTTTCCTTTTTCTTTCTTTTCTTTTCTTATTTTCTTCTTCACTTTATCTTCTACCTCCAGCCCCTGCAATGTGCACTGCCATGCGCGTGCACGGCCTAGCTCCGTCGGCCCTCCTTTGCGCTCCCACTGGCCGCCACGGTCTCGCCAGCCACCGCACCAGCCACCCCCGACCTAGTCAGCCTCCGTCGCAATCCACTCAAACGCCTCCCAACTTCGCCGTGTGGCTTGCTGCTCGCGGCCATGGCCGCCATCAGCCTCCTCCCCGCGCAACCAGCCGCTACTTCTACTGTTGCCTCGCATCGCAGCTGACTGCCTTAATCTCCGGCGTGCATCTGGCGGCCTAAGCTTGCTGCTTGTAGCTCCTGCGAGCTACCGTTGCGAGCCCGCGGCCACGGCCGCTGCCGTGGTGCGACCAAGCCTGGCCGGCCTCGGCCTCGCCACACTGCCCTTGCTCGCTCCCTCGCCCAGCCAAAGCTCTTTGATCTCTTTGCCAGAGCTCTCACGAGCTCTCTCTTTCTCACTGCCATTCTTCTTTCTACAGCCTCCCATATCCTTCTCCATTTATAGTCAATGTACCAAATTAATTTTCCTTAGCCACCACGCTCTCTGCAATCTCTCGTAATTCTGATGCCCTTAATTGGTGGTAATTTGTTCACAACCTTTTGACGACAATTGCTCTCAAATGAAGAGCCAATTTGTCTCTCAAAGTGCTGTAACACGCATATCTCTATATACATTTTACATATATACATAACACTATATATAATAATAAGAAAATTATATATTTAAACCCAATTTCATTGTAATTTTCTTGACTATTTCTCTAATTACAATTACATCCTCAAACATCAAATTAATTTGCATTACGATACCGAAAATCTAAAATTAATAATTCCAAACTTACTCGATAAGGACAATTTCATCCATGCGCCATCACCTGACCTTTGTTTTGTCCTTAAATCTCTCAAGGGTTGATCCTTACGTAAAATCGAAGCCCCCCTAGGGTTTCGTTGACTTCCCGAGAGTCCCCTACGATGATTCAATTTTTCAGCTTGAATCGAAGCTGTAATTTAGCTATACTGAAAACTGACTCAATTCTAATTTCTTTATTTACCATAAATCCTATCTCAGAACACTCATCGAGACCATATCATTTTTCTTAGACAATTATGCTTTGGGACATTCCCTGGAGTCGATTTGGTCAATTTTTTAGGCTATTTAGATACCAATCTTCCCCAAAATTTCATTTTTCTAATAAAATGATTATTTTCAAACAATCCTAATTTCTTAAGTATTACAGGTGCCTAGCATTGTTTCTTGAGTTTTGTATGTTGTATATATTCCATATGTATTCTCATGTGTGTTGAATGTATATGGTTCTGGACACTAGATGGTATCTAGTTGGTTGTAATTAGCATAGTGTATATGTGATTATGCAAATTTCTTGTTGTATGTGGCTTCAGTTTGGTTGAGCCAAGATTGAGATTGTGCAAGGGTCAAGAAAGAGTTTCCTATAAATCCCTGTACTCAGTGTATTTTTGTTATGTTTTTTTATTCTTAGGTCACATTTGGCTTGTTGTGAGATGAGCTTAAGAAATGTGAAGCTCACTCTGGTTTCGAGTTTCATTATGCTATATTTTTTTTAATTATTTTGGGATTGATTCTTTTAGTGGAATGAGAAGGACGAAGCATAGTGTAACACCTCGCCTTCCAGGGCATTAAAATATATGTTAGGATTTTTTTTTTTTCATATACATCAGACATAAATCAACAATAAATCCTCAACATAACCTTTATATATAACACTCCCAAATATAGCGAAGGAATGATACATTTTATACATAAGTGGAAGCAAGATCAGAATCTGCATGAAACCTCGAAAACATAATATGGGTTTATAAACGTCGTTTACCCAACACATCCTTACAAGCATTTATTTAAAATCTAAATAATACATTTGAATGAAACATATGGTCCTAGTCCCACATGGGACTTACAAAATTTTCATCATGATCAGGCCTCGATCACCTCCTAGTCCTTCCAGCCGCTTGTCTCACCTGGAATGTGGAATATTTTAGGGACATAGTCCAATATCAGAAGATGATATCTTCTAAGAGAGGATTAGCTAAGCATGAATGAATGAATGATGCATGGACATTGATAAACAGACACCCTAGTGTAACTTCTCTGGCCCACCAGCCCGACACGAAACCCTAGGTAGAATCCCGAACCTCTACAGGATAAGCCTAACATTGTCCCATCAATTGCCCTTAGGGAATTACGGCTACACTCTTAGGGCAACATCTAAATCCCATACATGAGTTTCAATATGACAATAATATCGTGCCATGTGAATGTCACAACTTCCCATGCAATAGTACACCAGAGCTTTACGCGCCATGCATGAGCTTCATGCGCAACTTCCTATGTCATGAGCTTTACGCGCCAGTCATTTTCTTCGGCGATGGTACACCAGAAAGTTGAGATTTTTGCATCTTGAAGAAAGCCAGACCAAGTCAATCACAATGGCACCTAAGATAGCTCGAAAGGAGGTCGGGAAGCTGGTCAACTTGAAGCTCGAAGTCTCGGCTAGGCGGTTTTCCTAGGGTTCCGACGAAGCCTCGGATCTACTTCATTTTTGCTCCGTTGCTGACCAAATTCTCTAGAAATGCCCTCCAACTTATGGGAAACAAAAGCTCTCTATCATTGCCTCTTAATTCGTTCGAAAATGGCTTTTATTTAAGCTTCAATCTTTTAAAATTTTTAGCCAACACATGCTCTATTTATAAGCAAAGTTAAAGCTCGAAATAGCCTTGGATGCCTTACCCATTGCCTTAGGCGTCCTCACCTCCCCTAGATCGACGTGAAAGCATCAATACTCGACCAAAAAAACAAGTTGCAAGGCTCGACATCACGGCCAGCTTTCTTGGCCAAATTTTTCAAAAATCCGACCACTCCGGTGGCCATTGTCAGCTCATCATCACTCCTTGGCCATCCATGACTACCCCTCATGCGAACCCAGCAGCTTTCGACCACCCCTCGTGGCCTGGTCAGATTCCATGGCCAAGATTTTCAATTTTTGCACTTTTGCCCCACTATTTTATTTATTTTTTCTATTTTAGCCCTCTTTCACAAAAGCCCCTCAAATTTTGAATATTTCCATTAAGTCCCTCAAGTTATAATCTTTTCATTTCTCCCTTGACACTCTTCAAAAATGTCATTTTGGCCCCCTTAGGAAATTTTAAAAAATTACATTTAGGCCCGAATTTTCGTTTTGGTTTTAAACCTCTTGGTTTCTTCCCGAAACTTCTGAAGGGTTGTTCTATTCAATGAATTGAAATTTCCTAAGATTTTTGTTACCTTTTCGAGAGTTTCCTATGACAATTCGATTTTTCAGCCTGATCCATAGTTGTACCGAAAATAATTTCTGATTCGATTTCTTTCGATCTTAGAAATCATGCCTTAATATGCTCGTTAAAGGCGTTCCTATTTCCTTAGGCATTTAAGCTTCAGAGTTTTCCCTTCGGCTGATTCGGTAAATTTTTTAGGCTTTTCAGATACCTATTTTCCCGAATTTCCATTTTTTCTTGAAAATAATAACCCAAAGTCCTTAGTATTACACCTAGTCCCCAGCTAGGACTTTTTTTTATAAAAACATAGTTCATCTCTTCAATTATGATTTGATGGGTGAACGATTCGATCGATTGAACACCCATGACACTCAGTAGGCGGGAGTGTGTTGTCACATTCTCAGGTTTCCAGAATTTACACATATCTTCACAACTTTGAAAATTTTCATTATTGGCCCATAATTTTGAAAAATTACGCTTATGCCCGAGCACAAAAATATTTTTTTCAAGTATTACACCCACTCACAAAAGCTATGACTTAGTTACAGCTAGATTAACATCGTGAGAAGATGGGTATCTGATTCCTGCCAATGGTGTAGCATTAGATGTACATGTGATGTAAATTAGCATTAGTGCAAATGGGATACTAATGAGGACTTCAATTAGTCGAGCATGGATTAACACAGGGGTTACTATCTCATTCAATATGGGGATACTGATAGGAAGATGGTGTGTCACACACCATATGACATGTGATATCGTTAGTAAACCTACGGGTGATCGTGATGTTGCACCTTTTTGTATATTAGTTTTGATGATGAAAAATATCTTTTGGCTTAATCCCTAAGTGATGAGTCAAGGTTGTGGTTTTTAACATTTTCAATATCAAGTATTACTTTGTGAAAATAAAAACCAAATGAATTCCAAGTATCGAGATTTGCAAAATCTTATTTTTTCTAAGTTTGGAAGGTTAACACCTTATAAAGGGACATATAAGAAAATGTTTTCATTTTGGAAAACTATCTCCCGGTATTTTAATATCTAATATCCATTAGTGTTAAAATAATTTTTAACGAATTTTTCAAGAAATAGAAAGTATATATTTTGGAGGTAATAATATTGCAAAATCTTGAGTTTATACTAAAACCAAAATTCCAATTTCTTATTGTTTTGCATTTTGATTTTCTAGACATTTTTATTGAATCTAAATAGGGGGTACTTGCTTATTTACATTTATGTATTAAAGTAAATGGAAGGTAAAATATAAATAAAAGAAAATGTGGACATTTACTTAAACTAGAACTAAAGAAATGTAAATATGTTACAATGTATACATGCTGTGGATTGTGCTTTCATGTAAATGTTTCTGAAAATTTGTCATGTTTCAAAACCCCTTCTGTAAAGGCTTTCAATGTTTTTGTACATGTTATTTTGAAACATTGATGTACTGCATGTGTTTTCAAACCAAGTTTTGAACTATGTTTCGAAACCTATATTGTATGTTTCGAAACCTCGACCTCATGTCAACAGAGCTTTTAAAAATCTGAGTTGCGTATGTTTTGAAATAAGTTTTTTAAGTATGTTTCGAAACCTACATATCATGTTTCGAAACTTCTGACATTCAGTCAGCAAATCGTTCAAAATCGAGATACATGTGTGCTGTATTTTTGTCTCTATCTAAAATGCTTCTCAATCATTTGTTTAATGCATTCTCTATGCTATAAAATTCAAATTTGAATTTGAATTGGGGATCATGTGTATAATCATAAGTGGGGAATAGATTATGTCTCCCACTCAATGCTGTCTCTAAGTGCATGTCCAGCTGGAAAGGCTATATGTTTCAAAACATGAGTATGTTTTAAACCTTAGTGTAAATTTGTGATATTTTGAAACCTATATACTATGTTTCGAAACCTACTTTTTTGTTTTGTCTCTAATAGCTATAAAACAGCTAGATTTCTATGTCTTGATATAAATAGTAGGTGTTTGAAGACAAGAACAAGTAAGAACAAGAGAGCGCACACTAGAGACACATACACAAGCATAAGTGGTGATCAAAGAGTTTGATTGAGTTTCCAAAGAAGATCCATACATACATTTGTGGTGCTATGAGTGTATAAATGAGGAGCAAATCGAAAACAATAAGTATCATCTTCTCCAGCTTTCCTCACCTCAAGTTAAGAGGTTTGTCCATCCATTGGTAAGATATTCATTGCTATAAATTCATTGGGTTGTAAAGATAAAATTTTATTTATCTTATTGATTGTTGTAAGGTTTGAGTTGAGCCTAAAACTCATTGTGAAAAAGGTTTGAATTAAGCCCGTAAAAAGTCACTTGGTGAAAGGTTTGAGTTGAGCCATAAAAAATTATTGTACAAGATTTTGGGGTGAACCGTGGTAAAACTCTTGTTGTGGTTGATCACTAATAAAAGTGATTGGGATTGAAAAATCCTTCAAATGTGTAAGCTTGAAGATAGTGGACTAGGCGGGGTGCCGAACCACTATATATCTTGTGTACACCAAATTTATTATTTTGCTTGCTTGTTATTCATTTCCCAAGCTTTCAAAAGAATTGTTTTCAAAAGATAAAACAAGTTTTCTTTGAAGCACAAGAATTGTCATCAAAGTCTAGAACATATTTTCCTTAAGTATAAGTTTTTTTTTATACATATGTATCTATCTTTGATCCCAATCTCCTTTGGTATATTCTTACTTATGTAAATCATCTTTGCCAAAGATCATTATTTTGAAATACAAGCCTAAAGATTTCGAATCAAGCAAAACATAAAAGTATATTTCGAAACATACAATCTATATTTTGAAACTAGCAAAACAGTGAGGTATATTTCGAAATATGTATAATAGGTTTCGAAACCTACTTAACAGAAAAGCTTATTTCAAAACATATACCCTATATTTCGAAACATAGTATTCTACCATCAACCATTGTTTTAAATTATCAAAAATTTACACAAATCCCAATTCACCCCCCTCTTGGGATATGTTTTCCATCATTAGGACCAATAGATCATTGGGAACTATTAGCCGAATGTGATGATGATGACAAACCATATGGCCTGGTAGGTAATGGTTGTGTCATCAGGTCACGATAGTGTGTTGATCCTTAAACTTGAACCAACACGATTGTTTTGTGTATTGGGGTTCGAGATTTATTAATGAGCCCAACTATTTAATTGGGATGTGAGAATGTTCATCTATGTTGTTTCGTATTACTGGTATATGGAGACAGGTGTTGGGAATAGGATCCGTCGCCTTCGTCGGTATTTGATGGGGTAAACGTCCTATGTGATTTTCTATTAATGTGACGGGATAGTCTCTAGTCAGGGCAGATTGAAAGTTAGGAAAGGTATTTCCTGATGTGTCATCTAATCACACTAATGAGTTCTGACACATAGTTACTAAGTTTGTGAGTTTGTCACCCCATGACTCTTGCTCAGTCGGGACATTAGGTGATGAGAGGATTATAGCACACGGTAATCGTCAACTGTAATAGGTTCACTTGAAGTGAGATTTCATTGCCACCTATATTGTCCTGAATAGCTGCTAGGCGCTATTTAAATATTCTAGAAACGTCGTCAGGATTTGGAGAAGTTCTAGTGATGGGTTAAGGGGTTGACTAATATTGAAAATGGTTTCAGTGTTATTTGATTGCTAGCAGGTAGTGAACCTAGAAAGTCACATACCATATAATGTTACTTTTGATATCAGCATCGTATGCATAAAATGTCTCTAGAAGTAATTGGTCAAAAGTTGACATTGGCCATCTTTTGCCAATAGTGCATAGTAATAATGCATAGTGCACTGCATTATTGCACTACATTATTAAAGGGGGGGCGGTGGATTTCAGAGGGTTTTTGATTTTGGGAGAAGAAGAAAGGAATGGAGGGGGGAATTCTTTTGAAAGCAGAGACAGACCCTCTGTTGTTTTCTCTCTCTCTCTCTATTTTTGATTCTCACATTACTCTCATTTTCTTCTTTCTTCTTTCTTCTTCTTCTAAAAATATTCTGCTTTTAGAAATATTTTACGTGTAATTGTTACGAGTAAAATTTTAAGACATGGGCACCGGTGATACGCAGATCCTTTGTGTTTAACACGGGAAGAGGTGACTAAACGGTATCTTACTACATACTACCCACTACAAGAAAAGTGACTTTTAGTGGCGTCCAAAAGATATTCTTCATAAATAAAACTATTAATGGCGGGCAGCGCCGTTTGTCATTGGAAAGACATCTTTAGTGGCAGTGGAAAAAAATTGGCCATTAAAAGCCCTTTATTGGTGACGGCCATAATTTGTGGCCACTAAAAGATGGTTATTTGTGACGGACAGCCAATAAATGTGGATTATTTGTGACAACAAGACATGGCGGCCACTAAAAGATTGAGATGTTGACCCGCCCAGTTGGCTTTATTTATGATGGATGACAGTGGGCGGCCATTAAAACTAGGGGTGGCTATACGGGTTGGCAGGTTGTAATCGTGTCGTGTTGAGACATATGTATAATACGTGTTAGGCTAACTTGAACATGACCCGTCTAATAATCGTGTCAAATTCCTTAAACTCGAACACAACACGTTTATTAAACGTGTAACACGACCCGACCCGTTTAACTCATTTAACTAAACGTGTTGTGTAGTGTCGTGTCACTTGTTAACCTGTTTAACCCGTTTAATTTAAACCGGTCGTGCTGTGTCACTTGTTAAACATGTTATTTAGTTTTAAACGTGTTATTTCATGTATAATCATGTTAATGTGTTCAGCTCAACCCACTAACCCTTTTAATTAAACGTATCATTTCATATATAATCGTGTTAACGTGTTTGGGTCAACTCGTTAACACGTTTAATTAAACATGTCATTACGTGTCTAAATGGGTTAGACGGGTTGACCCGCGTAAGACACGAAAATAATCGTGTCATAAACGGGTTGACTCGTTTATGACCTGAACCCGATTAACCCCAACCCTAACTCGCTTAACTCCGTGTCATGTCGTGTCGTGTAATCGGGTCGTGTCCAAAATTGCCAGCCCTAATTAAAACATGATTATTTGTTATGACTAATAGTGGTCGCCACTAAAGGTGCTCCAACAATCATTATTTATGACAGTTGGTACTGGCGACCACTAAAAGTATTAAGAGCTGGGAGCTTATTTGTGAGGGCTGGCGTAGGCGGCTACTAAAAGATAACTATTTGTGACAAGCATAAGTGGCGGCCACTAAAGGTAAATTAGTTGTGACAATTGGCCATGACAGGCACTAAAACCTTGAGATGTTGGGTGTAATTAAAACATGATTATTTGTGACGGCCACTAGTGGTTGCCACTAAAGGTGCCCCAACAAGCATTATTTATGACGGTTGGATGTGGCGGCCGCTAAAAGCGGGTGGGGTTTTATGCTTATTTGTGAGGGCCAGCGTGGGCGGCCACTAAAAGATAACTATTTGTGACGGGCACCAGTGACTGCCGTTAAAGGTGAATTATTTGTGCCCCAGACATTGTGGCCACTAAAAGCTTGAGATATGGTTTTGCCCGAGTAACTAAAAGCTTGAGATATGGTTGTGACAACCAAAGCCGACAACCACTAAAAATATACTTATTTGTGATAATCAAACATGACGGCCACTAAAAGTTTCTATCTAAATTGGAATATATACTTCTTTGTGGCATAAATAAGTATATGATTTCCTTGAATGGAGTTAATGATTTCCTTGAATTCACGTTCAGAAACTGATGCATTGATAGAAAAATCCGATGTCTTTGTGTGCAATGCAACAATACATATTTTTTTTGTCAAGATGATGTTAAGTTTCATCTAGTTAGGTATGGAATAGTTAAGAATTACGTTAATTGGTACTACCACAGGGAATAGGTATCGGTTGAGGTAGAGATTAATGATGAGGATGATGACAACAATAATAATGATCGTATATATCCTATGTTAGAAGAAACCTTTGGGATGCCACGTGTTAATATTGATATGGGTCATGATTCATCTAACGAGAGTGAGCCGAACTTGAGTGCAAATTTTTTTTATGAATTATTGCATGATGCCGAACAACCTCTATTTCCAGGATGCACCCATGTGTTGAAGCTTTTGTTTCTTGTGAAACTATTGCATTTGAAATGTTTAAGTGAGTGGAGTAACAATTCATTCAACATGCTACTTAAGATAATAAGATCTACATTTCTAGCGAGTGAAACTGTCCTATCTTCTTATTATGAAGCTAGGAAATTCATCCGAGCTTTAGAACTCGATTATGAAAAGATAGATGCATGCCCAAATGATTGCATACTTTTCAAAAAGAATATGCAAATTGTCATGAATGTGTGAAATGTGGCGCTCCAAAATGGAAGTCAGTGGTAGGAAAAAAGATGTAACTAGGAAAAAGGTACTTACAAAAACCCTGAGGTATTTTCCATTGACCCCAAGGTTTCAGAGGCTATATATGTCATCCAAAACAGCTTCAGATATGCGATGGCACGAAGATAAACGTGTTAAGGATGGGTTATTACATCATCCAGTTGATTCTGAAGCTTGGAAAAAGTTAGATGAGCATTATCCTTTGTTTTCAATTGAACCTCGTAATGTTAGACTTGGATTGGCAAGTAATGGATTTAATCCATTTGGATTAATGAGCATTGCTCATAATACATGGCCTGTGGTTAGTTACATATAATTTGCCCCCTTAGATGTGCATAAAGCAGCCTTATCTCATATTAACCTTACTTATTCCTGGTCCAAAAGCCCTTGGAAACCACATTGATGTTTACTTGCAACCTTTGATTGAAGAATTGAAGGAGTTATGGGAGGCTAGTGTTCAAACGTATAATGCCTCAAAGAAGCAAAATTTTTAGATGCATGCAGCTATTTTATGGACTATTAATGACTTTCCTGCCTATGCAGATTTGTCTAGATATAGTACAAAGGGAAAATGGGCATGTCCTTATTGCAACAAACACACCAAGTCTCATTGGCTAAGTTATGGGAAAAAATTTTGTTATATGGGCTACCGTCGATTTTTACCTAGGAACCATAAATGGCGTAATAATAAAGTTCATTTCAATGGGAAAGTGGAACAAAAGGACCAACCTCCACAACTGTCCGGATATGATGTGTTTGAACAATTATGAACTGTTGAAAAAGGAAAATGGGATAATTCTAATGATACTTGGCTAAAACATTGGAAGAAAAAAAGTATCTTCTCTGAGCTGCCTTATTGGAAAGAACTTTTGTTGCGTCACAATCTAGATGTTATGCACATTGAAAAAAATGTATGTGACAATGTCATTGGAACGATCATGCATATTCAAGGTAAATCGACAGATGGTAAGAAAGCTCGCATGGACTTGAAAGAGATGGGCATTAGAGAGACACTCCACATACTCGATGAAGATGGTAAAATACCTCTTGCATGTTACATGTTGTCTTCAAAAGAAAATTTGATGTTGTGTGAATTTTTGAAAGAAGTTAAACTACCAGATGGTTATTCGTCGAATATCTCAAGGTGTGTTAATATCAAGAAGCGCAAAATCTTGTCCTTAAAGAGTCATGATTGCCACATTCTTATGCAACGATTACTCCCTCTTGCTATACAGGGCCTTCTTCCTAAGGATGTTTCTGGTGCATTGATTGCATTGAGCAACTTTTTTCGAGAGATCTGTTCCAAAGTATTGAGAGTTGAAAGGTTAAATGAACTTGAGCTCTAAATTGCTGAAACTCTTTGCAAATTAGAACGAATCTTCCTTCGCACTTTTTTCAACATTATGGAACACTTGCCTATTCACTTACCTAGTGAAGCTAAGATTGCCGGCCCTGTCCAGTATCGTTTGATGTATCCAATTGAAAGGTTTGTACATGTTCTTATTCATACTAGTTTTTTTGAAAAAAAAAAAGTTTGCCCCTTATTAAGGAGTTTAAGAAAAGTTATCAATTTCTTTGACATGTATTTATGCACATTGAAATCTTATGTGCGCAATAAGAGTCGTCTAGATGGTTCAATTATATAGGGATATCTTGCAAAGAATGCCTAAATTTTTGTTCTAGATACCTAAAAGGATGTGAAACGAAATTCAATCGCGTTGAAAGAAATGCTAACGGGGATGGTTTGAAAACAATTGGTGGATTATCTGTGTTTACTCAAATAGGTCATGCTTTAGGAAAAACGACTCAATGTGAGCTTGGAAGAGAGTAATGGTCCCAAGCTTGATTATATGTCCTTAAAAATTGTGATGAAATCCAATAATTCATAGAGTAAGTGATAATTTTGACATATTTTATATCAATTAATTTATAACAATTATTTTTCAATAGAATTTCTCTTACTACTTTTGTGTGTAATTTAAAATAGAGAACACAAACAATTGGATTATCATCATTGGATCTTTAGAAAGATGGGAAGGGCTTTTGCAAACCATAAATATAGGTTGAAGGTTGACTATTATGATGCATATGACAATGATGTATATGACAATGATGATGATCGAATTAAATTTGCTCAAACAATAGTCGACCAAGGACAATGGAGACAATTTGTCACTTGGTTGAGCTTACATGAGTTTTAGGTATTCTATACCCTTTACTTTTTTTATGCACAAGTCATTTTAATTATTTAAAATATGATTATTGTATTTGATTTTACATATAAGTTGCTTGTGCTTGTAATAAGTCTAATCGGTTAAAGCAAACAAAGACTAAAACTATAGGCACTAGAAGTTTTGCTCGAGTTAGAGTTGAATAGGTATAATTTAAGTCATTTATACATCTTTCTCATTAATTTTTTTTTTTTTTTGCTGATTAACTTGTCTATTTTAATACTGACTGAAATATTAGTACATGAATCGTCTGCATGGAAAATGTTCAAGGTGACACACAAGAAAAAAGACGGGTCAACGGTTGATTTCACGTCAAAAGAAATAGTGGTAAATTTTATTTTAAGCAGTTTATGTTGTTATTGTGATATATATTTTAGTATTATGTTACAACATATCTATTTTATTTATTATCAAATTTCAGGACAAAATTCAATATTTAGTAACCCAAAGAGTTGAGGAAGGACCTTCTCAAGCTGTTGATGAAAATGAAATTTTCTCTAAAGTAATGGGAAGAGAAAGACATGGACGTGTTTGTGGGTATGGATTCGGGCCAACTCCTTCTTCTGTCATTGGAAAGATTCCATATCATCTTGAGCTCATTACAGAACTAGAACAAATGCGACAACATAATAATGGTTTGAAAAATGAAATGCAACTGTTGAAAGAGAAAAATTAAGTGTTATCGACAGAATTGGACCAAGTTAAAGAAAGACAATCAATTTTTGAAGCTTTTATGGAAGATGTTAGGGTAGGAAGGATTAGAAATAACAATTGATTAGACTTAAATGTGAATGTAAATTGCTAGATGTCTTTTTTTGATGACAATGTGAATGTAAATTGCTATATGTCTTTTTTTTTATGACAATGTAAATGTAAAGTGCTAGTCAATTATTAATTGACTAGAGTTGTTTGTTTAATTGTCATTAAGTTTTAAATTAATGTTATGAAGTTTCTTGATGATTAGAATGGTGTTTATTTTGGATACAATGTATTAAATTAATAAGGTTTAAAATATAGAAAACAAGCAATGGGTTGTGGGAAAATTTTGTAAAAATCACTTTTTGTGGCGCCCAACAAAAAGTGGTCATTAAAAATGTCTTCTTTTGTGGCAGCCATGACTCTCACTAAAAGTGTCTGTCAAACACTTTTTGTTGCGCCCAATATAACGTGGTCACTAAAAAACGTTCATTTTGTGGCTATCACTAAAATCTTATCATTTGTGACAACTAGCAAAATCGTCACAAAAAATTCATTATTTGTGAGAACAAGGGCCCTTACAAAAGAAAATTAGCAGTGACAGTCACTAGTGGCCATCATTGAAGAGTGATTACTTGTGACGGCCATGACCATCACAAAAAATGATGTTAGTGGTTGTCACTAAATTTTTTTTTTTGTGACCGTCACATCTAGCTGCCACTAAAAGGGTATTTTTAGTGACGGCTAGCCAATAATCGCCACTAATATTATTTGTGATAGACTTTTTAGTGTCAACTTGTGGCGAACAATTTCGTAACCACTAAAACTTTTAGTGACGAGTTTTTATGTTTTTAGTAATAGTTTTGGCCTCCACTCAAAATCTTGTTTCTTGTAGTGACCCCAACTTTACATTGGACAACATGTATGCATTTATATGTATTCAATTGTTAAATATGTGTGTTGTTTAAATACCAAACCTATGTATGACGTGTATATTATATTCCACTGCATTTATCTAATGTATAGTAAAAATTTTGTTCTTACTTGTATCGCCGTACTAGTGATTCCTTTCAAATATCCTTGTCATTGGCTTTGAACCTATAGCTTTTAAATCTTTTATTCCTGATTTGGACACTCATTTTGTTCTCAAAATCTTAAGTTTTATGATTTTTTTTTTTTATTTTAAAGCCTATAAAAATAGAATTGATATCTATCTCACTTAGTGCAAACATACTATTGATTTGTTGAAAAAGACTGCAATGCAAGACTACATGCCATCTTCTGCACCAATCCATTTGGGAGTTTCTTTGACTAATGATGGAAAGTTATTTTTTGATCTATTTCTTTATAGAGCTATTATTGGTTTCCTACAATATTTAATCTACAGGAGACTTTATATTGCTTTTGTAATGAATAAACTTTTTTGTCATCACCCAAACAATAATATTAGCTGGCTTGCAAAAGGTTACTATATTACCAAAAAGGAATAGTTGGGCTAGGATTATTGCTCACACCTTCTATTTCTAATCTATCCATAACAATATTTTGTACAATTTAAAAAAAATAGAGAATACTCCCAATTTTTTAACCAAACATTGATCAGTGAAATCTACAATATTCTTATATTTTTAATAAATTAAATTAATATGTAATCTAATCTGATTATATTGATTGTTTATGCTCTTTCATACAGTATTATGATTATATTAGTATTTTATATTTTAGAAATAAATTTACATCATATATATTAATAAATATAAATTTGTATTACATATTAATATTTTGCATATTATCAATTTTTTTTTATTTTTTATTAATCACATCCAAGTCCGCCCATGTTCTGGTCTATTCCTCTCGGCCCAGCAAGGGAACGCTCAACGCAGTCCTCACATTTCTCTCCCCCTTCCTCTCTCTCTGCCGTCTCTCTCTCTCTCTCTCTCTCTCTCCCCCTCTCTCTCTGCCGTCCTGTATACATGGCTACTCAAGGTCAGGTCATAACCTGCAAAGGTACTTCTCTCTCTCTCTGTTCATATATATAGATATATGTGGATCTACATTGCATGTATTATTTTTGTCTGCTTATACTGAACCCTAACTTGAATTGATCATGCTGTGTTCTATGCGTACGATATTAATATGGAAAGCTGCGGTGGCCTGGGAACCCAACAAGCCCTTGGCGATCGAGGACGTCCAGGTGGCTCCGCCGCAGGCCGGCGAAGTACGAATCCAGATCCTTTTCACCGCACTTTGCCACACTGATGCTTATACTTGGAGCGGCAAGGTATTTGCTATGTATTTATATTCAATCAAAACACTTATTATCTGTTTCTGTGGTGATGGGCTAGCACATACAACCTTGGTTTCTTGGGTGATAATTGCTGAGAGCGCTCTTTAAATACGAATACGGGGATTTTGAGTCGTTTTGATGAAAGTTGTTCTTGGATAGGGACGTTTCATGGGGAGGGGACATTGCAGACTTTTTTCTTTCACATCTCTGGCTTGGTGGAGTTTATTTTATTTGGGGATCAGGTAGGATGGAGCTCCCAGACAGAAGGGATGCTGTGTTTAAGTAGATTCTGGTGGTAGACATGAGCGGATCCACGATTCTTGTTTTTTGGGGTCATACACAAAGTTGATTCTTAATTCACTTGAAAGAAGTACAACGAAAGGACAAATTCATTGAGAACATATTCTTATTCTGAATCATAAGAGCTTATTTGGGGGGCAACTAAAGTGCACTGATCACATTTCGGGGAAAAAAGAAAAATTAAACTTAGCAAAAGAAAAAAAAAAGCACCGATGACGAAATAGGATTAGGTTGTCAGATCTTTTCCTCACAATTTTCATATCAGAAAAATGCTTTCTACTGTTGCTGTTGCAACTGCTAAAATACTGAAATTACAGTAAATGTCAGGAGCTTGTAAACCAGTTGGTATGCTATATTTATTCTACTTTCCGCCATTTTTGGAACAGTGTTGCTGATTCCTTTCAAATTTGAAACTCAACATCAGAGTGCACATTGATAATAAAATTTTGTAGTTGATCAGGAAGTGCCAAACCAGGAGCTCAACTGCTCAACTTTTATGTGAAGGTTTTTTATTTAAAATTTTTTTTATAAGAGCAAAACGTTATCAAAGAATTTTTTTTATAGAAATTTTTTATACAAACAATTCTTTTACTACAGTTGTAAAAGCAGAATCTTGTTTATCCTTTTATTAAACAAGAATTTTAGTTGTATAGAATTGGTTTTGGCAAGAGTTTGCTTGTATAAAATTATTTTATAATTTTTATGTATAAAAATAAATTCCTATACAAAGCTATAGTAAAAAAATTGCTTGTAACAAAATTTCTTGTATGGAAATTTTTATACAAAGCTATAGTTAAAATTTTTCTTGTATAAGTTTTATTTTTCAGAATTTTATTTGTATAAAATATTTTATATAAAAATAGAAGAGAAACTAAATGTTTTTTAGATAATTAGAAAAGATAATAAAATGTTTTATAGAAATATGCAATTTTAAAATTTTTATGTTTGCCATGGCATCCAAATGGATGACGTGGATATGCTAACAGTTTATTTTAATGGAGGTTTATGGCATTCTATAATTTGAACCAGTGAATTTGATGAGGCTATTGAGAAAATTGAAAACATATTTTAAATTTGAAAAAGGGGTAAGTAAAGGTCTGGATTTTTTTTCTATGATTGCCTTAATTGTTATTCTAAAGGGGACGTTTTATCAAGGACAATAACAAAGTGGAATAAAGAACTGAACTGAAGTCCCCAGGGAAAAAAAGGGGATAAAAAAAAAAGAAGAAGAATTAGGGGGAAGAAATACCAGCAGAGGGGATATGAAATGGCCGGTGTACAGCAACAGCTGTGATGGGATCTATACAGGGAAGCTAGCCAGTGGATCTGTACCGCAGACAGGTGACGTATGAGGCACACACACACACAAATAAGCTTTTCTCAGTTAGACTTTGGGTTCTTTTTACTAAATTTTGTTTTCTTAATTTTGTTGGTTTGTCAGAAGGCAAAAATGGATATGCTTTCTAAACATAATTAGTTATTAAGTTGGTATTAATGTCATTTCAATTTGTTGGGTGGGGGGAGGAATCAATGGGCCCAATATGACATACATTGATACTGAACAGGACCAAACTGTATAGAAAGGAACAGAATCAAACCTCTCAGTGGGGCCCCCTTGGTACACCAGACCCGCTGATAGATGCATCTTTTTTGATTTTGTGTTAGAATGGGTGATGTGCCTTAGTAGCCTTCCATCTGCACTTGCTTCTCACTGGTCACTACCATTCTTTTTTTTTTTTTTTGGACTACTCACTTCCATTCTAGTATTCTTGGTTTTGTCAAAACTCAATATGTCTGGTAATTTTTGGGGTGTTTGGCTACAACATAGTACATTTTACTTGTGGGAACTTTTGAGGCTCAAATATGCAACTTTGTGAATGACTCGAACGCTAATTTTACAATTTATTTTTTATATCCTGCATCTTTCTTATCTCATTCAGGTTTGTATAATGTTTGGTCTTCGGTATTTGGTTATAGTTTCTGACTTGTGATCTGAACTGGAGAAATGTATTGCAGGATCCTGAGGGTCTTTTTCCATGTATTCTTGGTCATGAAGCTGCTGGGTATGTTCTCTAATATTTCCCTTATTAGAATTATGAAGTTATGGTGTAATGATGCTGTTATGTGAGTAGGTGAGTTCTTCTGATAACAGGATTGTAGAGAGTGTTGGTGAAGGTGTAACTGAGGTTCATCCTGGTGATCATGTCATACCTTGTTATCAGGCAGAATGCAGGGAGTGTAAATTCTGCAAATCAGGAAAAACAAACCTCTGTGGTAAAGTTAGGGCTGCCACAGGTGTTGGAGTCATGATGAATGATCGCAAGAGTCGTTTCTCCATCAATGGAACTCCAATTTATCATTTCATGGGAACTTCAACATTTAGTCAATACACTGTTGTCCATGATGTTAGTGTTGCAAAGATCGATCCAATAGCCCCCTTGGAGAAGGTGTGCCTTCTAGGTTGTGGTGTTCCTACCGGTAAATAGCTCTCTTGATTCTGAATGTAAATGATTTTACTTTCCAGTTTATCTTTCTAGCTAATCAATTGGATTCATAATTGTTTCATCCATTAGTGAACATCATGCACTTGGTTTTACTTATCCAAGATTTCAATCAGCAACTCTAGATTATTAAGTTTTCTATATCTTACCTTGTATATGTGCCAGTTAACACGTTGACCTTGCCCCTTCCAGAAAATAAAAAACTTGTGATATTTTCAAGATATCCTGCATATGCACTTGTTTGAACATGTAGAATAGATTTTGTTTCAGGTTAATTGGAATATCACATCATACGTTTAAATGACTTGTTGTGTTAAGTTAATAAACTCCAGGATAAGCTGCCCCATTTTTTTGTGCTTGTGACAAGAAATTGGAGTGATTGCCAACATATATAAATTATTGCCAGTCATTTTGGTTAACCTGGTGTGTCTGATGCATAGTATCCTGGGCCAATGAAGAACAATCTGGTGACTGAAACATCAGCTATATATAAATACGTGCATCTTTCCCATGGGTTACTTGGTTGCAAGGCATTTAGAGCAAATGTTTGTGTAGGATTTGATACAAACAATGTAAATGGAAGGTGAAAAATATAATTTCTACTCTGATCACATGACCAGACCCTTCTCTTATAGGGCTGGGAAATCTGTACATTAAGGAATATGCCAAAGTTAAACAGATTATACAAAGAATATTTACAAGATACAATAGGATCTTTCTAAAAATGAGGATATGATTGGGATTGAGGATATGATCAGATCATGCAAGATATGGAAGCTTTCTGAATTTAGGAAGATCTTGTAGGATTGCATAGTAGTCAACTATTTTGAGAAGATAGTTGAGTATCCTTGTAATGCCCCTAAATTTCCTCAATTTCTCTTTTAGACAAGCTCTAAAAATTATATTGTTCACATCACTAGAGACCCCACATTTGAGGAATTCGAGAAGGAACCATCAAAAAGGATGGCACATGCGCAAAAATCATGCATATTCCTTGCTATTAACAAAGAAAACCATATTCATACATCAATACTCATAGACATATACACATTAGGGTCAACATACTCACCATATCCTATTAGGGGTACAACCTAGAACATAAATAAAATGTAACTTAGTACTACACATCTCAAAACACCCCCAAGGACTTTTCGATTGAGACGGTTCTGTACACACTTCTATCCCACGGTTCTAACTTCACTTGACTCACCCATTTCTTTGGCTTTATCCTTATTTGGAATGATGCAAACAAATATGAGCCACAAGACCTAGTAAGTATAATTGGAAGAAAGTGAGCATGAGAATCATGGGTGTCAAGAAGCATTAAGAATCGTAATTAACATTTAAGGCACATATGCCACACCTCTTCACATTACTTTAAATGATAACAAGATAAAATATGCATTTATGCTCATATGTAATCTTTTAAAATCATAATCATGGGATCGAAGTCCAAAACCATGGGACTGAAGTCCATATCATAACCATGAGACCGAAGTCCTTCTTTGAGCCAAAGCTTTCTCTGTGGATATATCTTGCAGATCCCGTTCGCCGTGCGGATCATGAAACCTTTAGACATTTCAAAACCCTTTTCATGCACATGCTCTATGCATCATCACAACGATGCATGTTATAATGACTTATCATATATAACTAACATACGATTATTCGAGGCAACATACACAAGAGAGCAGAACTCAAGCAAGATAACATCAAACCCTTGCATGTCCTCAGTAAAGCATCATTCCTAAAGGAAGATAGGGTGATACAAAACCCTATTTGACATTCAATAGCTATAAATGAGAACCATGAAAAAAAATACCAGAATAACCACATAGGCCACATGCAAGCTAATCCTTCCACTATCAAGGGTTTACATAATCCAAACTCAAGAAACCAAGGTATCGAAGAAGTAAGGGCAAGGGAGTGTTAAAGAGCTTGCAAGATAGAGGGAACGTGAAAGAACTTAGGAGAAGAACTTGTAATATAGAAAGTTAAGAAGCAGGAACTTGCCTTAAATATTTTCCTTTAACTCTCGTATTGTACTAGGGTCGCTGACGTCACAACTCAAGCTTATTCTTGACAAAATTAAGCCTACCCACGCCACCAAATCTTCCCAATCTCTCTCTGGCATTCTTCCATTTCACTCAAACCTTCACCATATATATATATAGGCCATTCCACTTGAAGAAGAAATGATGTAGAAGCAACGTGGAAGCAAAGGGTTATCAATTTCTGGTGGCAAAAAGGCTTGGGACACGTGGCATGGTGGTTGCAACAAGTAGCAGCGGTTGTAGCACCAAGTGGTCACGGCTGGCAGCCGTGTGGCGTGGCAGGGCCACGCAGGGCCCTGTGTGGTGTGACAAGGCCGCGTGCATGGCCCCCGTCCCAAAACGACGTCGTTTTAATGTCATTCTTGCTGAAAAACCTCTATTTTCCTCCTAGCCGTGCGCGGGCTCAATCCCATGACCTCCCGCATGGCCACCTGCGCACGTGCCATCTCGTCTAGATACTTCCTCAATTAATAATATGCATATTTTATATTTAACATGACATAGCCTCTAGTTTCTGAAATTACATTTAAACCCCAACATTTCTGAATAATTGCTAATACTCCCTCGATACAAAATACATTAATTTTAATTTCTTCTACTTAATTCCTTACACACAAATTTACATTAATTCATAAATAAACGGGTCATTACAATCCTATGATAGTTGAGTCTTGTACTTGAGTATCTATCTCACTCAAGTACTGTCTTGTAAATACTCAAGTATATACTCGATTATTCAACACTCCCCCACAAGATGGCTTGTGAATATCTTCCAAGCCTATCTTGGCAATAATCCCATGGAAAGTTGTGTTGGTTAGGGCTTTAGTAAATACATCTGCAAGCTGATTCTTTGATTGAACAAAAGGGATGCATAGCTGCCCTGTAGTGAGTTTCTCTTTGATGAAATGTCTGTCTATCTCAATATGTTTGGTCCTATTATGCTGAATATGATTGTTGGCAATACTTATTGTTGCTTTGTTGTCACTGTGCAACATGATAGGCTTGTGATTGATTAGTCTAAGTTCTTACAGTACTTTCCTTATCCATATGAGTTCTCACACTCTTAGGGCCATGATTTTGTGTTCAGCTTCTACACTTGACTTGGCTATTACATTATGTTTCTTAGATCTCCATGTAACTAGATTTCCTTCGACGAAGGTGCAATATCCTGACATAGACCGCCTATCGTCAAAGGATCCTGCCTAGTTAGCATCAGTAAAACCTTCAATATTAAAATACCCTTTATTCTAGAACAATATACCTTTCCCTGGTGTAGTTTTCAGGTATCTTAGGATCCTATAGACTGCTTCCATGTGAATATCCTTAGGTTTATGCATAAATTGGCTCAGAACTTCGACGACATAGGCAATGTCTGGTCTAATATGAGATAAATACATAAGTTTTTCCACTAATCTCTGATATCTACCTTGATCCACTTCATCTCCTCCAATTTTCAGTCTATGGTTTACCTCAATTGGTGTGTTAGTAGGTTTGCATCCCAACATCCCTGTTTCCTTTGGTAGATCTAAGACATACTTCCTTTGAGATATGAAGATTCCTTTATTTAATCTTGCAACCTCTATACCAAAAAAGTATTTTAATTTTCCAAGGTCCTTAATCTCAAATTCTATTCTTAGATATGCTTTCAGCCTTTCAACTTTGTTTGGATCATTTCCAGTTACAATTATGTCATCCACATAAACAATAAGGACTGTCACTTTACCTCCTTTGTTTTTGAGGAACATGGTGTGATCTGCATTGCTGCGATGGAAACCAAATCTTGTAACAGCCTTACTGAACCTGGGAGATTGTTTGAGACCATATAAGGCCTTTTGGAGTTTACATAACTTTCCTGTGGTTGAAGTATTGGCGGATCCTGGAGGTATCTCCATGTAGATTTTTTTTTTCCAAGTCTCCATTTAGAAAATCATTCTTGACATCCAGTTGATGTAGCTCCTAATCCAAGGTAGCTACACATGATAGAAGTATTTTGATAGTGTTCATCTTTGCCAATGGGGCAAATGTCTCCTCATAATCAATGTCATAAGTTTGGGTAAATCCCTTTGCTACCAGTCTTGCCTTTAATCTTTCTACTTGTCCATCTACATTATATTTAATAGTGAAAATCCACTTACAACCAATAGTCTTCTTTCCTTCTGGTAAAGTGGTCAACTCCCAAGTTTTGTTCTTTTCAAGAGTAGTCATCTCTTATAGCATTGCTTGTTTCCACAATGGATCTTCAATTGCTTGTCTCTAGCTAGATGGAACCACTGCAGAATCTATATGAGATAGGAAGGTTTGTATGGAGTGGATAGAAAATCATAGGCAACATGATTGGATATAGGATGTTGTGTGCATTTTCTGATTCCTTTCTTATAGGCTATAGGGAGATGTAAATCAGAATCAAGATTAGGAATCAGTGAGTTACCTGTGTTGCTATTAGGTGTCACAGTTGCGCTGTGACCGCCGTCAACTTCCTTCCGGTATGGATTAGATTAGGCTAGAAATTGTAGGAGAAAAGAAAGGTTTAGAGAGAAGAAGAAGATTGAGGAAGAGAATAGTTGGGAGATAGAGAGAATGCAGAGAGAAGAATCTAGAATTTGTTAATTGATACTCAATGATCCACTTACAAGAGCCGTTTGGGCTTATATAGCTGTCCTAGGGTGCTGCCACAGCAGATTGCAGTCCCCATAATTAACTATTTTGTCTTATCCCAACACCTTTACAGCTGGACATTCTCTCTAACTAACTAACAGTTGGAAAAAGAGAATTACTATGGAATAATAAGGAAACATAACAGGTACATAAAGGAACATAACAAGTAAATAAAGAAACATAACAGGTAAATAAATCCGCAACAAAATTTGGCTTGGGTTCTGTGACATCAGGATCTGTTGAAGTCGGGATGTCCTCTTAGCTAGGTAGATTGTTGAGATTGGCCTTGCATTTGTGAGAGCAAGTCCTCAAGTTACCAAACTCTGTTATTGCAGGTACTCGAGTATGAAACTCTGGTAGTCGAGTACTCACCTCCTCAATTAGTCAAATATCTTTTGACAATAGTTGAGTATCTTCTTCTGGTACTTGAGTATCAACTTCTGGTAGTTGAGTATCTTTTTCTAGTACTTGAGTATCAACCTCCAATAGTCGAGTATTGCCCTCTCTCAGTTGAGTATCTTCTTCCAATAGCCGAGTATTATTTGCAGTACTGTTTGCAACGTTTGTTCCAATGGAAAAAACAACTGTTAGGTCTGTCTTCCCTTAGTTGCTTGTCTTACACAGGTATCACGAGGAGGGAAAAAGGTGGAAAGCCAAAGTAAGGAGTAGTCTCATGAAAGGTAACATCAAGACTGACAAAGGTTCGATGAGTGGGAGGATGGTAGCATTGTAGCCCTTTTGGATGGCAGAGTAACCATTGAAAATGCACCGTAGGGTGCGAGGGTCTAATTTGGTGAGATAGGGAGAATGGTCGGGAACAAAACAAGTATAGCCAAATACTTTAGGTGGAATGGGGTAGGATGAGGAGCCAAGATCTAAGGGTGCTTTGAAATCAAGTGTTCGCAGGGTATCCTATTGATGAGATAAGCAGTTGTAAGAATAACATCTCCCCTATATGGATTGGGTACCTGCGTAGTAAATAGGAGGGAGTGAGCAACTTCTAGTAGATGCCAATTTTTTCTCTCAGCCATGCCATTCTAAGCTGGGGTACCCACACTACTAGTTTGATGAATGATGCCTTTGTCCCTTAAGAAATCTTGAAAACCTTTTTCCTTGTATTTTAACCCATTGTCACTCCTTAATACTTGGATTTTGGCATTAATTGAGTAGGCATCATGTGATAGAATGTTTGAAAACAGGTGTTGACTTCTCAATTAGATGTCATTAAGTATAGCCACGTTGTCCGACTATAGCAATCAATAAAAGTGATGAACCATCTATACCTCAAATGAGAAGTTACCTTGCTAGTTCCCCACACATCAGAATGCACAATATTGAACGGAGTGCTACTTTTATTATCTCTTGAAGGGTAATTTGTTCTAGTGTGTTTGGCAAATTCACAAGGTTCACAAATAAAATCCTTGAAGCTACACACTTTATCTAAATTGGGAAATAATTTGCCAAGAACCATAAAAGAAGGATGCCCCAACTGGTGATGCCATTGAATGATTTCTCGATGGTCAGCGCTAGTAAATGCGGCAGGCATGGCTTGAGCAGTTGCTTGGGGAACTTTCTCCAGAATGTATATGCCATCTCTCAATCTACCATAGCCAATCGTTCTCCCGGTGTTCAAGTCCTGGAAAACACAATAGGTTGGGAAGAAAATGGCCTTATAGTTAAGATCATGAGTGATAGAGCTAATTGAAAGTAGGTTGTTGGCAAAGTTAGGACATGTAAAACAGAGGAAAGCTTAAGTGAAGGAGTGCAGTGTACAAACCCTTTGCCAGCTGTAGGAGAGTGTCATCTGCTATTTTAACTTTATCCTTACTGGAACAAGGGTAGTAGAATGTATAGAGTGAGGCCTAAACTTGTTATGTGTGCTGATGCACCTGAATCTCTATGATCCAGGTGCATTGTCCACATTCAACAGCATTGAGTGTAGATGAGAGAGCCTTACCAGGTTGGGCAAAATGAGAGGAGTGCAAAAGCTGTTGAAGAAAGGCCACTTCTTTATGAGTTAAAGTGATTGCTCCTGATTCACCTTTTGAGTCAGCCTTTGTAGGAACAGTGGAAACAACTTTTGATATGTGAGCCTGAGCACATCCATCCCTTTTACCCTTTCCTTTGGTTGGCTTTCCATGTAGAAACCAACAGGTCTCCTTGGTATGCCTATGTTTAATGCAATACTCACATCTCACTTGTTCCTTGGTAGAACAATCTTGCACTGGATGGTTTTGCATTCATGGCTGACCTACTGTTTGTAGTAGTAGGTGCAAGCATGATATGTCTGCAGCTTTCTTCTTGCTGAATGTAGGAGTAAGACTGTTTCAGGGAAGGGAATGGATCTTTACCAAGGATTTGGACCGACCCTTGATCATATTCCACATTAAGTCCAGCCAAGAAATCAAAGACTTTGTAACATCCCCATCGAGCGATAGAAAGGACCGAAACAATTTATCCTGATGGGCCTACATGAACTTCCCAGGGGTCACTCATTCTTGAGCTTTCCCAGTTCAAGCATGCTTAATCCAGGAGTTTTTTGCCTACATTCAGCCCAAAAGATATGTAATTGATGTTGTTTATTTCCTTACTTATCCTCAATATATATTGCCTTTCTTTGGGCTCTGGGGGTATTACATTCTCTCCCTCTTGAGTATATAACGTCCTCGTCATGTGACTTTATAACTGGTCTCAGATCTTCTTCCCTTTGGAGGCTGCCATCCTAAAAGCCTGTCAGGAGCCATTTCTTGCTCAGGCCCTCGTGCCCTAGCGCCACCCCCTGCCCCTCATCGGACCTCCTTCACTAAGGGTCGGCTCTGATACCACCTGTAACATCTTTCATCGAGCGATAGGAAGGACCGAAACAACTTAGCTTGATGGATCTACGCGAACTTCCCAGGGGGTCACCCATCCCTGAGCTTCCTCAGCTCAAACACGATTAACCCGGGAGTTCTTTGCCTACATTTAGCCTAAAAGATATCCAGCCGGTGTTGTTTCCTTCTTTATTTATCCTCGATATAGACTACCCTTCTCTGGGCTCGGGGGGCATTACAGACTCTCTCCTTCTCCATCAACTTCTGAACCTTTGCAGCATCACTGGGGCACTCAGCCTGGAAATCTTGATAGTAATCAACCTCCCGCCACAGGCTACTCAACTCAGCATAGTATTGAGCAAGAGTTAATTCTCCTTGTTTGATCTTGTGAAATTTCTTTTGGATTTCATAGATCTGGGCATTGTTTCCGACTTGTGAGTATGTTTGGGCTGCTGCACTCCATATTTTCCAGGCTGTGTCGAGTAGTAAATACTCTTTTGCTATGCTTGGCTGCATAGAATTTAGCAGTCTTGACTTAACCAGGGAATTCTCCAGTTCCCATTGTCTGAATTCAAATGAACCGGGTTTTGGTTTTGTACCTTTAACTGCAGTGATATATTATTCCTCCAGCCCTCTGGCTTTGATGAACAACTTGCAAGAGCAAGACCAAGCAAAGATAGTTGCTTCCATCAACCCTAATGGGACTAATTAACAGGGAAGGATGATCAGCAGGTGTGGCAGTCCGGGTTTCAGCTCTGGCTGAGCTTTCTGTCACTTTGGATGACCTGGTTTCCTTCGGCTGCGACATCTTGCTGCTGTTTGTCTGTCCGTTTCTACCTTGCTCTAATACCATGTAGGATTTGATACAAACAATGTAAATGGAAGGTGGAAAATATTATTTCTACTCTGATTACATGACCAGACCCTTCTCTTATAGGGCTGGGAAATCTGTACATTTAGGAATATGCCAAAATAAACAGATTATACAATCAAGAATATTTTACAAGATACAATAGGATCTTTCTAAAAATGAGGATATGATTGGGGATTGAGGATATGATCAGATCCTGCAAGGTACAGAAGCTCTCTGAATTTAGGAAGATCTTGTAGGATTGCATAGTACTCAACTATTCTGAAAAGATAATTGAGTATCCTATGATAGTCTAGTCTTGTACTTGAGTATCTATCTTACTCGAGTACTGTCCTGTAAATACTCAAATATATACTCGATTATCCAACAGTTTGCATTGTTGATAGATCTATGCTGCAAACATTTGGTTTCTTCGCTTACACTTTTCTAGGGGTAGACTTCCCTAGTGTTAAGCAAGCAAGTTGAAGCCCTGGAAAGTCTTATATACAAAATGGTTGTCATCAGTAGGAAACTATGGAATTGGTCTTGGTCAAATGAATGTTTATAATGTTATAAGAAGATGAATAAGTTTCGGTCAATATCCATTCTTCTTGCTAAGGATTCTTGCCCCTCATGAAGGAAAAAGATGTTTCAGGACCTGGCTTGGTCATCAATAGGCCTTTCCTTATTCATCGTATTGGGAATGGTGGTGGATCAACCTTTTAACAAAAGGGCAACGAAGCTCCTTTATCCCCTTTCTCTGATAATAAGGATTGCATCAAAGCCGGCAAACCAAACTATGCAAAGAGCTCTTTTCAACCCCTAGTCTTCACCAATGGAAGCCCCATTAAACCTTAATGTTTACTGTTTCATTTCGAAGAAGTGAACCTAGATCATTTCTAGGGGAGCAGAGCTTGAAATTCAAAGGTTGTCTCTTGCGATCTTTGTTTTTTTCAGGTTTATAGCTGTCATTGAAGTGTCTTTCTTCTATTTTTCTTGCTTTCTTTTCTATTTGGCAGTTGTGTTGTGTTCTTATTGTTTTTTATTTTAGGGTTTTTTTGTTGTGTTATTTAGCTTCTTGTACCAAGAATGGTTATGTTCCTGTTATCATTTGCATTAGTTTATATTGGATATAGATAGAAATCAAATAATGTATTTTTTATTTTCTTTACATATAGTGTTCTTCAATTGAGATTATGGGGGGCTAGGCCGTGTACAATTATACAATCCTGTCAATCATAATACAATCGTTTCCTGTACAAGAGTGTGTAAAATATTGATCTTTGGTCAATGTGATAATTTGTTAGGTAATGGTATGATTGATGTTGTCTTCTTTAGCAATATTCCGAAGGTTTTTATCTGGATTCTGTTGGGAGTAAATCTTATCATGTTCACAATGTTCCTTATTAGACAAATCGTATTTTATTCTAAATCAATTCATTTTCCCATTCAGCCTATATGTTTCTTTTTTAGGTCTAGGAGCGGTTTGGAACACAGCAAAAGTAGAGCCAGGTTCCATTGTTGCTATTTTTGGCCTAGGGACTGTTGGCCTTGCAGTGAGTTTTACTTGGATGACAAGACATTTGATATTGCTCATTTCTCTACCAATATGGCACAAATAATTTGATGTTACTTGATAGGTGGCCGAGGGTGCAAAAGCAGCTGGGGCTTCACGAATTATTGGTATTGATATTGATAGCAAAAAGTTTGATACAGGTATGGATGCACCTCCCATCTTCACATGGTTTTTATTGTGGAGTCAATTGGATTTCTTCAGTGATCTAATAAAATATCTTTGTCTAAGCATAATGTTGGTGCTAGCATTAGAAAGCTTGCCTCATTGGATGGAGCTACTAACTCAAGCTTATCTTATTACTGACACTTATCTTATCCATGGAAACTGATTGAATTTACAGCGAAGAATTTTGGAGTCACTGAATTTGTGAATCCAAAAGACCATGACAAACCAATACAGCAGGTTATCGTTGATCTCACAGATGGTGGTGTGGACTACAGTTTTGAGTGCATTGGAAATGTCTCTGTAATGAGATCTGCTTTGGAGTGCTGTCACAAAGTAAGTTTCCGCTGAATTGCCAACTTCAACTATGATCTCACCGTGTTGCTCGTCTTATTAGCATAAAAATACGAGTTTGTCTCGAACCTCAGGGATGGGGTACCTCTGTTATTGTGGGCGTCGCTGCTTCTGGTCAAGAGATATCGACCCGCCCTTTCCAGTTGGTGACTGGCCGAGTCTGGAAAGGAACCGCATTTGGCGGGTTCAAGAGCCGCTCACATGTGCCTTGGCTTGTTGACAAGTACCTGAAGAAGGTAAACGCACTGTTAAATTGTGTTGGGAGTCCCATGTTCCTCAGACCAAGACTACGACTACACATGCGAATAATACCAACTAACAACCTCTCTCTCTCTCTCTCTCTCTCTCTATTATTATTATTATTATTATTATTATTATGTTCATATATACTAAACAGGAAATCAAGGTGGACGAATACATCACCCACAATCTGGCTCTTGCACAGATCAACGAAGCTTTTCATTTGATGCATGAAGGGGGCTGTCTCCGCTGTGTTCTGAAGATGGCTTGAGCCCTTGAGATGATTATCACACCATCCCGTCCTATCCCTTGTTTGGATATTATATGCTAATCTTTGATGATTGCCCTCTACCTACATGCTGAACCTCCTCGTCACTCAACTGCTTACTTCTCAATAAGCAAAACGTAAGGACCATGGTCTGTGTGCATTGTTTTTGTGCTATTATTTGTGTGTTTCTCTACTATTTTATGGTTTTTAGGCGGAATGCGTTGTGTGTGCTGGTGGTGGTGGGGGGTGGGCGGTGTTGAGGAATTCTCCTTAGTCGACTGAATATGAATAATGCTTGGTCCGGACCAATACACCGCACTCATTAAATCAATGAAAAAAATGATAATTGCTAATGTTTTTTTTTATATATATATATATAATTTTTAAATATTAAATATTAATAAATACATTTTATTTTTAGATGAAAATGTATTTAATTGATTTTTTAAAATAGTAATGACCATTTAGGAGCAATTGGTCATTGTGTCTCGTTGTCGTTAGTTAGATTATCTTCATCATCATCATCATCCATTTTTTAACTAACTGGCCTTGGCTTAGTTATAGCTCTATCCCTTTTTAAAATAGATTTTGTAGTCTTCTCCGGATATTTCATCTCTATTAAATTCAAAAATATTAGAAATGTTATCTAAGAATGGAAATGAATTATCATGTTATGGTATAAGAGTAAATTTTCATCAAATAAAAATAAATAAAATGCATCGCTGTTACTGTAATAATACAGTAGCTCGGGCGATGAAAAAGCTGGCCGTCCGTCCGTTGTTATCCCAACCAATGTAGTATTCAATTTCGACTTCCTTCAACCCGCTGGCCACTGCAACCTTCGAACTAAACAAAATGTGCATTCAACAGGCCCCCCAACGAAAGTCATTTCAAAGAACATAACTTTTTTAATATTTAACAATTATTAAAAACAAATTCCCCAAATAAACCAAAAAGATAACTTCAACTGTAAAAGTCTCTAATTAATTAATTAGTAATTTCGAAAACCAATGTACAATCCAATCATCAAATCAGGCCATGATGAATCCCCTCTGGTTTTCGGCCTCCCCATTTCCATCGCCGTGATACGCATACCCTCCATGGCTGGTCAGATCCATTCCGGCCATCTCATCGTCCGGCGATATCCTCAGAAGCTTCAAACTGTGCAACCCCAAGAACAATGTCCCCATCGTAACGCTCACCCACCCTGTAATCGCCACAATCTGAACCAAATGCGCCGCCAGAAGCGCTCCTCCCCCGCCCATCAGCAACCCGAAGGGCCTCCCCACCCCGCCGCCGTAGATCTCGGCCACGTAAACCTCCTCCGCAAACAACGCCGTGAAGATTACCCCCCACGCGCCGCACCCCGCATGCAGCTGCGCCGCCTCTAGTGGGTCGTCGTACTTCAGCTTCTCCGCCAGCTTGTTGCAGCCGATCAGCACCCACGCCGCCACAAACCCGCAAACCACCGCCGCCCACGGCTCCACCACAGAGCACCCGCTGGTGATCGCCGCGAACCCACCTAATAACCCGTTGCAAACGTCGATCAGGTTCCAGTGCCCGATCAGTAGCCGTTTTCCGAAAAGGGTGGTTAGAGCCGCCGTGCATCCGGCGAGGGTCGTCGTCACTGCCGTTCTCCCGACGGCGCTCCACTGCCCGTAGAACGAGCCGCTCTCTCTGTACGGCTTCAGTATGGTGAGAAATGAACCCGGGTTGAACCCGAACCAGCCGAACCACAACAAGAAAGTGCCGAGAACCACCAGTGTTCCGCTGTGTCCTCGCAACGAAACTGGCTTTCCGTCGTGATCGAACCGGCCGATGCGTGGGCCTTCGATGAGTGCGCCCCACAAGCCGGCAATGCCTCCGACCATGTGGACCACTCCGGACCCGGCGAAGTCGATGACTCCGGATCCAAACAGAAGGTTATCGGCTCGGCTAGCGCTGGCCCAACCATTCGCCGACCAGAACCAGTGAGAGACGAGCGGGTACACGAATCCTGTCAAGAAGGAAGAGTAGATCAAATAGGCCACGAACTGGGTTCGCTCCGCGATGGAGCCGCTGGTGATCCCGGCGGCGGCGATGGCGAAGCACCACTGGTAGAGGAAGAAGCCGTAGTCGAAGGAGGAAGAGGGAACGTTCTTGAGGCCGAAGAAGTGGCTGCCGACGAAGCCGTTGGAGGGAGAGCCAAATGCCAGGGCGAAACCGAAGAGATAGTAGAAGAGGCCGCCGGCGGCGGCGTCGAGGACGTTGGTGAGCATGATGTTCATGGTGTTCTTGGCGCGGACGGAGCCGGCGCAGAGCATGGCGAACCCTAGCTGCATGGCAAATACCATGTAGGCCGAGAAGAGGAGGTAAGTGGTATCGACGGCGAAGGCTGTGTCGACGAACTTGTTGGAGACGGCATCGAATTGGGCGCAGATGTAGTCGGCGGCGGCGGTGGCGTTGGTAGCGGCGGCAGAGAGGAGAGGGCTGAGATCCGCGGCGGAGCAGGACAGGGCGGCCATTTGATCCGGAGAGTATGGTATGGTTGAATAGAATAGAATAATAGTGAGTGAGTGAGAAACAAATCAGAATATATAAATATATATATTTATATAATAATATAATGATAAAGGGATATTCTCAAAACTGAATAGCTCCTAAGAGAGAGAGAGAGAGAGAGAGAGAGAGAGAGATTCTCTTAAATCCATTCATTCATTCATTCATTCAAGAATGTAACTGTCAGTCGTACAAGGTTGGTTAGGCATCTGTTGAATTTTGTTTTTTGAATTTATTTTCCCTTTTAATTACATAATAACAACATTAATTAATTATATTCATTTAAAAATAATGAATTTGAAATGTGGAATTCATTTACCACAATTTTAAAATGAAAAATTTGATTCAATTTTATATAATAAAGTACAATAATAATAATAATAATAATAATATAGAAAGACGCTCTAAACTTTTATCCTAAAGTTTAGTAAGCAGTGAGTGAGCATTTTCTTACTTAACATTGTTCGTCTACTATTTATTTTTAAATTATGTCCACATGATGATGATGATGATGATGATGATGGTCTTACTTAAGACTCTATTATTTACTTTTTGAAATTTATAATTTTAAATCAATTAAAGCATTTGAATTCGGATCAAATTCTAAAATAGAATTATAACTGAAAATGACATATTGACATTTTTTGATCGGAAGTTTTGTTTTTGAATTTAAAATTTCATAAATAACAAAATTATTTAAAAATTAAAAAAAAAAAACTAAAAACGAAACAATCTCTAAAATTTTGAAAACGTTGAAATAACACGTGCATGATTAATCATCACATCCATATTTTTACCCCTTTTTTAGATATATAATATTAAATTTTATAAAAATCTTAATTCATGAGGCTAAGTGTGATTCAAGTATCCAGTCATGTTGTTGACAGTGTGGAGTGTGGATTATTCGGAGGAAATGAAAAGTCCAATTTGGCCTCCTTCAATGCCGTCCTAACTTCTTGTCCCCTCTGTTCAGGAACACAGCACCTCTCTCTCTCTCTCTCTTGGCTATCGCCCAAAGCCCTTCGATATCCCCGATCCTCTTCTCGTCCTCACATGTATTGTTCGAGCCACACCAAACCCTTCTGCATTAATCATCATCTTCTTCAAACACTCAGCACCATTTCCCATTGCTTCTCTGTAACTGATAACGTTTACAACAAACATGTAAGTGTATGGATAAATAAATGCTTGCCGCTGAGAGTCAATCATACTCACCCTTTACTTCTTTTGTTGGTTTGTTTGAATTGCTGGGTTTAGGGAGGGTGGTTTGAAGCCAATGGATGCGGAGCAACTCAGAGAGAACGCTCACAAGATGGTGGATTTCATTGCTGACTACTACAAGAACATCGAGAGTTTTCCGGTCCTAAGCCAAGTTCAGGTCTCCGCAATCTTTTTTTTTTGTTTGTGTTTCCGTTTCTTCTAGGCTTATGACTGATTAACTTGGTGGGTGCATCTCAAAATCATATGGATGAACAATGCTTTTGAAGAGAAAATAGAGAAGCAAACTTGTATCTGGGACATGAATTCTTTTTCTTTTCTATTTGGGTTTTTTGTTGCCACGGTTTCGGCTAATTATTTATATTTTCTTGGAAAATGCTCGTTGATTTAATGATGTTTATTGAGGCTTGTTTGCGGAGTGGACTAGTTTAAGCTCTGGGGGGGATATTGTAGACCTTGAACTAGCACAGATACTATTGAGCACTGTTCTTCCCTAGTGAAGTATAGAGTAGAAAGTTTGTAGTGAGTTGGCAAAGGGAAACCTACTTGAATCACAAAAGGCATCTAGCACAAACTGCTCCAGACAGGAGAGGAGAGAGAGAGAGAGAGGCAATGTGGCAGTGGAGAAAGGACGGAACTTTTGAATTCATTGAAGGACACAGCGAGATCTGGAATCCTGTTGTGTTGTGTGTCTTGCAATGATGGACCTTTATTTATAGCGGAGAGGTAAGTTTCATCATGGTAATAGCGATGATAGCGGCAATCCTCTTCAGATATAGAAATTTGCATGGACTCTCTCTCTCTCTCTCTCTCTATTGTCATTGGTCACAATGGAGGGCTTAATGAAACCCACAGTTGGAGGGGTCTGCCTTGGCCTAGGTTGTCAAAGCTGTCCATTAGCTGGAGGTCTTTGATGGAAAGTGGGGCGTTCATGTGGAGAGTTCTATTAGCTTAGTCATTGGTGTTACGAACAGACAAAATTCTCTAGGGAAAAACCATAACAAGTTCAATCCCAGGAAACTTAACTTCATGGCTGGAAGCAATACACACAAACTCAGAATATAAACAAAAACTGAAAGAGTAAGGGAAAGAGAAGAGACCAAGGATTTACCATGGTTCACCCCAAAAATAGGGTTATGTCGACTGTTGAGCTCTGAAGAGAAGAGCTCACTACACCATATGATAAACGGAGATTACACCCACACAAACAACTCACAACACTCTCTGTACATCACTGGTTCACTTACAAAATCACCCCAATAATCACAAATACATATTAGAGGCATATACCTATTGAACCAGAGAACAAGAAAAACGTATACAAAGCATTTACAGAGCAAACCCAAAGGAAACCCCCAAAACCCTAGGCAGAAGACGACAACTCCTCCCTTTTCCCCCCTTTTCTCTTCTGACGCTCCATACCCTGAGGAGAGAGATAAATAGCAATTTTGGACAGGCTGGATGGAGCCTCATAAAGGTAGGATGAGAGGCTGAGATCAGATCGTGCAACACGATCAATATTCCAATGGAAAGACAACCGGGTGCCTGATGGAGCAAGGGATGGTTGCCGCGTGCAGCCATTCTTCTGGTGCCACAAGGTAGCTTGCGGTTGCCACATGTGGCCTTCCTATCTCCAAGCTCAAACGGCACCGTTTGATGCTTCACCTTACCAATATCAATTGGCGAATGAGACATTCAACCAGAGAGCTCCATTAGCTGAGTTCAGGAGGTGCTGTCCTTGTAATAAGTAGGTGATGTTCCCAATGTAGAGAGTTGCTTTTGCCAAGTGGAGGATGTTCCCAATTATCCAAGGATCTTGAGTAGAGAGTTCTAACGGTCGAAGGTGCCGCAAGGAGCTTTATGGCACTGGTCAATTTGTATGGCATTATGAATGTTACCTTACTTTATAAACTTCTCAAGAGAGCCTATTCATTATTTGGAGATAAGAGTTTTATTTTTTTATTTTTTTGTTTGGAGGGGAAAGGAAGTTAACTCTTTGTATGAGTGCTGTAGTTATTATGTTTCTGTAATCAGTCCAGTAATTTTGTAGAACTGAAAAGAAAAAAAAAAAAAATTGTTGTTCTGCAGCCAGGGTATCTGTGCAAGCTTCTTCCAGATTCTGCACCAAGTGAGCCAGAGCCATTAGAAGCTATTCTTGATGGTGAAAATTTCCTCCTTTTTCAGACCATTTAGTCAACGACTGAAAACATAAACTAGAAATCAACGGAAGTTTTTATTGCATATACCATATAAATGTTTATACATACATTTTCAATGTGGATGCAGATGTTCAGGCAAAGATCTTTCCTGGGGTGACCCATTGGCAGAGCCCAGATTATTTTGCATATTTCCCATCTAATAGTAGTATTGCAGGATTTTTAGGAGAAATGCTTAGTGCTGGTATTAACATGGTGGGTTTTAGTTGGATAACTTCTCCTGCAGCAACAGAACTTGAAATGATCGTTCTGGATTGGCTTGCTAAAATACTTAAACTTCCTGGTGATTTCCTCTCAACAGGTAAAGTTGCAATATCTACATTTATTAGATTTGATAGGAATTAGGAACCTAGGGAAATATCCTCGTTCGAAGATCTAAAAATAGATCCCTGTTCCTTGTTTCTTTTCTATTTGGATTTGTACAGAGAAAAATTAAAAACAAAATTCTTTAATATTTTTAGGTATGTACTTAAGCTAAATGGTTTCCTAGTAAGCTATTGAGGTTTTAGGAACTCATTTGACAATATGGAGGAAAGCATTTCATGGTCTAGGGCACATTCCAAATGAATCTTTTGTTTTAAAGCCAGGAGTGCTGAGTCATCCTTTTATCAGATTTTGATTGGAGAACGATGGAGGCCTCTTCTCGTCATTATTGCATAATTCAGTAATTCAGCAGTGCTCATAATTCAGCAAATTACATTGCAGTAATATTTACATTTGACTTCATATAGTAGGATGCTAAAACCTGGGTTATTATATGGCTACTCGTGGCTGTGGGTTTTTATGAGGAACTTATTATTTTATTTTTTCTCACACATCTTGTATAAAATATAAATCAGACAGACTTCCCTGAGAAGTTGAAGTTGGATATTTTCAGGTCTAGCTAGTGATAACTCATGAAGGAGGTTGAATTGAGTAAAATTTCAGTTATTGGTAATTTGATTTTGGAAGTTAGGTAATATTTTACTGCTGCATCGTATGGAGAAAGATCACTACAGTTGTATTCTTTGTTACCATTATATGGAATTTGAATTATTTTAAACTAGCCAGTTATTTAGATTCACTAACTAGGAGAAAAGATTGCTTATAATGCAAGAGTCATCAAGTGCTTTAGTGCTTGGAGAATAAATTGATTCCTGTCTTAAGTAATATACAAATGTAACAAATGTACCTTTGCTAGTTAAACTGATTAAAGATAAAATACCTTTAACATATGTGTTTTCTGTTCGGAAATGCATTGCAGGAGAAGGTGGTGGAGTAATACAGGGTACAGCTAGTGAAGCTGTTCTAGTTGCTCTACTGGCTGCCCGTGATAAAGTTTTAAGAAGGATTGGAAGAGATGCCATAGGAAAACTTGTGGTTTATTCATCTGATCAAACACATTCAGCTCTTCAGAAAGCCTGCCAGGTATTAGTGGAAATTTGCCAGTGTTTTGTAGCTTTTTTTCAATGTGATGGCACTATTTTGTTTATGCATTATTATGAAGTATGCCTACACCAGGTTTCATCTCCAATATCTCACATTTTACCTTTCATCCTTAATTCAAATTCCCTTAGGTCTCCTAAGCAATCTTCCTAAAGCACTCACTCGTTCTGCCATTTATTTTCTTTTAACTATCAGCAACTACCAGCAAGTTAATACTCTGTTGAACTATTATCCTGCTGAAATTACTGGAAATATGTTATTCCTCTAAAATCTCACTTAAGCCATTTTTTAGCTTATGCCTAACTTAGAACTTACTTAGACAAGTATTAAGTACCCCATGCAGGGATTTACAGCAAGAATGCCTTGTCATGGAAGAAGCCATTCAAGACTAACCTGCATTATTTATTTCATCCCCATATTCCTAGATTTAATTAAGCATCCGGTGGGCATGAGAAGGTAGGTTATGCTTCTGTCTCTATAGGTGTTATGCATAAGCCTTCGTGCATATGTCTGTTTGAAAGTGACAAGACATTGTTAGCCTATTTCCTAGTAGGTTATGCTTTTAAGACAAGTGGTAACTTTATGTGTATCAAAGCTTTATTTTTGGTTGGGGGTGGGGGTGGGTTGTCTTGTGTTCAACTCTTGTTATCTTTGCTTATTCTTTTGATTGGTGTTTATTATACACTATTGTTTTATGTGTGTTAGCACATCCAAGTGCAACCAAATGGTAGCATGTGAAGGGGAGTGTTAGAAAGCTTGATATTTGGGCCTTTTTCCTCATAGCTATAGTTTTTAGGACATGTAGGTAGGTTAACAATGTCAATAAAGAATCATGGCAAAAAGCTCTTAGTTAATGACCAACGAGTAGAATTATTGCACGTCTCTCAATTTTGTTATTTAATTTTTTCTGTTTAGGAATTAACATATACAATCGTTTATCCTGCAGCTCTGACCTTAATTTTGCATTGCAGCTCCTCCAAACATTTTCACCACTAACTGAAAAGAGGGTGGCCTTTTTTGGATATTGATAATGTTAGTTAGGATGCTGAAGTTCTGCTACAATACTCGTATCTGTTTATGATTTGTTGATGACTGTTGTAACTGGCAGATAGGAGGTATTCACCCAGACAATTGCAGGTTGCTGAAGACAGATGAGGCCACTGAATATGCTCTTTCTCCTGAATCACTCATTTGTGCAGTGTCACATGATATTTCTGTTGGTCTAATCCCTTTTTTCTTATGTGCTACTGTAAGCTTCAAAGAACTTTTAGTAGCAGTTTATTTTTCTTCTTTTCTTGCCATTTGATTTTTTTTTTTTTCTTTGCTCATTCCCATTTGATTTTCATATTTCCTAGTAAAGATACTAATATGATTCCCCCCCCCCCCCCCCTCCTCTCTCTCTCTCTCTCTCACAACAACAACAACAACAACAACTTGAAAATCTTGCTTGTGTTCACATGCCTGACGGATTTCATCTCTGTGAAATTTATATGGAGTTCTTGTCCTGTAGCTGGCAGTCTGAAGTGGAGGAAATAGAAAAACAATAGCCTAAACTGAGGGTTTGAATTTGAAAATTTATTGTGTTTCTTTTTCTAGACTACCCTAATGTTTCCATCTATCTCTTGAATTGGATGGCATATAATACAGCATTGTGACTCCAAAAACCGTGTACTGATAAGCATTTTTCTCATACTACTTCATATCCTATTCCTACCATATGCAGATATTCTTCCTTTTTGGCTTTACCACACCACTTGTTTCAAATATAAAATTGGATGTGCCTGTGTGGTTACATTTGTTCCTCAAATTGTATGTCTAATGAGCTCATGATGAACTTAAACAAAATTTTCTTAGAACCTTAAGTAAAATGTATATATATTTGAAATCCTTCTAGGATTCCATTGGACATAGGGATTCTCTATAATATGTTGAAGGTGTTAAGAGACTGATAGTTAGATTTTGGCATCCTTATACTCGGATTTGTTGGAGAAGATAAAGGCGAAAAAATTCAAGTTATACATGAGAGGATAAGAAGAGAAGAAGATAAAGATAAATATGTAAAAAGATGAAGAAGAGTTCAAGCTGGAAGGATAAGGATGCTCCAGAAAATCAGATAAGGAAGTCCTAAATTCAGTCTAATCCTAATCTGAAATATGTTGTTGTAATCTAGTCCTATATGTTAGGAGATTTCTTAGGAATTTTTGTATATATATATATATATTGCATCCCTTGGATTAATGAGATTATGGAAGTTTATTCCTCTCATTAAAACTTCCAACAGTTTATTTTTCAGGATTATTTAGTTGGGGAAGCATGCTTCCATGGAATCACATTTCTGATAATGATTATGATACTCTTTTGAAACTTTGAAAAACATTTTGAATGCATGTAAGATATGGTTAAGATATCAGAGGAAAATTCCAATAGAACTATGGGAAAACATGTAAAGAAAACTCTTCTAGGCATTATTTGAAAACTTGAAATATTCATTTTACGCATTAGTTTTCCTTCAGTTCCACTTAAGCATCCATTTTGCTTTACTAATAGTTACTTAGCAATTTATTTAAGTTTCTTAAAATTTTGACTTCTCAAGTTTTGATTGTTTCTTTGCTTCCCATTTGTATACATCTTTTGGCTGCTTTTCCCGCTTTTGTTTCTGCTGTTATTCCTCTCTTCCTCTTCCTATCTTACAATTATGGTTTCAACTTGTACTGTTTGTTGAAATGACTATGAGAAGATTGTAAACAAGTGGGATGACTGTCAGTTAGCTATACTTCTCTATGTTATGTTTGTCTTGTTGATGAAACACGTTTATTGTATCTTATTTTGGTGGTGGTGGGGAGGGCTGATCCTTGGAAAACAAGATTAAAACTGTTTGATTCTTTCCGGAAAGCTTGAAAGGGAGAAATTTTAAAGACATTTGAACAATTACCTATGATGTGCGAGGAGTTCTAGCTCAAGTGCTGCATGAATAATAAGTTGGGGTCAAACAAATTTCTTCTTTGAAAATGGTTTGCAATGAAATCTACCTTGAAGCCTTCTTTTTGAAATAGCTTGCAAATAATGTTCTCTATTAGTTCAGATAACAAATTTCTGTTTACATTATTTTTGCGAATTGGACAATGTTGTTGGTGTCCACTTCTATAAACTTTATGGAACTGAAATCTAAAAATGTGTGATTTTAAGCATTGGGTTACTGATCATAATTTGTCAAGGGCATGAAGTTATTTGATTTGAGTTTTCTAAGAACTTATAGCCAAAGAGATAGAGGAAAACAGAGAAGACTTGGTGGAAAACTCTTAGGAATAACCTGGTTATGATTGGTGAATTAGAGTCTGTGCAGCCAACCCCGCCTAGTGGGATAAAGACTTGGTGGTGGTGTTATTTTATCATGCAGTGGGACCTGAGAGCCTGCTTAATCCAGTGGCCTGGAGATATTCTGGTTTCTACTAACATGTCTTATAATGTCAGCTAAAAAAATTCTTGCTCATGTGTCTGCAGATTGGTACCACTTCTTCAACAGCCGTGGATCCTTTGCTTGCATTGGGAAAGATTTCCAAGGTGATAAGTTTAATTAAATTGCTAGGACATGCAAACATGAGAGCTGCTTCTGATAGTTAGATTTCCTATGCCATACTGAAGAGAGTGCTCCTAACTGCCACCAAAAGTAAAAAGTGAAAATGAAAACAAAGATTGAAAACTACCATTCCACTCATGGTCATTTATTGTGATCAGCAGTACAGTGCTACAGTGATCTGAATAAGAACGCCGTTTAGAGAAGAAGAATGTGATATTAACAAGAAACACAACTTGGTTTTTCCAGCAGTCTGAGAGTTCTCCATTTAAAGAACAATTACTCATAAATAGAAGAAAACCCAAAAACTCTAGGTCATTCCTATCAAGGAGTTTTGGGTTAAAAAAAAAATGCTAGGGTTTAAAGATTTCGAACAGTGAGGCATCTTGATCTTGGCCATCTTTTTCTCTCAAATTTGGCATTTCTTCCTCCATAATCCTTGTGTCTCCCAAGGTTAGAGAACTAGGTCAATTAACTACATTTTGGTTTTTCCCCCTTTTTGTTGCATGGTATTACATAGATTTAACAAGCCAACAATTCTTATTGTTCCTTGTAGTTTTTTCCAGAGAATTGATAAGTTTTTGTGGAAGTCATGTTATCAGCATTTCTAGAAGCCTAGTTGGCACAATTATATAAGAAAAATATTCCGTACTAAACTTCACCTGATATAAGTGGAATGGTGCCCTTTAATAGAATTTCATTACCGTGTGTTGTATTCATATATGTGCTATGTCTTATTAATGCAGAGTAATGGAATGTGGTTGCACGTGGATGCTGCATATGCTGGAAGTGCTTGTATATGTCCAGAATTTCGCCATTATATGGATGGTGTTGAAGAAGCTGACTCATTTAATATGAATGCACACAAATGGTTGTTAACAAACTTTGATTGTTCACTTCTCTGGGTAAAGGTATAAAATTATGCTCTTGGTGCATGCATCCGTACATGGTATCAGTATGTCTTCATATGCTAATCAAAAATAGAAAAAAAGGTGTACATCAGTGGGTGTTCAGAAAACCTCCATAGTTTTCCTGAAGTAATAGGTTTGTGTTTTCAAGTTTGATTATCCAAAATGCTTCAGGTTTCTAGTTGTTCTGTTATTGTGGAATGTTGGTTGTTGCCTTTCTTCATCTCTTCAAATTGATTAAATAATATATCAGTTCCTATAAATAGAAGCTGCATTGGCCATTGAGTAGAAGCAATGCTGGAAAGATTAGTTTAGCTATATTTCTGTTACTGTTTTTCATCTTACCAATTCTATGGAAATACTGTGTTGCTGATTTCACTAGGATGTTCATCTGAGTGCCATCTGTCTAACTCTTTGTTGAGCTATGAGGAAACAGAACTTTTGCTGCTAAGTGAGGAAGCAAAATTTTTACAGCATGTGTTGTCTAAATGTCTCATGGTATGGTTCCTGGTCAATATTTAAGCATTATGTTCTTATGTCATCTACCTATTGACAGGATAGGAACGCTCTGATTCGGTCACTCTCAACAAATCCAGAGTTTCTGAAAAACAAAGTAAGCATATTTCCACATTGTCTCAGTATGTTTCTTGTTGATTATTAATGAAAACAAAAATCCATTGTTTTTGAAAGACAAGGTAAGCGTCCTTCTATGCTGTCTCAGTATGTTTCTAGTAGATTATTTATGGGGAAAAGATCTGTGAAGGAAAACATGGTGCCATGGTGGCCTGCTAGCCTTTGCAGTAATCTGGTCTTCACTTATTCAGTTGTTAGCCTATGTATTGATCTGAGTTGAAGTAAACTGGTGTTGCTATTCGATTGTAAATGGATATTTATTCTTTGAGAATCAACCATCAAATTCTTACCAAGGTGCATTATTAGTATTTGTTTGTTTTTATTTTTAAAATGGGGACTACTCAATTTGACCAAATTATGTATATGATATTTCTTCTACTTCTCACCTTTGGCTGGTTGTGTTTGATTCCGACACCTATTTGACTCTATCACACTTAACACTCTGTAACGTATATTACCAAGAATCTACCTAATACTGTTAGCTGGATGTTATTGAGCAGTTCTCTGTGTTACATGTCTTTTCCATTTTCCTCATATGAAGAGAGTTAGTTTGAATGTGGCAATATCAAGTTGCTATGGTTTTTGTTGGAGAGATAAAAGAGAGAGAATTTAAGCTTCACACGAGAAGATAAAGAAGAGAAGAATTCAAGATAAAAGATAAGAATGTTCCTTAAAATCAGATGAGGAAATCCCAGAGTAATCCTAATTCTAATATGAAAATATGTTGTTGTAATCTCGACCTAAATTATAGGAGTTTTTGTGTATATATTTACATCTCTCGGATTAATGAATTCATGGAAGTTTATTCCTCCCATTAGAACTTCCAACTATGTTTATTTTTCATGGTATCAAAGCCATGGTTATGTGGCAAGATTTCCTACCTATTCTCCTCTTCCTACTGGTTGTAGACTCCTTTAGGCACACGATATGGCTGAAAATCAAACAGCAAGCGAGGCTTCAACCAATTTACCTTCTCCAGCAAGGATTGCTCAAGTTCTATCGTCTCCAATTACTCTAGATAGCCATTCCCTTCAGATCACTCAGCGTAAGCTAAATGGAACCAACTTTAGAGAATGGTTCTAGTCCGTTTTGCTGGTGATCCAGGGCAAGGGCAAGGTTGGTTATCTAATAGGGACAATCTCTAAGCCAAGCACAGATTCAACAAATTATGGTGTGTGGGAGGCTGGAAACTCAATTGTGATGGCATGGCTGATCAATTCTATGTAACCAAAGATTGGAAGGACTTATCTATTCTATAAGACTGCTCACGAGATTTGGGAAGCCATGCAAGAGATCTACTCTGACATGAAGAATACAAGTCAAAGTTTCCAGATCCGGTCTACAATTCGAACAACAAGACAAGGTAATAGTTTAGTCACTGAATATTACAATGCTCTAACTGAATTGTGGCAGGAGATGGATTTATTCCATGAGATTAAATGGGGATGTGTTGAAGATGGGAAGAAGTATAAAAATATGATAGAAAAAGAGAGAGTATTTGATTTTTTGCATGGTCTTAATGCTGATCTTGATGAAATAAGAGGGCGGTTGCCTGGAACCAAACCCTTTCCATCAATAAGGAACGTCTTTGCAGAAGTCAGAAGAGAAGAGAGCAGAAAAAGGGTGATGTTGAATCCTTCAGGGATGACCAATCCTAATGCAAGTTCTCAGACATTAGCCTTGGTCTCCTCAAGGATAAAATCATCTAATTCACCTAAAGGGGAGCCCTAAAAAGACAAGCTATGGTGTGCCCATTGCAACAAGCTGTATCACACAAAGGAGGCTTGCTGGAAATTACATGGAAAACCAACAAATTGGAAGCCAAGAAATCAGAGGAAAGGAAATCAAATAGCCTATGGGGGAGAAGCAAAAACAGGGAAATCAACAAATTTGGCTTTATCTGTAGATTAGTTGGAGATCCTACAACAACTATTGAACCAAACAAAGGTGACTAAAATTGAGACAATAGAAGCCCCTAACCCGACAGTGTCTCTTGCTAAACAAGGTACACGTAGACACTGTCTAATCTCCCTCAAATTTCCTATAGATTGTTGGATAATCGACATAGGCAAATCATATGACTAGATCTCTTGAGGTACTATCAGCCTATGAACTTTGTTCTCAAGGCCTAACTATCTCAATGGATGATGGTACTACAGCCATAGCTCAAGTAAAAGTTACAGTTAGTGTGGCAGGTCTAAATCTGAAATTAGTCCTTAATGGTCCTGATTTAAATTGCAATCTTATATCAGTGAGTAAAATAACCAAAGAAGAGAAGTGTTTGGTGACCTTTTTTCCTTCCTATTGTGAATTTCAAGACCTATATTCGAGGAAGACGATTGGCAGTGCTGAGGAAAAGGGAGGCGTTTATTATATATCAAAGTTTGGACAACCCCTTAGATCTAGGTCACAAATCCAATCCTCCTTGTCTACTATTTCAACTTTTGAACTTATGTTATGGCACCAGCGTTTAGGGCACCCTAGTTTTAATTATCTCAAAGTTTTGTATCCCCATCTTTTTATTAATAAAAGAAGTGGCCATTTGTTTCATTGTGAACAATGCATCATTGCAAAACAAACTAGAAGCTCTCATCCATCTCATGAATATAAACCTACAAAGCTCTCATCCATCTTTTTATTAATAAAAGAAGTGGCCATTTGTTTCATTGTGAACAATGCATCATTGCAAAACAAACTAGAAGCTCTCATCCATCTCATGAATATAAACCTACAAAGCTCTTCTATCTTATTCACAGTGACATTTGGGGACTAGCTAGAACTCCTAATTTAACTAACACTCGATGGTTCATCACATCTATAGATGACAATACAAGAGTTAGTTGGGTGTTCCTAATGAAAGACAAATCTGAAGCCTATGATGCGTTTAAGAGATTTCATCAAATGATAAGCAATGTTTTTCAAGCCTCAATTCATGTTTTAAGATCATATAATGGCAAGGAATATTTTTTCAATGATTTCAGTCATTATCTAGCTAAACATGGCATTATTCATCAAAGTTCATGCTCTTACAATCCCCAACAAAATGGGGTGGCAAAAAGAAAAAACTTCCACCTTCTTGAAACTGCAAGGGCACTTATGTTTACAAGCTCGGTTCTTAATACATATTGGGGGGAAGTTGTTCTTAAATCCTTCTACTTTATTAATCGCCTTCCCTCCAAAGTTTTTGGCTTCAGAACCCCTTTGAGTGTTCTCCTTGATTTCTATCCTCATCATACTAGGGTGCTAAACTCTTCGTCTCCTAAAGTGTTTGGATGCACTATGTTTGTACATAAATATCAGCCTTCTCAATCCAAACTTGAACTTAAAGCCCTTAAATGCTTATTCATTGGCTATTCTCCTACTCAGCAAGGATTCAAATGCTACCATCCTTCTACCTGAAAATTTATTATATCTTGTGATGTATCTTGAACACCAACCATTCTTTCACACCACTTCTCTGCAGGGGCAAGTACCTAATGTAAAGGAACAGTGGGATTCCACTTTGTTTCTACCTATGGTCTCAAATTTAGAAACTCCTCTTGTTACTAAATCAGTCCTTGAAACTTAAGCTTCAATACCTAATTTAGGAGGAGACCAAGAAGATCAGATTTAGGAAAATCCAACTTCTGATAAACCTCTTTTAGTATATTCTAGAAGGCCTCGTTCTCCTCAGCCAAACCCATTGTCACATCCGAAGGTATGTCCAGAAACTGATGACAATGCCAACATGGAAAGGTTGGCAACTAATAAGACTGATGATCTTGAGATTTCAATAGCACTAAGGAAAGGGGTGAGATCGTGTACTAAGCATCCTATTTCAAATTATGTGGGATATTCAAAGTTATCCCCACAATTCAAGGCCTTCACGACCAGCATTGATGATATAGTGATCCCTAAGGATATATATAAATTGAAGGCAACAGTAATAGATGAGATGCATGCTCTAAAAGCTAATAAAACCTGGGATATTGTCTATCTACTATATGGGAAGAACATTGTTGGCAACAAATGAGTATTCACAGTAAAGTACAAGTCAAATGGAAGCATTGACAAGTACAAAACAAGGTTAGTAGCCCAAGGGCTTACCCAAACCCAAGGGCTTGATTATGAAGAAACTTTTGCTCCAATGGCCAAGCTTAATTCTATCTGAATTTTACTATCATTGGCAATTAATCTAGATTGGAGGTTACATCAGTTGGACATCAAGAATGCATTCCTAAATGGGGAGCTAGAAGAAGAAATATATAAGAGGATTCCCCCAGGCTTTGAAACAAAAAGCACAAGAGGAAAGGTATGCAAGTTAAAGAAGTCGCTATACGGCCTCAAGCAATCTCCAAGGGTCTGGTTCAAGCGATTCAGTACACTATTATTCAGCTAGGATACAAACAAGGGTTGGCTGATCATACCTTATTTACAAAAGTTGAAATTGATGGCAGACAATCCTTATTGTCTATGTGGATGACATTATCATTATAGAGGATAATGTTCTAGAAATTGAGAAACTAAAGGGGCAACTGAGGACTGCATTTGAAGTAAGAGATTTGGGAGAATTAAAATACTTTTGGGGAATGGAAGTAGCAAGAAGAAAGGAAGGAATATTTATATCTCAAAGGAAGTACACACTTGATTTGCTGAAATAAACTAGTAAACTTGGTTGTAAATCGGCTGGTACTCCCTTAGAGCCTAATTGGAAGAACAAAGAAGATAGCAGAATAGAATACCAAGTAGACAAGGGAAGAAATCAGCAGTTGGTGGGGAAGTTGATCTATCTATCACTCACATGACCTGACATTGCATATGTTGCAAGCATAGTAAGTCAGTTCATGCACTCTCCCACAAGAAGACATCTTGAGGCTGCATATTATGTTCTAAGGTACCTAAAAGGAACCCCGGGAAGGACTCTTGTTTAAGAAGAGTCAAGATAGAGGAATAAGAGCATTTGTAGATACTAATTGGGTTGGTTCTGTTGAGGACAATAGATCTACATTTGGATTTTGTACAAAAGTATGTGGGAATTTGGTAATTTGGAGAAGTAAGAAGCAATAGGTGGTGGCAAAAAGAAGTGTAGAAGTAGAGTATAGGGCTGTTGCATAAGGGTTATGTGAGCTGATTTGGGTGGAAAAAATGCTGGAAGAGCTACACCTACTAGTACTCTCTCCAAAAATTCTTTATAGCGATAGTAAACTAGCAATTAGCATTGTGAATAATCCGATTCAACATGACTGAATGAAGACGTGAGAATTGATAGACATTTTGGCAAGTAAAAAATAAAGAGAGAAGGTATAAATCTCACTCATATTCCTACTGAATTCCAAGAAGTAAATATCCTTACTAAAGCTATCCAAAAGCAAGAATTTGAATCTATTAAAGGCAAGCCGGGAATGATGGATATCTATTCATCAGCTTTAGGGGGGAGTGTTGGAGAGATAAAAGAGAAAGAATTTAAGCTTCACATGAGAAGATAAAGAAGAGCAGAATTCAAGATAAAAGATAAAGATGTTCCTTAAAATCAGATACGGAAATCCCAGAGTAATCCTAATTCTAATATGAAAATATGTTGTTGTAATCTAGACCTAAATTATAGGAGTTTTTCTTAGAGTTTTTGTGTATATATTTACATCTCTCGGATTAATGAATTCATGGAAGTTTATTCCTTCCATTAGAACTTCCAACTACGTTTATTTTTCAGTTTTGTTTTCCTAAATTTCAGCATCTATATACTTGTACTGGATTCCAATATCTCCTTTTCCCTTCTTATGATCTCTTAATTAGCAAGTCCCACAAGTCATAAACTGAAAGCTTGGCGAACATTTTCTTGTTCCATGTCATTCTATGAATCTAGATATCTTTCAGTTGTAATTATGCATGAGTTTGTTATAATCAATGAATCATTAATCATTTTAACTTCTAATACTTGAATTAGCTTTAATTTGGCCTTTCATGTTACAAGAGAGCCATGTTGGGTAGGCAGATGTCTTTTAGTTTGACTATTGACTTTCTTATGGAGTTGATATAACTTCCGTTGTTTTATGAGACTTATCCTTCTATTTATATGGTTCATGTTCCAGGCCTCTGAAGCCAACTTGGTTGTAGATTACAAAGATTGGCAAATTCCTCTAGGCCGCAGGTTCAGGTGTGTAGTCAGACATTGAGTGAACCAAGTGTCTTAAACTACCAAGAAGTTTCTGACTTATGCTAATGACCTAATAATCAATACATGACTAATTTTGAATTGAAATAATCTATTGCAAGTGCAGGTTCAGAAATGAGGAGATTAAAAAGCGTCTTATTAAGTAAATGGTTAGAGAAAGGGCTAAATGCTGTTCTATGCAGTCTACCAAATTTTAGGTTTTAAATTCATTGTCCAATACAGTACATTTTTAAAACACCAAATGGATCAACATTTCTAAGCTGGGTTTTGGACTGAAAGCATGCCTCATGGGCCAACTGAAGTCAATGTTGAACCTATAACCATTTTTAAGCTTGTTAACTTTCCACTAGTCCTAGAAGTTCAATCTACTAGGAAAAAGGCTTAACGTTATTTGTATTTATCAAGTTTTCCAACACTTCTCACTTGCAATCTTTATTTTGCATGTGCGCAGACTAAATCAAAGTGCCTAACGGCTCAAATCAAGATTGCATAATTTTAGTAATGGGAACAACAAGTATAACACTTGAATTTGGGACCTATTGAAACTGGAATTTTGATACCTTGTTAATTTACCACTAAGCCCAAAAGTTTTTAAGTTGCTTGGAAGTGGATCCAACAATTATATAAAGATTTTCAACGGCTTATCTATTTTTATTTTTCAAATCATGATGTTTATTGGACCAGTTCCAATAATTTTTGTGGCATCCAGTCATCTGCTATTTTATCTTATGTGGGACTAAATTATTAATTTCTTCAACTTTGTACTGAATCTTCTTTTTGCTTAGTCAAAATTTAGTTATTGCCTTGTCTAATACATTGCTGCTTCGCAGATCACTTAAGTTATGGATGGTATTACGATTATATGGTTTGGAAAACTTGCAGTCTTACATAAGAAACCATATCAAATTGGCTAAACACTTTGAAGAACTTGTTTCTCAGGACCAGAGATTCCAGGTATTACACAATTGAAGTTTGTTAGATACTAACTGGTCCAGAAGAGCATATAATATTTCTTTTACATGATTATTGTTCTGATTCCGGTTTGATGTATTTCGTACAGTTCTTTAAAGCCGTAAAATGTGATGGCCCACCATGCAAAATGACATTTTTAACCTTCCTTGGCACTCTTTCTTTTCTATCAAAGTACGCAAGTGAATTTACTAGCCAAAAAAAAAAAAAGTACACAAGTGAATAAAAGGAAAAGTACACCCGTGTGCTTGAAGGTGCATGAACATCCAAATTTAATTCTTCTTGGCATCGTAGAATTGGTAAATCTAAAAGCTTGTTTTCACCTGCTGATGTTCTGTTAGTTGTATCAAGCACTAGTAATGTCTTAAGGCTGCCTGGTTCTTCTAGGGTAATAAGTGTTAGACAAATAAACCGATCTAACATGCTACAAACATTTAATAACATTTAGATCAATGTGGAAAATGGATCGTGGATTACCTCCGGCCATTGCCGTTCTTTCACGTTTTTTGTTGGCTTTGGCACTTCCAAGCTCTAGAACACTCCTAATGATGGTGTATGATGAAGAGAAAATGATGATTGAGCTTAGACACCAAACCATGTATATATATGTACGTTCTTCCATCAAGTATGGGCATCCATTACCTCTTTACAACTCAATCAATGAGCTAACGTAGCTGGAAATGTTTCGACCATAATCAATCAAGAAATTACATTTACATCTCAATCAACATAGCTGGCACATAATGGAAACGTTCGACCATAATTAATCAAGGAACTTTACATTCTCTCACTTGGTCCATACGTTTAACTTGATGCCTTAACTTAATCTCATTGTTTGTCGTTTCTCAAGAAATAAATACATGAATTATGGCAGTAAGTCCTCTAACAACGAGTATTACCTTCCATGTATTACAATGTATTCAGTTTCTCAAGAATTGTACTTCATGTGGCAACATTACTTAATGAATAAACTACCTATGTTTATTCTTGGTCTTATACAAATGTGTTTTCTCAAATATATTAAGGTGCACATGAATATGGGAAAACATCACAATAAATAAGAGTTCCATTCAAATACTGAATGTATACAATTACATAGTGAAACCAAGTCCCATTTTTTCTACATGATCCTTGAATTTCAATGGTGTCATGCCTTTAGTAAAAGGATCAACAATTATCAACTCAGTACTGACGTGTTCAATGACCACTTTCTTTTCTTTAACACATTCCATTATGGCTAGGTACTTGATGTCGATGTGTTTACTTTGACTTCCACTTTTGTTGTTCTTAGCTATAAAGACAGCAGCTGAATTGTTGCAAAAAAATCTCAGTGGCTTAGAAATGGAATCCATAACTTTAAGCCTATATATGAAACTCTTAATCCATACACTATGTGAAGTAGCCTCAAAATAAGAGACAAACTCAGCTTCCATAGTAGAAGTAGCAGTCAAGGTCTACTTGACACTCCTCCATGATATAGCTGCATCGACCATCATAAAAATGTATCTTGATGTTGATTTACGTGAATCAACGCAACTAGCAAAGTTAGAATTTGAGTAGCCAATCATTTCTAGATTATCTGTCTATCTACACATAAGCATGTAGTTCTTGGTCCCTTGAAGGTGCCTCATTACTTTCTTTGCAGCTCTCTAGTGGTCCATACTTGGATTACTCTGATATTGTCCTAACATTCCTATAACTAGTGTTCTAAAACGCGTTAGGTGCTAGTCGGGCACCAGACTGAGGCCTAGCACCTAGGGCGCCCAAGCAGAGCCTAGGAAAACTGTTGTTTTCAGCAATAATGCAACATAAACTTGCATTATTTTGTAACATTCATTGCTTCCTCGCATTATTTTATACTTTCATCTATTAGTAAGTCACAGAAAAATTAAATTATTGTATTAACAATAATTTCACCCATGGTGTTGTACTTTTCCCGACTTTTTTTCCCACAAAATTTTCGCCCAAGGTTTCCTAGCAATTGCCCATTCAATATGTGCTTTTTAACCAATGCTTTGCTTTGCTTTGGTCTCTCTCTCTCTCTCTCTCCCCTAAATTTCTCTCGTTTTCCCAGACGAGTTCCATTTACTTTAGAAATTTCTCTTCCCTAAATTTCTCCAACAGATCCATTCTTCTTTGCTCCATCTGTTCAATGACTACTACTACAAGAGGCAAAGAGCCCACCTCCTCCTTTTCCACTTCTTAGAGCAGTGGCAACTATCACGTGTTCTTAAGCTTCAGAGGCGATGACACTTGCTGGACCTTCGTCGGCCATCTCTACATAACTCTTACGAACGCCGAATTTCGCACCTTCAGGGACGATGATGAAATCCAAAGAGGAGAAAGCATCAAGGTTAAGCTGCGGAGGGCCCGACGTCTAGGATGCCGATCGACATGAAATTGAGACAGCTAGGGGCCGCTTAATGCCTAGGCGGCTACGCGACCGCCTTTTAGAAGACTGCCTATAGCAAATGCAATGTTAGGACTTGTGTAGACTTGAGTATACATCAGGCTTCCTACAATAAAAGCATATGGAATGTTCTTCATTTGTTCCCTTTCAAAATCATTCTTCGAGCATTGGTTCAAATTGAATCTATCACCTTCATAATGGGAGCTACACTTAGTGAACAATTCTTTATCCGAAATCTCTCTAAAACTTTATTGATATAGGTTTCCTGAGACAGACCCAAGATGCCTCGAAATTTGTCTCTATGGATCTTAATGCCAATGACATAAGATGTCTCACCCATATCCTTCATATCAAAATTTTTAGAGAGAACTGTTTTACCTCATGTAGCAAACCCTTATCATTGGTTGCAAGCAAAATGTCATCCACTTATAAAACAAGAAAACAAATCTTACTCCCACTAATCTTTTGATTTATATATTGATCCATGGAGTTCTCAACTAGTGTTTTAAAAATCGGCCTAGGCAGCTGCCGTGAATATGGCCTAGTTCGCCTCTCTAGGCGCCGACCCGATTAATCAAGCGAAGACGGCACCCAGGCAGTACCTAGCCGCCTAGGATGCCTAATTTTTGGGTTTAAATCTTACCCTTTGTTGATTCTGAAGCCTCTCTTACTCCTCTCAGCTGTCTCGCCCTCTCATACTCCTCTCAGCCCAAGGCTGCTGCTGCCTTAATGCCGTCGGTACCTCCTCGCTGCCTCCAGCTCCATCGCGACCTCCTCACTGCCTTTATGCTATCAAGCTCCATCCTCGCTGCCGCGTCCTCGTTGCGTTAACGCTGTTGCCATCAAGCTTCATCTTTGCTTCCGCTTTCGTTTTTGACCCCCTCTCTCTCTCTCTCGTGCGTGCGTGTGTTGTTGGGTGTTAGCTGTTAGGGTTTATTATGTTATTTAATTTTCTTTTCTATTTATATGTTAGATATATATATATATTTTCTTTTCTATTTATATGTTAGATATATATCTAATATATAAATATTAGATATATATATATTTTCATGTCACTTTCAACTTTAATTTAATTGAAAATAACATCAAGTTACATCACAAAGTTAAAAAAAAAATTAAAAAAAACCAACAATTTTCCTAAGCTCGCCTAGGCCTTGCCTGCCCTAGCTTAGCGCTCGACTAACGCCTAGCACGTTTTAGAACATTATTCTCAACAAATCCGAATAAAGAAATTACTTCGTGGAATTTAAAATATCATTGACAGAACGCTTGTTTTAAGCTGTATATAGATTTCTTGAGCTTGCAAACCAAATGCTCACCATCACTAGAGGGGAATCCTTCAGGTTATTACATATAAACCTCTTTCTCTGATCTCCATTGAGAAAAGTCATTTTCACATCCACTTGTTGCAACTTAAGGTCAAATTGAGCTACTAATGCCAAAATAATGCGCAGGGAATCTTTCTTAGATACTAGAGAAAAAGTTTATGCGTAATCGATTCTTTCCTTCTAAGTGAATCTCATGTTGCCTAATGAGTCATTCTTAGTCTTAAAAAACCATTTACAGCCAATGGCTTTTGCACCATGAGGCAACTTAACAAGATTCCAAACTCCGTTACTCTTCATAGAACTCTTCTTTTCTTTCATGGCATTATACTATAATTCTAACTTTTTGTAAGTCATGGCCTGTGAAAATGACCCAGGATCATTTCTGGCTTCAATGCTATAGTTAGATTCTTGTAGGCATACTATATAATCGCTAGGGATTGTTTACCTCTTAGTTCTAGTGGATCTCCTTAATGTTGTATCAACATCTTCTTGAGAAGTTAGTAATTCAATCAGTTGTTCAGGAGGTGCTAGTAATTTTTAAACTACTTGATCCACTAGAATGTTGCCAACAGCTTGTGGAACTTGATTGATTGGTTGTTTAACAGTAGTTGGAACTTGAGGGGTGTTGTGAACTATAACTAATGTATCACTTGAGGTGGAAGGTTAAAATTTTGAATGATCATGTTCAGGAATTTTGTTCCTGATATGATCGCTCCCTGCTGACCAAGTCATTCTTAAGAAACTTGGCTTTTCTTGATTCCACAATTCTAGTGCTATGAGATGGGCAATAAAATCTGTATCGTTTAGACCTTTCGACATATCTAACAAAAAACCCACTAATAGTCCTCGCGTCCAGCTTCTTCTCTTGTGGATTATAAATTCTCACTTCAAACAGGCATTCCCAAACGTGCATATGTTGCAAACTCGATTTACAACCCTTTCATAATTCAAATGGTGTCTTTGGAACAACCTTGGTTGGAACCTGATTTAATATATACACAGTAGTCTTTAGTGCTTCAGTCCACAAAGATTTACGAAGATTGGAGTTGCTAAGCATACTCCGTACCATGTCCAATAATGTTCAATTTCTTCTTTTTACCACACCATTTTGGTTTGGTGACTCGGCTAGAGGTTAAAGATGATACTGTTTTGTTGTCGTTTCAATTTGGCCATTCAATGGATTGGTTTTTCATGGGCTTTTAAGTGAGATATGCCTTGCACATTTTAATTTATTATCGGGCCTGAAAATTGCTAGTTTTTCATTGGCTTTTGAGTGAGATGGGCCTTGCATGTTTTAATCCATTACTAGCCTGCAAAATTAAGAATAACTGCTAGCCCATTTTTGCTAAAAAAAAAAAATAATAATTTGTGATTATTTGCTTCAACTTATTTGCATGAATTAATTTATTCTGTCTATATTAATTTATGCAATATGTTGGATGAGTTCATTTGCATAAAATTAATAATATGTGCATAATATTATGATTTAATTATGCAATATTGTGTTATGTTTATTGCATGATATATGAGAATATTTTTGGTGCATAATATAATATATATTGTGCATAGTTAAATTATGCAATACAAATTATTCGCATAGAGCTTAATTTTATGCATAATATTTGAATGTCTAGTGATCTTTATAACTTTAATTAATTAAGGATTAACCATAATATCTTTAATTAAATAAAATTATATATTATGTTTAGGATCACAAAGAATTATAGACACTAATTGTAATTAATTATACTTAATATAATAAATTTTTTCTCACAAGAATTTTTATTATATTTATATAATTAATTAAGATAAAATATCAAATTATTTCATAATATTCCCACAAGAATTATGAATTAGTACATAATTTGATAGTTTTATCATAAAGTTTATTTTTAATAGAATTATTTTCATAATATACTCATAAATCATGAATTGAGTACATAATTTAATAACTCTATCATAAAGAACACACAAATCTGCTTGAATTAAAAATTTAGCTCACTGACAATTTTTATGTCATTAAATTCATTCATGTATGATTTACATTGGTAAAACATGTAATTTATTTAATTATACCTCAAAATTTTGACATAAGCATTTATAATATTTATGCAGCTTCACAACTAGTTAATTTTCTAATATTTGTTGCGATATTTCTGAATTAATGGGTGATAACTTTAAGATATGGAAGGAGAGAATTATTCTCCATCTAGGGTGGATGGACATTGGATATGCTATTAGGAAAGACAAGCCACTTGCAATCGACATTGCAGCAGATATCGCACTTTATGAATGTTGAGAGCAATCTAATTGCTTAAGTGTGATGTTCTTAAAATTAAGATTAAAATTTTTGCTAGTATACGTGGTTCTGTTGATCAACATGAAAAGGTCTGAGACTTGCTGAAAGTGATTGATGATCAATTCATCACTGTAGATAAGGCGCTGACAAGCACCCTAATTATGAAGTTCTCATCCTTGAGGCTCACCAGTGTAAAAGGTGTGCACGAGCACATCATACAGATGAGGGGTATTACGGCTCAACTTAAGAAACTCGATGTGACAATGTCTGATTCCTTTTTGGTGCACTATATATTGAACACTATCCCACCACAGTATGGGCCATTCAAAATCTTGTACAATCACATAAGGATAAATTGTCAATCAATCGCTTTTAGCAAGTCCTGAACCTTTTCATATTGATCGATAGAACCACGTATACCAACAAAAAATTCAGTCTTAATGAACATCATGCTCAGGCGATTAGATTGTTCCCAGCGTTCATAAAGTGTGATGTTTGCTGTAGTGCTGGTATTAGTGATTGCTGGTGACTTGTTTTTCCTAATTGCATGGTTAGTGTCCATCCACCCCTTCAAGACGTAGTTTTCCTAAATAATTCATTGTATTGACAGTAAGTCTTAGTATTCTGTATTTCAAATTATACATTATGTTAGGTGAAATCTGTGGTTGTTTTGTCTGGAGACCGCAAATCTTTTTTCCAACTGAATGGGATCCTTTAAGTTAACGTCTTTACGTGACTTAGCATTTCAGTTTACCTCTGCAGGTTGTTGCCCCTCGGAAGTTTTCACTTGTTTGTTTCCAACTTCTGGCTCCCGATGGCAATGAAGATCGTGCTAAAAAATTAAACCATGATTTACTTGATGCTGTTAACTCAACTGGGAAACTATTTATCTCTCATACAGTATGTTAATCTTGCTTTCAGAATGTTCTTCCATGAGAAAATTCTGGATTTTTCTGGCCATGTTTCATTCTGTAATTGCCCAAAAAAGGAAAGGAAGAAGAAAACAGTTTTTTTTTTTTTTTTTTCCGAGCAAAGAATACAGCTTTCACACGTCATTGGTTATTCTGGAATTTCTGTTGCTTATGACAGACTTTTTATGCAGGTTCTGTCTGGCAAGTATGCACTGCGCTTCGCTGTAGGAGCTCCATTGACAGAAGAGAGGCATGTAACTGAAGCATGGAAGGTTTTACAAGAGAAGGCGTCTTCCCTGTTATGCAAACAAAATCACTAGAGGGTTGAGTAAGTCAACTCTCTGTGGTATCTGTTGATTCACAACATTCTTTACTTTATGAGGTTAATTCATTGTTGATTAAACAGTCCAGTAGTTATTGATTAAACATCATCACATTGCTCCTTTGTTTCTGGAAGCAATTTTTTATCACAGGCAGTGTGTTATTTGTTACATTACTTGCCAACTATGACACCTCGTTTCTTAATTTTCAGTGCAGAACATAGGTTTACAAATTGTACCTTCAAATACTACTAAAGGTCTAGAAAATGATTAAAAAAACAGCGTTTACAAGTTGCTACTTTTAAGCATTCCATATTATTGTTGGCGATTATCTAGCTAGCGATTGTCTGGCAAATTAATTTGTGTCTTATATCCTGCATAATAATCTCAGATTCCATATTACAATTGCCCTTTATGCTTGTGAAATTAAATTCCCCAGAAATGTGTTAATGAGGTCTATCTAATGGTGGACATCAGAATTGGCTTTGGCTTAGTTTCTGTTGGAATGCTGAGAATAAAGAATAAATTGATAGTGTTGAAAAAATTAGAATCAAATCCTGATGGTCAAGATATTAGAATAAAGAATAAATTGATAGTGTTGGAAAAATTAGAATCAAATCTTGATTATTTCTTTTATGGCCGAGATCTAAGTGATAAGGTTGTTTGGAAATATGAGAGGATTACAAAAATTAAAGTGATAAGGTTCTGAGATTAAAGAATGAAGCAATTTATAAGAGATAATTCTAGCAAATTTAAAGTTCAAGTGATAAAGTCTAGTTCAAATTTTTTCTTGTTTTTTAGGAAATGTTTAGAAGATTTCTTGTAAATATATTCCATGCATAAATAAAATAAAAGATCGAATAAGCTTTTTATTTAATCGAGTAACATTTCCTTTAATCGAGTAATCTTTCTTTATTTTTTGAATAAGTCTTTATATAACTCAGTAAGGTTTCTCAATTATTCAAATAAGTTTTTTTTTTCAATTATTCAATTTATTTCATTCTTGTTCATGGCATTAGAGCTGACAACTCTATTGGTCGATTTCTTCTTGTTTAGTTAAGTCATCTATACTTACCGGTTCCTATTCTTGTGGTGAACAACACCTCTTTTAGCAACCCCTATGCCACTTCTTTGATCTCTTATATTCCACCTCTTTTAGCAACCCCTATGCCACTTCTTTGATCTCTTATATTCCATCTCAACTAGTGTTATTAAAGGCGTGTGCCTAGGCATAAAGCGCACCTTTTGATATTTTGCCTTTGATAATTAAAAATAATTATATTTTTTATGATAAAATTATTTTATTAATGGTTATTAACTTGATATTCCAAATTACTTTTATATGTTTTATTAAGTACGAAAATGAAAATCAATTTCATCATGTAATCCAATACTAAAAATCTTGAAATAAATTTTTTATGGCATTTGGAATATTATGTCTTATTTTATTAAAATATGCAAATATTTATTTAAAAGATGTTTTACCATTACTAGTGAATAGTGAACAGTGCCATGTGAATAGAAAATCTAATCGTTGTGAACAGTAACAGTTATAAAAACAGTCTGATTGCCTTCGAGCATTAGAATGTTTCCCAAGCGTACCTCATTATCTAGATGATCTTTCAAAAGTCCAAGTACCATAGGATGTACCTAACTGGGGTCTCTTCTCCTGGTGTGAGTGTTCCTTTTGGCAGGGTTAGGCGACTTTGCCAAACTGGTTGATCTTGTCCCTCTCAACATCTTGTGTTAAAATTGGCTTTTAGTTATATTTCTCACAAGCGACGTCAAATTGTTGTTACCAAAAATACAACAATTAAAATTTATGATGTGGGGTCTGCTCGAGCTCGATGTCTGGTGAAGTGAGGTTACTATGAGAGAAGTTATCTCAAGAGAGTTCGACACAAGAATTTGCCGCAAGCTCCTTTGCCACAAGTATATGTCTCGTCGCAAGGATTTCGGCACAAGAATATGTCCCGTCACAAGCTCCTTTGTCACAAGGATCTGACTTCACTGCAAGGAGTTAACTTTGCTGCAAGGATCTGACTTCACCACAAGGTCTTGCCGCAAGGATCTGACTTTGCCACAAGGTCTCACCGTAAGAATTTCACCCTGTTGATACTTAGAAATAGATTAGAAGGCTCGTGGCAATCCTCGTCTGCGACGACCCTCTGATGCCTAAGTCAGTACTGAATGCAGATAATTATTCTCGAAAATAGTGAAAATGCAGTCAATGTGTCAAAATTTTACTGAAATTGGAAGTCCTTTTCAATGTCCTTGTAGTTGGGTATTTATAGGGCGCGATTCTCAAGGATGCTTGGTGCTGACACGCGACGCTTGTTGAATGGGGCTCTTGGCCTCGCCTAGAAAAGGCTCTTTGCTGCAAGGCCTTTGGGCTTGCTGCAAAGCTAGGCTGGCCGTAAGACCCTCGTGGCAAGGGCTTGCGGTGAGGCTCTTTTGGTTTGCCGCAAGGGTACTCGAAAGTCCCCTTGCCCAGTAATTACTTGTGGCAGTGTGCCACGAGCTCGCGGCACAGCACACTGCTGCGAGCTTGCCTCATATTGCCATGATCATAATTGTAATTTTTCTCTAAAAATTCTTAATTTCTTCATCCCCGATTCCCACGGCACAACAAATAGTTATCCTCTCACATTCCTACTTAAGTCCAATAAGCTAATATCCCAAATAAAGTAATGTCTAAACTATGTTTTGAAGTATTAACTAGTAAGCCGAAAATGATTGATATCTATGATTATGAGAGTGTTGGAATATCAAGAATAAATAATAAATTGATAGTATTAGAAAAATTAAAATCAAATCTTGATTATTTTTCTCGTGACCGAGATATAAGTGATAAGATTGTTTAGAGATAAGAGCAGATTACAAAGATTAAAGTGATAAGAAGATAAGGTTTCGAGATTAAAGGATGAGGCAGTTTACAAGAGATAATTCCCACAAATTTAAAATTCAGTTGATAAACTTTATTTTCTAAACCTAATTCCATTTTTTTCCTGTTTTTTAGGAGATACTATAGAAGACTTCTTGTTTATATATTCCATATGTGAATACAATAAAAGATCGAATAAGTTTTTCATTTAATCGAGTAATCTTTCTTAGTTACTTGAGTAAGCCTTCATATTACTCGAGTAAGTTTTTTCAATTATTCAACTTATTTCATTATTGTTTAGTTCATTGTCCTTATTCTTCAGTAACAGAAAAATACAAAAAATAAAAAATAAAAAATAAAAAATGGAGAAATTATTGCTAAAACTTATGTATGATAATGCAAAGCAAGTTGCAGATATGATATGAGCTGAAATCTGGGGAGGATATACTGAACTACTTGTGAGACATAATGAAATATATTTCATAAGGAAAGAAAACAAAAGCAGAGGAAGGATCTTCTTGTCTTGGATAGTGGCATCGTTTCTCCCAATTTTGGAGTGGCAGATGGGGCAAAAGATCCGAGAGCATAAACAGCATTTTTTTTGGGGGGGGGGGCATAATGCCCCCACCCTATAAAGTCTTTTCATCTTTTTCCTGAATGGTTTGCTCAAATTCTCATGGTATGGTACATGTTCCAGGGGAAGCTGCCACTGCAAAATTCCTTCTTTCCCCCTCTCTCTCTCTCTCTTTTGCTCTCATCTTCTCCTTTTATTTTCCCTTCTTTTTCCCAGTGATTGAAATCCCAGGTATCTAGTTTTGAGGAATGAACTGGGTATATACGTGTGTGTCAATTCAAGAACCATAAGCATAAATAATAACATCTTTTCATGGCAGAATATACCTTTGAGGCTTCCATGTTAATGCTCTTTCAAGTGCTCTCTTCCATGCATAACATAACATTAGAGAATAGGATTCACTTTGTCCTTGAGAAGGAAGCTGAGCCCACTGGGGCTGGGCATGCATGCCATGTTCCAGCTACATTTTCAGATGCAACACTTTGTGCTGTCTTCTTTTCTTTAGGCCAAGTGTGTGGAGAAATTGCGTCCGTTTGTTGCAACTTACTAGTTTAATGAGGATTTCAGTAAATACAGAATTCATGGTCACAGAATGTGGTTGGAGGAGTGGCTTTTCTGCGCAGGCCGACTAAAGGGGTAGATTGGTGAGGCAATTGCCTAGGGTCCGACTAAAGGGGTAGATTGGTGAGGCAATTGCCTAGGGTCCAACCCTTTCAACTGAATAAATAATTATTTTAATTTATTAATTTTTAATTTTTTATTAAGGGGTTGAGCCCCTAAATTAATGATGACTTAGAATCCCTAAGCCCTTGAACCGGTCCTGCTCAGGTGGTGGCCCAATTGAAGTCAAAGGGACCAGAGGTCTTGAGGGAGCTTGAGTGTCTTATCTTATGTGCTATTTGTGTTGCCTAATCTTAAATTTATGCATTTGCTCAAATTTGGTGAAAGAATGTATCATATAAAAATTTTTGTCATTCTAGACATGGGCAGATCAGCATAGGTGAAACCTTTTAGATAAAATAGGCTCTCGTGCCCACTATTTCTAGCCAAAGTCCACTATTTTTAGTTCTTTATCCCTGTTTACCTCATATAATTCATTGTCCACGTACTCTTTAGATTCGCCCATATTATAAATACGAAATTTATATAATACAAAATATTCTCAAATACCAATCTTTATAGGGTACCCCACAAACAAGGAAAGCACCACTTCCACGTCATTTACGTTGACGTGCACAATTGAAAAGAGACAGAGAGAGATAATGTTTTATCAAAATGATGATGAGATAATGAAAGGGCAGGGAAGCATAAAGTGGAATAATTTTGATCCAGATTTCAGAATGTGCCTTTGCGCTGGGCATTAATTATGCCTTGGGATAAGATGCTAACAGAGTGTTAAGGGTAGCTGTGGACACTTATCCAATAAGCTTCCTCCTTTACTAAGGAACCATTTCCATATGAAAGTTTGATGAATAATTGTAACCCTAAGTGCTTTCGGACGAGGTGCTCAAAATCTTGATTATATGTTCAAATGTTTTAAATGATAATAACAGTACTTTTTTTCTTTTGCTAATAAATAATGGTATTTCCTTTATTATATAAAAATTATTAAAATTCTCTTCTATATAATCTTTATGTTTTACGAGTCTATCAACTTTTATGTCACATACTTAATCATTTACTTATTTAAAAATTTAAATTTAAGAAAAATTTAAGAATTTGATATCATAGATAACGTGAAAAGCGTGTGGAGGAGGAGGTTTTTATCTTTATTGTTTTATTTAGTGAAAAGAAAATTTTAAACACAAATGATATAAATAAAGAATTTGAAGTACTCGATCACAATCATAGATTTATTTCCGTCACCCGTATATATATATATATACAAACTTTCTTCTAACGTATCTCATAAAAATAATTTCTTAGCTCATCGGCATAAATTAAGTCACATTTACTAAAACTTTGTTCATGGTATTATAGACTCAAGTTTTGATAAACTAATAATTTGTATGATTAAATAACCAAATCATAAAAAATAAAATTAAATTATTTACATAAAAACTTCAAACTGTTGGAACAAATCAATATCTTGCCACCCACCTTGGTGGGACCTTTGTTAATTTTGGCAGGATCATTTTAGATGTCCTGCATGGTCAATGTGCCCAAATTTCTTGCAAGCTGCAAGACAAATAATTTCACGTCAGAACCCATTTGGAATTGGAATGGCCATTGGACAGACCAACCATGAGCCATATGGAAAGGAATCATCATATTTTGTCTTTCTTGTCTGAATTGGTGTGCTTATAGGTGATTTTTCTTTTAACCCCCCTTTATTCACCTAAAATGTTCGAATTTTACTCAATTAATTCCTAAAAATGAGTAACATTTTTCTTTGATGCACCATCGAATAAATATGAATGCGGTCATAATCTATACATACTTAAAATTAGATATTCAACATAGTCTATATAATATTTGTTTTTTAATCTTAATGTTATCTTTTGATAATAATTTTGTCTTTTAAGTCGTCGCACTGATTTGAACCCCTATATTCTATGTGAAGCTCCAACTACTTTACCACTATGCCATGCCCGTAAGGGCTACCCCTCTTCTTTTAACTATTAAAAATGTATAGTTTCAATTCATTTAATGGGTCTAATATTAAATATATTTCTAACTACACAGACTTAATTATATGCATGCTAAAGATATTGAATATAGATCTATTAGTTGCCGGACCCATTTAAAATTACAAAATAGAATATATATTTATATACCATATTATATAAATACACTCATAAAGTATATTATTTCATTGAGTCGAAATATATTCATACTATTTATATTACAAAGAATTGATCTCGGAAACAAATCAAAACTCGAGTGTTAGACAAATTGAGAGACAGATCTTTATATTAAGACCAGCTAAAAAATCATATAACAGTTTTAACTCGATTATCAATTAGAAGTAGTTGAATGAAAAGGAATTTTTTAATTATTATCTACAAAGAAAAGGAAAAGTTGGGAAATTTGTAAAACCTTTGCAGAAAGCAGAGATACAGACAGAAGGGAGAAGTGAGGCTGCATGCGTCCGGCCCACAAGACATAATTAGAAAATTATAGTCAGATAAAGAAAGAGAATTGGGATCCCAACTCTCTTCCTCATTGCTTCCTTCCACCTCCCTTAATTACTGTCAATCAATTGGTTAATATATCAGAGTATATCTAAGTCTAAGATTTTTAGAAACATATATTAATTTATTATGTCACATCATCAATATAAATAAATATATACTATATGAACATACTAGAGTTGTCAAAAGTATATTCAAATAAAGTTTTTTGTTAATAGAAGATTTCTACTAAGTACAAAATAAGCAAAAAAATGGGCATATCATAAATGTAACGTGCCTGATCAAAATAGTAAGTTTTTTTGTATGTATATTAACGTGCCTAATTTGTAAATTATTACATCATAAATATAAACACTCAAGAAATAATAATTAAAATTAATACCCACGTAGAAAACAAAAACAAAAACAAAAGGTCCCATCATGGCATGGGCACTCTCATGCAGAAATCACCATTCCACCAAGGCTCAAATTCCTCTGTCTCTCTCTCTGTCACGCGCGCGCGCGCGCGCACACACACACACACAGGGCAGTGGCAGCAGGCCACACAGACAAATCAAATATTTCTTTTGTGAAGACATTCTGGGATCCACATGGTGATCTCATTAATTAAGTTGCGATTACATAACATACTGTAGGTTTGTTTATTTATTTACCAATGATAATATCTGCTCTTAATTTTCGTGTTTTCCATAAGCATTCTGTGGTTTGTTTTCTTTTCTCTGATGACTTGTGTCTCTATAAAGGCAAGGTGATTGAGTGATAGGTGAACTGAAAACTGTGCAATCAAAATCTGTATTCAATTCAAGCTCGCCTGAGTTTGGAGTCCAAGTCTCACACGGCAGTGTAACCGACCGAATCCACAAGGTAGAGAAAGTTAAAAATGTAATCTTTCATTATTTTTTTTTATATATATTTTTGGTAATATTATATATCTTTTGTGAAATGTATCTACAATGGAACATGGCGGATCTCCACTTCTCTTTCTCGCTCTAAAGCCTTTGCTCCTCCATACCTTATTGAGATGGTAGCAGTTCAGAGGGTGTATTTTCCGTATTTTTTGTCTCTGAAGGCAGCTTATGCTGCTGTTTGTCTTGCAGGATTGCCTTTGCCTCGGCAATCTCCACCGCCCCAATTAAAGATTTCTCCAGAAAAAACCCAAACCCAGGTCAGTTTTTTTGAATTTTATGTAATGGGTTCCGTTTAGGTTTCAATTTCATACCATGTTTTATCCCCTTCTGTTCCGAATACATAGCATGGCGGTAGAGAAAATAGAGGAGGAAGAGAAAACAAAGCCTCTTTCTATGTCTCTGCCTCTTTGCACTCCTTGTTGCATTTGGTGATGAAAATCGGTTTGTTTTGATGTGCAATGTGTCCGCAGGTTCTATCTGGGCGAAACACAAGTTGTTTCTATGTGTTTCATGTCTTGAACTTGTCGCCGTTCTTGGGCATTCAGTACAATCATCGATCTTGGTTGCATAAACATACACACTGCATCAACTCGCTGATTTTCAGTGACTTTCACCTAAAAATCGGAATCTATTATGGGTGCGGGCCTTTTGGTCGGTGAAATCTCCAGTTTATGGCCACAGACGGCGAGTTATTCAGCCGTAAACAATCTTTCTGGAGCCTTTGAGGATTGGCCTACATTGGAACTAGCATCAATTTGCATAAACTTGACATTGCTCCTCGTTTTTCTGTTCATCTTATCAGTGCGACGGATATCTGTGTGTGTTGGTCGGGTTCAAATCTTAAAGGAGGATTCAAATGCGAACATAGGTCTGACACACCAAGGTGTTGATAGTGAGATTTCAAGTATTGAAATTGGTACTGGATACAAAGCTTCAATATTTTGTTGTTTCTATGTGTTGTTTCTGCAATTACTGGTTTTAGGGTTTGATGGTGTTGGTTTGCTAAGAGATGCTTCACACGAGAAGGGTTCAAACTGGGTCCTTTTAATTTTGCCTGCATCTCAGGCTTTGGCTTGGTTTGTGCTGAGCTTTTCAGTCCTTCACTGTAGATTCAAGGTCTCTGAAAAATACCCATTTTTGTTGAGGGTGTGGTGGGTTGCGTCTTTTTTTATTTGCTTGTGTACTTTGTATACCGATGGAAAAGAATTTCTGATAGAAGGTTCAAAACACTTGAGTTCTCATGTTTTTGAAAACTTGGCGGTGACCCCGGCCCTCGCTTTCCTCTGTTTTCTTGCAACTAGTGGGGCCACGGGTATAAATGTATGCCGGAACTCTGATCTTCAAGAACCATTGCTGCTTGAAGAAGAAGCAGGAATTCTTAAGGTTACACCTTATAGTGAAGCGGGGTTCTTTAGTCTGGCCACACTTTCCTGGTTGAACTCTCTGCTCTCAATTGGTGCAAAGAGACCACTTGAGCTGAAGGACATTCCACTTCTTGCACCAAAAGATCAGTCCAAGGCCAATTATAAGATTTTAAAGTCAAATTGGGAGAATTTGAAAGCCGAGAATCCTCTCGAGCAGCCTTCTTTAGCGTGGGCTATTCTCAAAACTCTCTGGAAGGAGGCAGCCTGTAATGCCATTTTTGCAGGTCTGAATACTCTTGTCTCCTATGTGGGTCCATACATGATCACCTACTTTGTCGATTACTTAGGGGGAAATGAGACTTTCCAACATGAAGGTTATATTCTTACCGGAATATTCTTTTCAGCAAAGTTGGTGGAGACACTAACAACTCGGCAATGGTATCTTGGGGTTGACATTTTGGGCATGCATGTTAGGTCAGCTCTGACGGCAATGGTTTATCAAAAGGGACTAAGACTCTCGAGCTTAGCCAGGCAAAGTCACACCAGTGGGGAGATTGTGAACTACATGGCAGTTGATGTTCAGAGAGTGGGAGATTACTCATGGTATCTCCATGACATTTGGATGCTTCCTATGCAAATCATTCTTGCCCTTGCCATTCTGTATAAGAACGTTGGCATTGCTTGTGTTGCAACCTTGATTGCAACCATTATCTCAATAGTAGTAACTGTCCCATTTGCTAAGCTTCAAGAAGATTATCAAGACAACTTAATGGCTGCTAAGGATGATAGGATGAGGAAGACTTCTGAGTGTCTAAAGAACATGAGGATTCTGAAGCTGCAGGCTTGGGAGGATAGGTACCGAGTGAAGCTGGAGGAAATGCGGAACATGGAGTTTAAGTGGCTCCGGAAAGCTCTTTACTCTCAGTCTTTTATTACGTTCATCTTTTGGAGCTCCCCAATTTTTGTTTCGGTTGTGACTTTTGGTACTTCCATATTGTTGGGTGGTCGGCTTACTGCAGGTGGCGTTCTTTCTGCTTTGGCCACTTTCAGGATTCTCCAAGAACCACTTAGAAACTTCCCTGACCTGGTGTCTATGATGGCTCAGACAAAAGTTTCCCTTGATCGGATTGCAGGATTCCTGGAGGAGGAAGAGTTGCAGAAGGATGCTACTGTCAATCTACCACGAGGCTCCACTGATGTAGCAATAGAAATTAATGATGGTGAGTTCTGCTGGGATCCTTCTTTTCCCAAGCCAACGTTATGTGGAATCAAAATGAAGGTGGAAAGGGGAATGCATGTGGCTGTCTGTGGCATGGTTGGTTCTGGGAAATCGAGCTTCCTTTCTTGCATCCTTGGCGAAATTCCAAAAATCTCTGGTGAAGTAAGTTGCAGTTCTAAGCTATTATTGTTCTATCTTTTGGTCCCTTTTTCTATAGGATTTATCAGATCCAGTCGCGATATTATGTAAATCTTTCTGTTTTAGGTTAGAGTATGTGGTTCTGCTGCTTATGTTCCTCAATCAGCTTGGATACAATCTGGAAATATAGAAGAGAATATACTTTTTGGTAGCCCAATGGATAAGGTGAAGTACAAGAATGTTATCCATGCATGTTCGCTGAAGAAAGATTTGGAGCTTTTCTCACATGGGGATCAGACCATCATTGGGGATAGGGGCATAAATCTGAGTGGTGGCCAGAAGCAACGTGTACAGCTTGCCAGGGCACTTTATCAAGACGCAGACATATATTTACTTGATGATCCCTTTAGTGCTGTTGATGCACACACTGGTTCAGAATTATTCAAGGTTAGTATTTGTAATCATCCTCTTTGCAGTTAAAATGCATGCAGTTTAGCTAAGCATGTTAACATGTAACTGCAGGAATACATATTGACAGCACTAGCCACTAAGACCGTAATTTTTGTAACCCATCAAGTTGAATTTTTGCCTGCTGCAGACATGATACTGGTAAGGAATCATCTATTCTTTGTACTTTATATGGTATGCCATGGATGATGTATATTGTTATGGGCTCTTTTTCTTCTAAGCTCTGAATTAGCAGGATTGCTTCTTATTAAATCCATTCTAAAGTTTTATTATTATTATTTTTTTTATGTTTAATTTCTTTTGAAGACGTGCACCTGAATTAAGTTTATTGGTCTTTACTGCATCTCGGCTGTGTTTGGTTTCTGCAACATATAGGCCATTGCCCTAGTCTACTTTTTTGCACTATAATTCAGACGGCAAGTAGATCAATTACAAAAGGTTGTATGGTCATATAAGTTGTAAAACCAAGGATTAGTATACCTAAGAACTCCTAGGCATTTGCATGCTTGCACACACAGGCACACGCACACGCACACGCACACACACAGAGGGCTGGAGATTCTTGAACCTTAGGTTGTTTTTATTATTGTTTTTTCTTATGGAAGTCTTGAGTCTATGGGATACAAAAGGTCATTTGTCTAATGGACATTATGATTTTCGTCTAAAATCATTTAGGAAGTTCTGTAATAATGAACAAAGAAAGAAGACAAAATCAGTAGTAATCTTATAAAAGCTTAGGAAGGCATTATCCATCTCTCTGAACTTGAACCAAATCAAATGCAAAGGCAATGTAACAGCACATAGATACATAATGATAGTCATTGGAAAGATTTAAGGTCCAGGGAAACATCCACTTTTTTGTTTTCTTTCACCATGTGATTGCATGAAGAGTTTGAAAACAAATTGAATCCTCACTTAAAGTAACTGTGCAGCTGTTGGGATCCTGGGATGAAGTTTAATGGAGACAAGATACTTATCAAATTTTATAATATTAAGCTTTTCCCTTCAAAAGTTCATTTTATGCCCCGACTTAAGTTCCCTTAATTTTTCAAGTTTCATCCTCATTAACCTTTTAACTCTCTATGTTTTTGTCATCCAAAAAAATTGACCTTTTTTTTTTTGCTTTGACGATAGGAACCCCAGATATAAATAATATTTGACATGTTAGCTCGTTAAGCTTTATACTCAAATTTCCTGGAACTCAAGTAGTGGTCATGATAATTGTACTTCTCCTCCCTAGAGGTACAAGTATCATAGCATGGGAGAACCAATCCATTGCCTCTGTACAAATTGCAAACATGCCATGGGAGACTGTAAAAACTGGAACTGTGTGATAGGAATACAAAGGCACTCATGGAAGACCACTGTCGTAATACACCACATACATATATGTATTTCCATCTTTAGCCTCTAAAGGCCCCATGCAGCCACTTGTGGGACTCAGTGTGGAAATTTCAACCTTTTTTTTTAGATTGAAGAATGCCAGATTGTGACAACATGCTTTGTAGTCTTATTGTTTGATCCCTCTTGGGATGTTTGGCTTTCATTTTGCAGGTTTTAAAGGAAGGCCGCATCATTCAGGCTGGCAAATATGATGAACTTTTGCAGACAGGAACCGGTTTTGAAACTTTGGTTTCAGCTCACCATGAAGCAATTGAATCTATGGATATCCCCAATTGCACATCTCAAGATTCAGAAGGAAGCAACCCCTTTGATGGGCCTGTTCTACTAAAATGTGAATCAATTGGAAATGATATTAATTTGGGAAAGGAAGTACAAGATGGTGGATCGTCTCTTGGCCAAAAACCAATTAAAGAAAAAAAGAAATCAAAACGCTCAAAGAAAAAGCAGCTTGTTCAGGAAGAGGAGAGGGAGAGAGGAAGAGTTAGCATGAAAGTGTACTTGTCTTATATGGCTGCAGCATATAAAGGCTTACTAATCCCACTCATTATTCTTGCACAAACACTGTTTCAGGTGCTTCAAATAGCTAGTAATTGGTGGATGGCTTGGGCAAATCCACAAACAGCAGGGGAACAACCTAGAACAAGTAGTATGGTCCTCCTTGTTGTTTATATGGCTCTTGCGTTTGGGAGTTCTTGTTTTATATTTGTCCGGGCTGTGCTTGTAGCCACATTTGGCCTAGCAGCAGCACAAAAATTGTTTCTAAAAATGCTTATAACTGTGTTTCGAGCACCAATGTCCTTCTTTGACTCAACTCCAGCTGGAAGGATCTTGAATCGTGTAAGTCATATATTCTTGCTGAAAGCAATGTCCATATACTACTGGCACTTTACATGAACAGATTTTTGTTGCCTTTTTCTTTCTTGCTTTTAACCTCCTTTTTATTTAATGTTCCAGGTTTCTGTTGATCAAAGTGTCGTTGATCTTGATATTCCATTTAGACTTGGTGGATTTGCTTCAACAACAATCCAGCTTCTTGGTATAGTTGGTGTAATGACAACAGTTACCTGGCAAGTCTTGCTTCTTGTCATCCCAATGGCAATTTCTTGCTTGTGGATGCAGGTGATTATTAATATTCTTCCTTGATTTTCTAATGTAAAGTAGACTAATAATATTCTTCCTGAAATTTCTAGTCTGAAACATTCAGCATGAAATCAATATTTCTTAATTGGCTTGCGGTACCAATATTTATGTGTTTTTCTTGATTATTGACAATCATTGACTTTCCCAGTCTGTTTCTGTAGTATTTCTGTAAAACTAAATCTTGTGTCTATTTTTCTTTAAGTCCTACCCAGTGTTTACTATTTCAATTAATTGAAAGGAAGGGCTTCTTGAACCTGAAGTTTATGCATTGATAGAAAGGACCATCAATTTGCTGCCATCTTATGGTCTTCTTATAAATGTTAAACCATGGGGGTTTGTTTCCAGAAATGCCCCTTTTAGTTAGAAACTGAGTGCTTTAGAAAGAAATATCTTGTTAAAATCTTTACATTGAATACAATATAACATGCATTAACCTTGTTATCTGGTTAAAATCTTTCTAATAGTTACTATAATGTATGTTGGAACCTCAATCTTCAATATTATGTTATTTCACTCCTACCTTAGCCTTGTTGTCTCCTTGAAATATTCAGACTATATAAGAAATGCTTGCTCCTCTGTTGTTGATACTTTATTGCCTCATTCTGAACTTATCATATTTGACATGCTGCAGAAAATTTATTGAATCTGTGGTACCCTCTCTGGATTTCCTTCCTTGTTATAGTAAAACTTTAGTCACAACATCTTCCAAAAATGACATCAGAGTTTGTTTGCAATGTGTGAAACTCTTAAGTTTCACATTATTTATTTTTTGGCTTGAACTATTCACAAGCATATGTGCTAGGGTGTTTGTTTCAGTTGATTGATTAAGAGGAGCAAGCATGAGGTTCTACTTAGGTCTGGTTCCTTTTTCTGTTTTCTTGATTCCTATTTCTAATGGTTCATGACCAAGATCTTTAAGTTTAACTAAGATACGGTGTAGAGTGAATATACCACCTGAGTTAATTATGATATGCGAGTGCAGAAATACTACATGGCTTCATCAAGGGAGCTGGTCCGCATTGTTAGCATCCAGAAATCTCCAATCATCAATCTTTTTGGTGAATCCATTGCTGGAGCAGCCACAATTAGAGGATTTGGGCAAGAAAAGCGGTTCTTGAAGAGGAACCTTTATCTTCTTGATTGTTTTGCTCGTCCATTCTTCTGCAGTCTTGCAGCCATTGAGTGGCTCTGCCTACGGATGGAGTTACTCTCTACTCTTGTATTTGCTTTCTGCATGGTTTTACTTGTGAGCTTCCCTCGTGGAAGTATAGATCCAAGTAAGTACACAATTTATTTAACTGCAATTGCAAATTACTGTCCCCCAAAATTTCTCATGATCTTTGTGTTTCTGTCTGTGATCTAAGAAGTGTAATTCAGCTTGTCTTTGTCAATCATGAGATAAAGAGGGCTTGTAGGCTCATCACATAAACTGGTACTTTTTCCTGAGGATTTCTAAAACAAAATAATGTAAAAATGACATTCCAGCACTTTTTTCCAATGTTTAGAGAACCAGACCGGGATATCGAATTGGAAAGGGCAAAGTTTCACGGTTCAGTAGTTGAACTGTGGTCCAACTGGAATGTATTTTTGTAAAATAAATAAATAAATACATATTAATTAAAACTATGATATAAAAATTAAAAAATAAAATTTATTAAATAATTGTTACAGATTTAAAAAAGTGTATTAATTAACATTGTCCTACAACTAGAAAAAGGTAATACAACAATACTAAAATAAAATTAATTATATAATGAAAATAAAATAAACTTAAGATCAAAGATTAAAATTACAAATCAAAAATTAAAAAATTTATTCATATAATAACAAAATGATAGATGCTATACAAATAATAGACTTCAAACCCTTCTAAATCCCTCAAATTATTATTATACTTTTAACATTTAGAAATAAAATGAAAAGGCATAAAAATAGCTTGGCTGGTTCGACTGGTTGAATTGACCTGATCTGACCGCTGTTCTTGCAAACACAGGCCGGTTTTTTTGCCAACTGGTTCTGGTTATGAACCAGAGCAGTTTCCTGGACAGGTCTCGGTTCAATTGGTCCACTTTGGTTCTCAGAACATAGCTTTCTTTTTTTTTTTTGGTTACAGAAAAGAGCAGAGAAAATGACATTCCTGGGCGTTGTTTCTGTTAAAAAAAATAATAATAAAATGAACAGAGAGAAGTAGAATAAAAAAAAGGAAAACTTGAAAGCTTAAATGGAGTAAATTGTTGTTATGATATGTGTTTTTGCTTAATGCTAGTAATTTGGAGATCAACTGACTTGTGTATAGGGAATCTCAAAGTTAGTATAGGTCATTTAGGTGGTTTGATTTTCACCCCCTTTATTCAGTGATTGACTAGTCACACCTTCTTCGTCAACTTAAGCCCTGGCAATTGACCAACCATTTTTTAGCATATGGGTATTTTTGTCAACATAAAATAATTTATATATATTCAATTATCTTATAAAATTTACAATATTCTTTTATCAAATATTGTTTTCAGTTTTTATTTTCAAGATTTTTGAAAAATGACTAACATTTCAAATGCAACATTTAGTTCTATTATTTTTTTTTTTACAAAAATAAAAATGGACACGAAACGAATAAAAGTGAACACATAAATTGGTAGCAAAATCAAACAGGTATACTATTTCGGTTTAATTGACCACAAGCTTCCTTTATCATTCGAAATCAAAGTGTTGAACCATATATAAGAAGGGGGGAAAAAAGTAAGACATCAATTGTTGCAAAGTTATAATTATTTTTTTGTTGTTTCTGATAGAAATTCTCCTCCTATAAAGGTATGGCAGGCCTGGCTGTGACTTATGGCCTTAATCTGAATGCACGGCTATCACGGTGGATTCTTAGCTTTTGCAAGCTTGAAAACAAAATTATTTCTGTGGAAAGAATTTATCAATACTGCCAAATCCCTAGCGAAGCTCCACCAGTTATTGAGGATTCTCGTCCACCATTGTCATGGCCAGAGAATGGGACAATTGAACTGATCGATTTGAAGGTATGCAGTTGTGTTCTAGCTTCCCTTTTTGTCTTCTGTCTGTTTATAGGTTTAGGTGTCAACTGTTTGAAAAGGAACTTGCCTGATGTGGTTAACTTTGTGGATTCCTTCTGTGTGCATATTTAATGACATTAAGTTGCTGGCACTTAGTGTAAAACTCGTTGCATCAAACATCATGAATTCTAGACAAAATGAACTTGCCTGATCTGGTTAACTTTGTGGATTTCTGCTATAGCGCATATTTAATTGCATTAGGTAGCGGGCACTTAGCGTGAAGCTCAGTGCATCAAACATTATGAATTCTAAACAAACGGTGAAGGCTGGAGGTCTAGAATCCATGTAGTCAGGATTAACATTTGTGGTCATCGTTCTTGTTAATTGCATAGTTATTGAAATTGGATTCGTCATCGAGTCGGTCAGGGTACTGGTTCAATGGTCCAATTGGCGGTTCACTAGTTGAACTGCTGATTTAGAAACTAATATATGAAATATAATAAATTAATAATGTCATTGTTTAGGTTATATGCACACTAATTTAAATAACATTAAAAAATATTAAAACAACATAAAAACATGTATCACTACTTAAAATCAAATTTCATCATTACCAAACTAATTAAAAACACAAAAAAGTTAACTAAGATGTTCAAATCTCATCATCACAATACATGTAAATAGAGTTTGAACCTTTTGTTTTCCTGGTTGTTTTCCTTTTTCCTTTTCTTTTTTCTTCACAAAGACTAATTACCCCTCTATTAAAGAAAATAAATCTTTAAAAATTATGGTTTATCAATATTCTTGGACAAAATTTAAAACTGATCGGTTTATTTGGTTTAACCAGTTCACAGAAACCTGCTGGATTTGACTGGTTTATATGCCCAGTCCTTTTCTTGAATAAGACCGATATGGTGACTGGTTTGCTGTCCAACTGGCTGAACTGGTCCAGTTTTAGCAACTATGGTTAATTGTTTATCTTGACTTGTTGGATACACATTTAACATGCTACAAGCTTCATTGCCAAGTTAAAAGTATGATATATAATTTACTCTATCTTGAAGCCATTGGTTTCAATTAATTGAAATGGTGACCTCCTGCACCTTTGTTGAATTTTTGCATAATTTTCATGTGTGATCTGTAGACTAATTTCATCTTTAGGCTAACATGACTTATACTTCTAAAATTTATTTGTTACTCAAAAAGTCATTACCTGCGATGAGGGATTTTCTTATTTGGCTCCATCTCAGATTTTTCCTTGAGTTCTCTCCCTAATCCCTGGAAGCTCAAATGTCCTTGAAAGAAAGTGTGGGTTCTGGTTGCAATATCTATCTCCTTCTTCTTTTTCAAGTAACAGATTTAACTAACTTGCATTTATACTTATCAGAGGCAAGAAGTTGTCTAATGAATATCTTGTTTTTTGAAGGCCCGTTACAAGGAGAATCTTCCCCTAGTCCTTCATGGTATAACCTGCACATTTCCTGGCGGCAAGAAGATAGGTATCGTTGGACGTACTGGAAGTGGTAAATCTACTTTGATCCAGGCATTATTCAGATTAATTGAACCTGCGGATGGAAGAATTATTATAGACAACATTGATATTTCAACTATTGGTCTTCTTGACCTTCGTAGCTGTCTGAGTATCATACCCCAAGATCCAACCTTATTTGAAGGGACCATTAGGGGAAACCTTGATCCCCTTCAAGAACACTCAGATCAGGAAATATGGCAGGTCAGAGACGCTCCCATTACTTTTCTTCTTTGTTCCTTGATGTGTGAAGATGTATGCTGACAAGTTTCTTGTCGTTGAAAAAGAGAATTGCAAAAGTAATTCTATAAGAAAAAATGGTGCATTTATGAAACAGCAATGATATTGTGCACGACCAAAGCTGTTTTAATTATTCTCTGAAATCAGAAGTGATGATTCCATCTTTATAACTTGTATCACATCATCCCTCTAAATTTGTTTATGAACTCTTCATTACCTGTACAATTCTGGCTAAAAAATTGGTAACTGATATAGGGTTTCCAGTTTTTCCCTTGTTGCAAATATGTGTGAGCATGTTGTGGTTACCCAGTAGACTCGCCTTCTTTATTTCAAATGGTCATATTGTGTCCTATTGATTTAAGTTCGATCTGATGCAGGCACTTGACAAGTCTCAGCTAGGTGAGATACTTCGCCAGAAAGAGCAAAAGCTTGATACACCAGGTATCTGCCTAAATATATGAGCATTAAATAAAGCTCCATTATGGTTTTATGTGGACCTTTCCTTTTATCCATTTTCTATGATGGATCAATAAGTTGTACTTGTCTTCATAGTTCTAGAGAATGGAGATAATTGGAGCGTTGGACAGCGACAACTAGTTTCCCTAGGCCGGGCTCTACTGAAACAGGCAAGAATTCTGGTTCTTGATGAAGCAACTGCTTCAGTTGATTCGGCCACTGATAATCTTATCCAGAAGATTATCCGAACAGAGTTCAGAAACTGCACGGTCTGCACTATTGCTCATCGTATCCCAACTGTTATCGACAGTGACTTGGTTCTGGTCCTTAGTGATGGTATGTACACTGATACTTCATTCATACTCTACAATTTAGTAGACATTAGCATTGCTGCATTGTTATAGAACCTCTGAAGAACTCTCTTCCTTAAGCTTGAAAACATTTTGTCATTTTCCAGTAAAACCTTTCAATAGGCAAACCACTCCTACAGTCTGTACAATTCATCAAGTGTATAACAATGGAGGTCTTATCATCAGACTTGGTTTTCGACTACTTTGCAGGTCAAGTTGCAGAGTTTGATACTCCTGCACGGTTATTAGAGGACAGATCTTCGATGTTTCTCAAGCTGGTGACAGAGTACTCATCTAGGTCAAGTGGCATACCAGATTTTTGAACCGGGTGACATGCCCAAAAAGCTCGAGTGTACTAGCAACAGGAGCGGGGAGCTTCCTCAATGAGCCGGCCCGTGGTGTTGCTTCAATCGACAACTGGTAAATCGCGCCATACAGGCAGGATACTATCATATTGAAACCCCGAAAAGAGTAAATATTCCAGGGACAAGTGTGTGCAAGTTAGTTCACATCTGTTGAGTGCAGTTGACCAATTCAGATGCTGGCAGGCTATGCCAAAATAATAAATTGCTTCAGCAGAGCAGAAGAAAGCCAATAAATAGAGGGGCAATAGTGATGAGTATGCAATAAAGAGTAGTAGTAGTAGGTTCTTTCTTGCATTGAGCTAGCCTTGAAATTTAGCAGCTACGCTTCGTGTTAACTTGCGGAATTGCGTGTACTCTTTTTACCTTTACTGTGAAAATGCAAATTTTTTTGTGTTGGTGAATAGAAATAATAGCGTCGCCATCTTTTACCCTTTTAGTGCACGAAACTTCTTATTTTATGATTGCAGCGGAGACTGAGTTTATCTAATTTTTTGAGCACGAGGGATACCCAGGTTGTCATTTGGGAGTTGGGTCAACCTCTTCCAGGTGGGTCTGTGTGGTTAGCCACTCTTCTTCACGATTGGATTCAATTATTCATTCATTTCATCTGCCACCGACAATCTTGCTCGCCGACATGATTTTCTCCAAAATTATTTGTTTTACAAATTTCGTGCAGATAATATGTTTGAAGTTAAGAGTGCCTGAGCACTCGATAAGGTTTATTAAATAAATATTAACTTATTCTACTGGTTTAAACTTAATCATTTTTATTATTATTATTTGTGTTATTTGATGTATATTGTATTCTGAAGAAGTCTTTTGTGTTTTGATGTTGTGAAATAAAAGAATGTGAAATATATGATATAAATGAGGTGTACAACAACAACAACAACTTATGTACATGTATCCTATTCTATGCAAGGAAATAGACTAAAATAAGAAACTAACTCTATACGAATAAGAAACTATTTCTACAAAAATAAAATCTATAAATTAGACAATAATATTGCAATTCTAACTTATCATAATATATAGTAAGTTACACCCTAAAATACTTAATTGACACTCCCACTCCATATGAAAAAATATCAATATGAAACATAAATATCTATTAAGTGAAACTTGTCACTTAGTCATTATTCTTAAGGGCCTTGGTGATTTTATCCTTTGAAGTTGTAAATGGAGTACAAATCTTTTTTCTGGTGAATGTTCCTGACAATCAATTTTAATATGCTTTGTTCATTTATGAAAAATATGATTACTCGCAATATGAATTGTTGCTTGATTGCCACAATGCATAGGAATGGGAATCATGCATATAATACCAAAATCTTCTAACAACACCTAGACCGCACTAACCATAAGAAGCCTAGCTCGGCGTTAGGCCCATAACCCAGCACCAAGCCCGATCTCTAGACCCAACCTCAGCTCACGCCAGCTCAGTGGCATCTTCATCCCGTCAATGCCGTCTGAGATCTTCGCACCCGCAATACGCCTCAATGGCCTCGAGATTCTCAATCCTTCATCTTCATCTTCACCTTCATCCTTAGCAGCGTCAAGATCCTCAGCTCCTTATCCTCCTGTAACGACCAACGATTACAGAGGGATCGGGCTTTCCCCCTCTCCCCCATATAAGCCTACCTTGCCACCAGTAGAGGTATGTTCTTTTCAACCTTAAAGAAACTCTATCATCTTGAATCCCCACTAATTTGAACGTTGGAGTGCTTGCAGGTGCCACCCCCGTTGCGCAAACTGCCGTGACTGGAGTTGTCGTTGCCTCAAGTTCTCTGGTCAACCACCACTTTGGGCCGAAGGGAACATTTTGGCGCCCATCATGGGGCCAATAAAACTTACCTACCCCATAACCTCACCAAAACATCCCAATAACCCCATTCAAAAGCCGACTATGGCCAGAACCAGAAGCCAAAATAACATGGTCCTTAACCAAGAAAACCCAAACACCAACCCTCACCAACTAGAAAACCCTACAACCATGGAGGTCCTTCTCCAGACCATTCGGCGGCTCGAGAGCCAAGTCGTCTAACTAACCTGCAACCAATTGCGTAGTCATTGCAACGGGCATGCCGCCGATGATGCAGAAGGCAGCAACCACAACCAAGCTGAGACAACCTTTGCCCCCACTACACCTACCTCAACCCTATACACCTCCAGCCATCCATTCTCAGAGTTCATTATATTCGTGCCTTTGCCAAATGGTTTTCATCTCCCCGACACTTTGAATCTGTATGACGGGACCATTAATCCCCAAGAGCACCTGACGATGTTCAACTCCTTGATGTTGTTGAATGAAGGCACTAACCCCATTATGTGTCAGGCGTTCCCCAGTACCCTAAAAAATTTCACCCTTCTATGGTTCTTTACCCTAGAGTCGAACTTTATCCATGACTTCTCTGAACTCGCCACCCGCTTCCTAACCCACTTCTCCACTAGCCGAGCTCACCACAAAACCTCAACCAGCCTCATTAATATTAGGCAAGGTAAAACTGAGTCTCTACGTGCATCCATGAACCGGTTTAACTAAGAAGCCATTCAGATCCAAGACCTCAACCCTGCAGTCTCCTTACACGCCATCATGGCAGGGTTAAGGCTTGGGCCCTTTGGGGACTCATTAGCAAGGAAGCCCTTTATCGACCTCAAAATACGAGCGGTAAACTATATCAACGTTGAGGAAGTCTCAATTGCCAAGAGTAAAGACCACTAGCCAAGAGCCCAGCACCATCCAGTCCACAGCCAGGCCTATCGGTCAAGCATCCATATTGACCTAATACAGACTTTGGCAGATAGGGGAAAATAGAGAACAGGTCGAAAGAAGAAGGGAACGAGGGCAAGTGCCTGAACTACCTAGGTTAAGGTACAAGACATACACTCCTTTAGCGACCAGAAGATATCGGATCCTCCGAGAAGTCTACAACTCGAGGATCATCAGACTCCCTGACAGCAGAGTGAAGCAGAACCCCATCTCCCACGTGGACACAAGTAAGCATTGTGATTACTACATAATGTACGATCACACGACCGAGGATTATGTCGCGCTCAAAGACCAAATCGAGCGGTTGGTAAGATAAGGCCACCTTGGCCAGTATGTCTATAGGAGAAAAAGTTGGAATAAGGAGCCGTAAGGAGACCGGGGTCAGAGAAAAAGTTATAGTCCACAAAGAGGATCGAGAACGAGAGGAGGTCAAGGTGCAAGGACGACACCCACGGATCGGATCACATGAGTCATAGATACGATTTCTGGAGGTTTCATGGGCGAAGGAGATTCCAGCTTAGTGAGAAAACGTCACCTCAGGGAGGTAATGATAGCAAGCAATGCTGAGTAGGAGTAAAGGAAAATGACCCGACAGGGACTTTGAGGGGATTGACCAGAACTTAGATGATCCCATGGTGATATCCATAGTAGCTGCAAATTTCGTCATCAAGAAAGTCCTAGTTGATTAAGGAGGCTTGATCGATTTGTTATACCTCTCAACCTTAAGGAAACTACAAATCCCAGAGGAAGAGCTCAAATTGTTCCACGAGAATTGTCTGCTTATTCTATTCCGCAAGTGCACGGATCGTGACAAATAATATAGTGATAAATAGAGTGTTGTATCCACGAGGACTAACTTTTGACGTTTATTCTAACTAATTTAACCTTAACCTAACACACACATTGGTATAGCTATTAACAATTACTTCAATTGTAATGAAAACTAATTTATTAATTGTTGGTCTCTTAGGGTATGGCCACTCAAGAGAGAGGGTGAATTGAGCGATTAAAATTTTTCTCAATTTTAATAAATATTATTGATTAATAATTTTATTGAAAAATATATATTTGATAAATACAATAAATTATATTTGAGATTAATAATAAATATAAGTCACAAGATATAACAAAAATAAATACAATGAGGCACAACACAATTTATAGTGATTCGGTGTTTCCACACACACCTAATCCACTCTCCCAAGATCTAACCACCTTTGGAGTTCTACTAAATCAAAATCACCAAGGTTTTCACACTAGCTCACCTTGAAAACTAGATACATACCTAGATTATAATGGGTTCTAGGCAACCACTACACCAAGATTTTTCTCTAACTTACCTTGAAAACTAGATTCACCTAGATTTTAACGGATCTAGGAAACCTATACAATTCACAATAGTAATTTAAATGTTACAAATAATTTGTCCACACTTAGACACAAATAAGCAATTAAGAACAAATTATACAATGCAATAATATTTAAATAAATAAATAAATTTGTAACCTCAAATGGAGAAGTTCAGATTTGTCGTAAAAAATTTGAAAAACTTTTCTCCTTTTGCCTTGTGACTCTTCGATAGATGTGCAATAATATTTTGAGAGCCTTTGATTGCTTGGATGCTTTGTTTGAGAACGTTTGAAAGCTTTCGGGTGCTTTGGATATGCAATAAAAGTACTTGGATACTTAAAAAATGAGTTTGAGGGGATATTTATAAGCATTTTAGCCATTAAAGAAATAGTTAATATGAAATTTGAAATTCAAAAAATGTTTAGACTTTCTCAAATAATAAGAAATATGTCTCACCTTTAATTCAAAATAAATTTACTTTTTACATGAGTAATAGAAAACATTAATTCAAAATAAATTTACTTTTTACATGAGTAAGAAAAAATATTTATATCATAAAAATATTTTTGTTAATCATCAAAACTTAATTAATATGAGCAAGTTGGCTCAACACTAATAAATAATGCAACTAAAACAATTTCTTCGATTCAAAACTCACAAAACTAAGACACTAGGGTCTGTGAATCCACCGTCGGCCTTCTATGGTTCAATTGTTCATTACTCGGATCTTGTTACTCCTTATCTTAGGTTGAAAATCGATGATCCAATTACAACTCAAAGCCTCTCTCGATGTTCATTTGGTTATTTGTATATATATGAGATTAACTATTTCTAGTCAACCTTCGAACATATAGACATACATTCAATCACAGTGATCGTCAAAAAAATAATTTCACAGGGCATAATAGTATCTCTACCTATTATAGGACTCTACATTATTTGCTACCATATTTAATCCATATTGAATCTCTCAAAAGCAATACAAATCACAAATACGTTTCAATGGTGATCAAGCATCAAAACGACATTATGAACATAACAAACAATCAACCTGAATGAATAAGGAAATAGCAAATTGAGTAACTTTAAATCAAACCATTAGAAGTCAATGTTTCATCATTCACCCTAGCTATAAACACTTAGCAATGCATTCTTACAATCAAAAGAAAAAGAAAAGAGTCGAAGTCCATAACAGAGATTGAGAAAGAGAAATATAACCAAAAGTATAGTTTGCCTTCTTTCACCCCCTTTAATCTTCCGTCAACTCCTCCTCCATCCCAAAAACTCCCTCAAAACTCCAAGATAGAGCCTTTATATAGCCATCCCTAGGGTTTTTGAGTCGTGCTCAGTGAAAACTCTCGTTTTCCATTGAATTTGACGAAGATGGGCCGCAATCTCACTTTGAATTGAAGTTTAAAACTCTATCGCGGTCCTACCGCGGTATGCTTATTGTTGTAGACTCGTGAACTCTAGATAGCAATTCCTAAAGCAGTCTTATAACGGTATGCATTCTGTTGTAAGACTGTGAGCTCCAGAAACTAATTCTTACAGCGGTCCTACAGGGGAATGCATACCGCTTGTAAGCGCCCCTAACTAGGGACCCACAACAAGATGACATAAAAGCCAAATCCCATTAAAATATTACACACCCTCATTGACAACGAAAGCCACACTCATACATTCTTACTCATAGACAAACACAATAGTGTCCGCATGCTCACAAAAATAAAAGTAACTCAATATTACACATCACATCAAGGTTCATAAACCCACCATATCCTCTCGGGGTACAACCTGAAACATAAACAAGCATGACTTAATTTTTAGGCACCCCAAAATACCCCCAAGGACCTTTAGTTGAGACGGCTCTGTACACACCGCTACCCCATGGATCCTGATTCACCTGGCTCGCTCTCTAGTTTAGCCTTACCCTTACCTGGAATGATACAAACAAACATGAGCCACAAGGCCTAGCAAGTATAACTGGAAGAAACCAAGCATAAGAGTTATGGGTATCAAGAAGCAAAAGAGACATGAATGCCATTTAAGGTACTTTCACATGATAAAATGATGAAACATGCATCCATGCTCAAATGCAATCTTTTAGAACCATAATCATGGGGCCAAAGTCCAAAACCATGGAACTGGAGTCCATATCATAAACTTGGGACCGAAGTCCATAAAATAAACTTGGGATCGAAGTCCAACTTTGAGCTCAACACTTTCTTTGAGGATATATCCTGCGGACTCGTCCACTGTGTGTATCATGAGGCCTTTACATATTTAAAAAAAAAAATTATTTTCATGTACATGCTTCATGCATTACCATAACATGCATATTCGTAATAACTTCTCATATATAACTAACATGCAATTAACAAAGCAATATGCACAGTAGAGCAACATTCATGCAAGACAACATCAAATCCTTGCATGTCCACAATAAAGCATCATTCCCAAGGAAAGATAGGGTGATACAAAACCCTATTTGAGATTCAAGAGGTATAAATGAGGACCATGAGATAATTTACTAATAAAAAGGAAAATAACTTGTAAAATAGGAAAATAACTTGCAATTTAGAAAATTAAGAGGTAGGATCTTGCAATAGCAAGAAATAGAGAATAAAACTTGTAATTTAAACATAACTTGAGCAAAGAAGAGCTGATCTTGTAAAATAGGAGAAGAACTTGCAAACATGAACTTCAAAAAGGGAGAAACTGAACTTGCATATTAATAAGAAAACTAAGATCTTGCCTCTTAATTGAAACAAAGAGGAAGAAGAACTTGGTTTTAAATGACCGATTCTCATACTTATCAAACTCTTGCTGAAAAATAATGAGATCATGACTTTAAAATAATTAGACTTAACCACATAAAATTTGTAATAAAACATATCATAATTCTAATAATTTATCTACTAAACTAGCCTACTAAATAACTAGTTTAAGTAGATTTTCTACATCAAGCTGCCGATAACTTAATAGCGTAACGTTGACACTCTCAAAATTCCCTATGAAATCATACATAACCAAATTAATTAAATAGATCCATGGCAGTAATTCCACTGAAATCTTTCAATGAATTTCCACTAGTTAAGTTGTTAGTTTAACTAATACATTACCTTCACTAATTCCCAACATTATTAACTTCACAACTTAATTAATGATAAATTAATATTGACCATACCTTATTGCCACCATTCCTCCTCCAGTTCACGACCACTGCTTCATTTCATGCCTCCAACTCAACACCCTTACTCCCTATTTATACTCCATTTGTTATCCCCAATTCAATGCAGACTCCACTAAATTATTCTCTGCAAACATTCATCATTTAATTCTCTGCAAAGCCCCTCAATTTATTCTCTGCTAGGCCCCCTTATTAGATAACATCATCATTCATTTTATTCCCCCAAGTTCCTATAAAATTGCATTAAAATTAGAGATGATAGTGGTTGTGGTGGACAAGAGCAGGGGGCAACCCAGCGGCTGCCACTTGGCGCGGCCAGGAGGGCTGCGCGACCACGCGACCCCCCGCATGCGCGTGCGCATGACATGGTTGCCCGCACCCATGTGCATGGGCGCCATGTGACGCCTCGAAAAGGCGCTGTTTAGCGCCTTGCTGGGAGCAAAATCCCAGCTTATTTTTCTCCTCCCCCCCTTAGCGACTCGAACCCGCGCCTTCTACCAGGAAGCCTTCACGCGCGACCGCTGAGCCGGCTGCCACCTTTGATAAATATATCACCTAATTTATTCTTAAGGTGATTTTCTTCCCTCCAAGTTCCATTATTTCATTTACATCTTTAATTGTCCCAAAATCCACTAATTTAATTCACTTCATTACTTCCATAATTGCTTCCAATTAATTTAATTTACTGTCTTAATTCCTGATTTCCTCAATACATCAGAAATAACTATCTTCTCTAAATTCCCAAATATTCAATAGTAACCTCAAATACCATAATAATTAATTTCTTTGAAGTTTCCAAATAATAACCTCAAATAATTATAAATACATTATTTTAATTCAAACAACATATCAAATTTAATATAAACTTCACATAACTCAATAAACCACCCTAAAACCCATGAATTAAATATTTTTCTTAAATCCTCGAATATTTAATAATCACTTTAAATGCCAAAATTAAAAATTGTTAATTATCTCAAATTTCGGATGTTACATCGCTGTAAGCTACTAGATTTCTTCTTTAGCCTCTTTTTTCTTCGCCTTCCCATTTTTGCTCTTGTTCCACTTTCACTTTCTCCACCTCATTTCAAGTTGATAGCTAACCATGTTTTCAAGTTTTATTTCCACTCTATCATGCACTGAAATCGTTTCTTTTTGTTCCATGTTCGCTTTGCATGTGATGTGTACCTATATTGACAATATTAAGCCCAAAATGAGTAGCAATCATATTCACTGAATACTTAAATGCTAAGCTTTGACCACTAAATAAGAGTGCAAAATATACTGATCAGGAATCTTGTCGATTTTTCTAGATAACAGGTACATGTTAATGGGTACACCTGTTGACCATGTTCGAGACAACCACACTTTTCAAAATTGTGAGTATCAAGTATTTGGTTGTTGATTGCCAAACCCCATACAACATCTTGCTCAGTCACCCATCCCTCAATTCCCTAGGGCGTAGTTATCTCCACCCCGCACTTGGTGATGAAGTTCTTAGTCTCTGCCACCGAGGTCAAGGTTGTCTATGCCGATCAAAAGGAAGCCCGACAGTGCTATAAGGACAACTTGAAGATCCAAACCCCTAAGCCTGATATAAACACCAACAAGACCCCCTGTCACAACGTTAACATGGCTGAGTTGGATCCTGGGACCTTTACCAACCCTGTATCGGCTGTCGTTAGCCTCGCGCAGTGGTCGTCGGACATTCGTATCGTTGCACTTGCCTTCCACTGTCGGCTAGTCTCCCGTGGCCATGCTTAGACGTCGGCCTTCTTGGCTTCTTCTATTGGGGCTTCTAGTTTTTCTTTTTTCCAACAAAGCTTTCTCCAAAAGCTTCTCCCAACATATTATAATATGTATGTGTTATATCATATATATATATATATGATATAACATAATGGCACAATTTTTTTCTTACTCTTTTTCTACCAAGGTTCCACAAGAAACTTCTTATTACAACACACACACACACACACACATATATATATAGATAGATAGATAGATAGATATAAATCCCTCTGTTTTCTTTTTCAATTATCTTTCGTTTTGTATAAAACAATAATTAAAAAATGAAACGGTGGCAGATGTAGAAGTATATAAAATGAAAGAACATACCATTAATGAGATTATCACATATGTGTACTTTTTTCTTTCCTAATTGAATTGATTAGGCTTTCTACAGCTTGAGATTGTGCGAAAGTCATTGTAGTATTTTTAGGTTTTTGGACGTTTCCCATAGATGACATCAATTATTATTACCAAGATACAACAATGATTTTATTTGAATCAGAATGTTGTCGTTAAGCCGCTTAAACCTACAAAAAAGAAACAATCAAAAGGTTAACACTAAAGATAGTAAATATTGTATTAAAACTAGTATCAGATATGTATATTTTTAGTAATGAGTATCTACTTATTAATAGAGATATAGAGTAATCTTAACTAATTCAAAATTAAGATTTTTACAGATAATATCTATTTTAATTTTTTTATAATCTTGTTAGGATTAGGATTCTTATATTTTTGAACCCATTAGAATTATGATTCTTATGAATAATATTTATCCCAATAGTTCAAAATTATTTTAGAATTAAAATTCTTTATAGATAATTGTCTATTCTTTTTTTGGAATATTTGGAGAGATTTTTTGAATGACGGAATTATCTAGTTTGCGAGTTTGTGCAGAACTTTTCCAATTATGAAAAAATTTATACCTTTTAGTTCAAAGAGTTATTTTGAGCTTTTAATCTTGTATTTTTACTTATGATACAACAATTAAAAAACATCAATTTGATATAATCCCGCATCTCCTTAGCAATTGATGCGAGACCAATAGGGTAGCAATCTCAAGTTCCAAAGCATTTAACATCCATGTCTTCACTGCACAATCAAATTGACACCATGTTGTATATTTGGAATCCTTAGAATCCAACTTGTTACCAACGAGATGATGGGCATGACCTTGGGAACCCAAGAAGATACAAAATGCTTGGGACCAAATAGCATCTATCTTTCCATTAAACTTCACCATAGTGACAAATAGGAACACATAGATCTAAAATAATCATGTTATCTAGCATCCTAAAGCACAAATACAAGCACTACAAGACACATAACCTCAAATATTGAGGCACAAGTGATTGATCACACAAGAGAAGATCGAAGATCAATCTACCCTTGTAACAAACAAATTAGGGTAAGAAAAGTTATTGACACAACAACCTAGGATGAAAAAGATAGCATATGGATAGGTTTAGAGTGAACCTCCTTTGATACTATATAAAATATAAGAATCTAGTCTCTTAATCATGACAAAAGTGATAAAACTCTTAAATTTTTTTGAGAGTGACAGGGGATCAACTCTTAATGGAGGCAGAAATTCCCTATTTAGTGAAGACTGACCACGTGTCCGGTTGGGAGTATATAAACTTGTAACCACATCTGATTTACCTAAAAACCGAACTAGGGGGAAAGGTCGGTTTCCTCCAAGACTGAGCGGGCGAAGGTTGAATACCTAGGTCAACCAAAAAAAAAAAAAGAATGTAAACATATATCGAATAAATGAGATACACAACAACTTATATACATGCATACATCCTATTTCTATATAAGTAGCATACTATATAAGAAGCAGTGTAAAATATGAAACTAACTATACATGAATAGAAAACTATCTATACAAAATAAAATCTATAAATTAAGTAATAATATCACAGCCCTAACTTGTCATAATATATAGCTAAGTACATTCTAGAATACGTTACTAATAGATGTTAAATACAAATAATAAAAAAACTAATTAATTCTAAATTAGTAAAGTGAATTAATAACCATAATTTAATTAGGGCTATTTGATTGGCCATTTTTTCCATGAAAAATGGCCATTTTATACCCAAATTTCAGCTTTTGGAGTGTTTGATTAGTCAAATTTTTCATGAAAATATTTTCCAACTTAGGGTCATGTGACCTTCTTTTTTCACTTTTGCTGGAAAATGAATTCCCATGGGGGCAAAGAAATTGTTTTCTAAGCGAATGTCAAAGTGAAAATCTTGGAGAGAGGATGGACCAAAACTTGGTCTTTCCCTTACTAGTGAGTCTGCAATAGTTGCTGGGAGATGGATTGCTTGGGTGATGTTGACTTTGAGGGGCTGGCCGACAACGGGAGACGGAGGTGGGGCGACAGCTTTCTTGTAAGAGCGGAAGAGGTGCTGTATTAGGTAGGGGCAAAAGGAAGAGAAGAGCGTTACACGCAAAAATATATATATGTATATATATATAGAGAGAGAGAGAGAGAGAAAACTCCCGATCTTTGTTGCTAAGCAACGAGGAATGATGGATGAAATGGGGGATGTATATTTGATTTATTTTTTTAAATATTTTATCTTTGTATATTTAATTTATTTTTTGTAATGGATTATTGATTTGTATATTATTGATTATCTGTGGTATATATGTGATTATTTTTATGAAAAATAATCGCAATCAAACATCAAAAGTTAGAAAATTATAACAATTTTTAGGTAAAAAATTAAGCCAATCAAACACCTTCAATTGATATTTTTCTTGGAATATAATCCTAGATAGAGGTGTGCAAATTTTCGGGTTAACCGAATTGGCCGAACCGAACTGACCAGTTCGGTTCGATTATTTTGCTTTGTTTGTTGTGGTTCGGTTTGAATGCTGGTTTATTGGCGGTTCGATTTTGCGGTTCGGTTAGCTCGATCGAGTATCCAAATAAACCGAACCGATCGATATTTAAAACGACGTCATTTTGTATTTCTCAAAACGACGTCGTTTTGCACTTAGAAGCCTTAAACCAACCTGCAACCCAACCCCAGTTCACTTCGTGCGCCTCATTTGCCATTCGAGAGGCTTCCCGAGTTCAGAGAGAGAGAGAGAGGGCGAAATCAGAAACCCTAACACCCTTCCCTTCGGAACCGAAGCCTTACCGTCGCCGTTGTAGCCGTTCGTCACCATCGGTTTCTTCGTCGCCTCCACCTTACGTTGCCGTCTATTCCTTCGTTGCCTCATCCATCCGCCGCCTTGTGCTTTGCTGTTAGACATCGACATAGCCACAACGGTGACAAGTGAGTCTCATGACTCATTGCGTCTTGCTCTCTCTCTCTCTCTCTCTCTGATTTTTAACTTAGTTGTTGGTTTTGCAGATATCAGCGTCAATCGTCACCGTCTGTTCGCCTTTGGCCTTCCATCTTCCGTCCACTCCTCCTAGGTATTTTTTGATTTATTTTAGTTTTGTGGTTTTTGGTTTTGATTTATTTTGGTTTTGTGTGAATCGTGTACATTGCTATCGTGCTGCGAGCCACAGTTGCTGACCGACCGATTAATTAAAAATTTAAAATGTGTTGTAGTTGTGGAATTTTAATGTTTGGTTTGATTGGGTTGGGTAGAATTAAATGTTTATTTCTTTATGTTGTGTTGTCTTGAGGTTCATTATTATAAAATAATATTATTAATTATTTTTCAATTAAATGAATTTTATTTACATTCCAAGAACTTTACAGAAATGAATTCATCTGAATAATGAAATGAAAAAACAGAAAAATAATTCTTTGTAATAATTTTAATATAATTTATTGGATCTTATAATGTGAATTAATCAAAGTGATTTTAAATTCATTTGAACAATTTTTTTAAAGCCTATCTTGTTTATTCATTTAAGGTCATTTACATAATGTTTAGATTAAACCTAAAAGGGGAGAAAATTAATTTACAAAAACTTAAATATTTAGTATAATATTCATTTAAGGTCACACCCTATAATTAGCTTATTCTAAAAATCCTGACATACTCCAAGTGTTAATTAGCTTACCCATTCCCCTATTAACTCATTTAACTTTAAACATTTTGATTATTCCGAATCAAGCCAATTAATTAATTAACTAAGAATGTCAAGTGTCCCTCCTTTATGCTTTAGTCTTTGGGTGTGGGAAATTCTGTTCCCTTAACTATTGAGTCTATTTTCACTTCTATTTTCTTGTGTATTTCACTATTTTCCAACATATCTTACATATATAAATGGTCAAAAGGGCAACTTCATCAATGTACTAATGACAATGTCTAGTTTAGTACTTATTGATTTCTTTGATTAATTTTGTACTTGAAGTTTCAAATTGTTCCAACTTAATATTTGTCATTAGTCAACTATTAATCATAGGTAATGGTTGTTATTTAAATTGATGGTCAATTAAAAACCGATATGAAATTTACCCATATGGATGCTAGTGGTGGTATTATTTAAACCCCACTAAGGTTATCCTTCCAAAGCCATTCAAATAATAGTAATGACAACATTACTATTATTTGAAAGAGACTAATTTTGATAATATTATTGTAATGTAATAGGGAGTATAAGTGTTATTACACTGGTATTTCATTCGAAATGGCAGCCTCAACATCCTCTTCTTGCAATGTACGTAAAGTCATACTCCTATATGATATTTTTGTAATTGATCCTTATTTTCATGTGTTGGGGATTGTCTAAAAGTACTCTTTAGTCTTTAATCTTTAAATACATTTAAATTAAATTAAAATTACTCTTTAGTCTTTACTCTTTAGTCTTTAAATACATTTTAATTAAAATTACAATTGTCAATTGTATTAATTTAATTTTAGATGGCAAGAGAAGAAGACATGACTCACACCACAAATATCCCTAGTGTGGATGATAGTTCAAGGCCTACACCACCAATAGCACCAACCCAAGATAGCCAACTATAAAATGATAGAGGTACAACATCACTTGGTAAGGCAAAGAGAAAACCAATAAGAGCTAGGTCAGAGGTTTGGGATCATTTTACCAAGTTTACAAATTTAGAGGGTGAGATTAAAGGGAGATGCAACTATTGTTCTAAGGAGTTCCACTGTGATCCAAAAAAAAATGGGACTACATCTTTAAGGAATCATATGAGAAATTGTAAGAAACACCCTCATGCATTAGAATCTCGTCAAATGGAATTACATTTCAATCAACTGCAACAGGGGGTGAGAGAGATGATGGTGATAATGTTTCTTCAGTGGTTAATTGGAAATTTAATCAAGTGCTCGCAAGAAACGCTTTAGGTCGCATGCTGATGGTAAATGAACTACCTTTCAAGCTTGTTGAGTGTGAGGGGTTTAGACACTTTGTGAATGTTATTTGTCCAAAATTTTGGTTTCTTTCACGTTTGACTATGACGCGTGATTGTTTTGAGTTATTCAAAGAAGAAAGGTTGAACATGATGAATGAGTTAAAAAATTCTTGTCAAAGAGTTTGCTTAACCACTGACACTTGGACTTCAATTCAAAGGATTAATTATATGTGTTTGATAGCGCATTATATTGACAATACTTGGATTTTGAAAAAAAAATCTTAAACTTTTGTCCAATATCTAGTCATAAGGGTGATGCCATTGCTATGGCAATTGAGAAATGTCTCATGAGATGGGAACTTGATAGAGTTTTTACTTTGACAATGGATAATGCTAGTTCAGATGATGTTGCTGTGGCTAATTTCAAAAAAAAAATGGCAAAATGGGATACTAGCATTATGAATGGGCAATATTTGCATATGAGGTGTGTGGCTCACATTATAAATCTAGTTGTAGAAAATGGGTTGAAAGACCTAAATGAATCGGTAACAAGAGTTAGGGATGCAGTAAGATATGTTAGACAATCCCCAGCAAGATTGAGAAAATTCAAACAATGTGCTGAAATGGAAAAAATTGAATGTAAGGGCTTGTTATCGTTGGACGTTGCAACTAGATGGAACTCCACCTACTTGATGTTAGAGACCGCTCAAAAGTTTGAGAGGGCTTTTGAGAGATTTGATGAAGAAGATCCTTGTTTTAAACTTGATCTTAGTACAAGTAATTGGAATACTGATTTGAACCAAGTTATTACTATTGATGGGAGACCGAAGTTAGAGGATTGGAATAAGGTCAGACTTTTTGTCAAAGTGTTGAAACATTTTTATGAGCTAACATTGCGAGTATCGGGTTCATCATATGTCACCTCAAACACATTTTTTCATGAGCTTGGTAAGATGCATTGTCTCTTATAAGGGTGGTTGGAGAGTGACGATTTTGAAATGGTGGAAATAGCGATAAAAATGAAAGAAAAGTTTGATAAATATTGGGGGGATCTGTACAAAACAAATCACTTAATTTATATTGCTGTGGTGCTTGATCCGAGATACAAGTTAGCATATATGGAATATGTACTAAAGAGATGTATCAGGGTGAGAGAGGAGTTGGTGTAGTTTTGTTATTAAAAAATTCCCTACATGCTTTATACGAGGATTATAAGAAAAAGTTGGGACCTCGAGGTGATGTTGAAGAGCCATCTAAAGTGTCTACTCCAACTGTTGTGGCGGATGACGAGGACGATTCTGAAAATTCATTTTTTTCTCGCTTCAAAAAACATAAGTGTGGCGGTGGTAGTGGACCTACAATTGTGCCTTTAGAATTGGATAAGTATTTCAGTGAAGTGTGTGAGCCTCCAACTAAAGAATTCAACATTTTGAAATTGTGGAAAGCAAATTGTCATAGGTTTCCTATTCTGTCTTCGATGGCTCGAGATGTATTGGCAATTCCAGTTTCTACTATTGCGCCTGAGTCTGCATTCAGCACTGGGGGTTGAGTACTTGATCCATTTAGGAGCTTTTTATCTCCTAAAGTGGTTGAAAGTTTGATTTGTACCCAAGATTGGCTTCGGTCATCTACCACCCTAATAAGTGTTGAAGAAAACTTGGAGCATGTTGAACAACTTAAAGAAGGTAAAACTCAGTTTTACTCTTTTTAAAATTTACTTTAGAGTTAGTTCAATACATGTTACTTTAATATTAACTAATTAATTTTGCATAATGATTTTAGAATTGTCAAAGGTTATCATAAACAGCAGCAGCTCAACGTCCAATATGGAAATTTAGATTTTTTATTTTGAAGATCTCATACATTTGTAAGTATATATGTCAAAGCATAGATTTGCAGTTTATGCCTCTTTTGCTAAAACATTTAACTGATATTATTCTTAAATTGTTGTTTCATATTTGCAGTTGTTACTTATTCTGATTCACGCTTGGATATTAGATTTGGTTGGAAAAGCTGGAGATAAGGTTTGTTTTAGTTTTAGTGCTATTGGTTTACTGGGGTCCTAATATCATTGGTTTTATTGTGCTGTTGTTTGATAAAGAATCAATTATTATCAACAGGACTTGTTTTAGATATACGGGTTGGTTTTGTGAGTTGGGTGTGCTAGATTTTTCTATTTCTAGAATCCAATGATACTAGGACACCAGTAAATATTCTTATTTTCTCTCTTAAGGTATATTGCATAATTTGTATGGTGTTAAAGCGTGAATTCCTTAGCTATCTTAAAGAAACTATATTGTGGAAGTAAAAGCAAAAGGAGAATGAAGTTTAGGTACTTGTGTGTATTAGTAGACTTGGAAGTATTATTCCACATATTGGGTGGATGTCCAACCAGACATATATGGGTTATCCTGCAGCTGTGCACAAGTGTCCTAATGATCCTTCTTGCACTTCGAAAAAGCATGTAACATATATGTAATAAGTAATATCAACCATGGTTTCATAAATTTGGCCACATTTTGTCTCTTGTCTTGGTAGAAGAACTATATCTTAATGAAGATTAAATGCCATCTTAATCTATATTTTCATATTCCAGTAAAAAAATGTATGCTGCCATCTTAATCTATATTTTCTTCTCTTCTTTTTTCCCCCTCGTGATTAGGGAATATTGTTTGCATATATTAATGAACTTAATCCATGGTTTCTCTTCTTGTGTGAATGTGCCTTTATCATATCCTAGTTGTTGTTTGGCAACTCTTAATCCATGGTTTCTTATGTTTCAATTCATGTAGGTTCCAAAGAGCATAGTTGCTGATTTGTTTCAAGGGAATTGGCAATATAGTGCCTTCCAAATACTTCATTACCATGAGTTGATTATTAATTTTCTATGTTGTCTAATTGCCTTACAAGGTAATTAATTTTCTATGTTGTCTAATTATTCATGGATGATGATTTACATTGAGCAGTGAGCACTTTCTGTCATGAGCTTGTTGATTATGTGCTTATCAGTGAATGATTATGTGAAAGACATGATTATTTATGATTTTTGAAAGACATTCTACAACTATTTGTTGCATTAACGGTCTGCCACAAATTTGGTTGTGTTTTCTGTTTAGCTTAGTGTCAAATTTGGTTAGATCGCTGTTTATTAAAGGTTTTGGTTAGTTCGGTTTTTATTAAATTCGGTTCGGTTCGGTAGTTATGGGCTAGGTTTTCCGGTTCGGTTAGACCAAATTGAAAATTAGTTTAAATCGGTTCGAGTATTTCGGTTAGTGTTTTTTTTTGGTTCGGTTCGGTTTGATTATAGGGTTATCGACGGTTCGATTCGGTTATCTTAAAATCGACCGATTCGATTCGATTAAACTGAATACACACACTTCAATTATTTAGAAAATATTTTCTTTTCATACAAATTCTGTACTTGTAATTTGTAATCAAATGCATTCTTAGTGCTCCATGCACTTATTAGCAAAATTCATTATAATTATGAAAATATTATTTGGATATTTAAGAATGACAAACGTGTATTAAAATATTATATTATATGTCAAATTAAAATCTCTCGTATCAAAGACTATTCTTAAATATCGAAGTAATATTTCTGTAATAATAAAATATTTGGATTATTATTTAAAAAGTCAAACTGATGAATTCAACGATGATGACGAGCACATCATGCATGTAGCTGATTGAACAATGGAGAGGCGCGACGTGTGCCACTCCGAACTTTTTTTTTTTTCCGAGTACGTGATTTCAGGAAGAGTGACGTCACCACCCCGTGGCCACGTGTCCCAAAATCCAGCGGGCTACCGAGCACCGACATTCGCCCCGGCGCACCGCGCTAACCCTACGCCCCGCTGTCACCGCTCACCTCACCTATACATACTGGCATCTTCTGCAAGGTCCCTTCTTTCTAACATTGTTGCTGGGAACGGCCCTATCTATTAATTAAACCCGAAGCTCTCCTCCCTACCTCCTCTCCCACACCTTCTCTCTCTCTCTCTCTCTCTCTCTCTCTAAATCAAATTTAAGCGATCGTCTTTGCACTAATTTTCCTCCAGTTTTTTGCAGTTTACTTGGTTTACTCATCTGACTTCAATCTGTTTCAAAGTTGGTTGTTCAGGATCTGTTGCAGTTCCTATCAATTTCGGTTGATTTCTCGCGATTTGTGCTGCTAATGAGCTCGTATGTCAAAACTATTTTCTGCTCCATTTATCTGTTTTCTTTCCTAATTATTCGATTATGAGATATTGCCATATTTGTTGTGTTACCAGATCGGAGTCGAATTTGGGGTTAGGGTTTTGCGAGATCTGAGGAAATTGATTTAGGGTTTCGGCGGTAGTAGTGTGGAGGTCTTTGTAGCGTTGACTCGTACAAGTAGGAATTCGGGGTCCTGTTTGGGCATAATGTTGTTTGGTGCGGGGAGGGAGTTGAGTGTTTGTTGTCTCTGTGAATGATGAGACGTCGCTCGCCGACTTCTGTTCAGCAAATGGAGAAAGGGGCTTCCAAGAATCAACAGTCCCGGCTTTGTTTGTTGGCTTCCTTGTCGGCTTTCTTATGGTTCTTGTTGTTGTATTTCCACTTTGTTATCCTTGGAGGTAGCAGTACGGTTGATGATCAAGCTCAGTTGAATCCCATTTCTGTCATCTACGAATCTACTAATACCCCTGTCTCTGTCCACACTACTGAAGCCCAATCCATACCAGTTACTCGTCCTAGCAATACCCAAAATACTAGTTATAGGACTAGGAATGTCCATCTACCTCCTACAAATCATTCCGACAATGTGCAACCAGCTATTGCCAGGAATCCAGAAACTGATACTTCACATAAGGAGGCTTTCCCATTTATGAGGGCATTAAGAACCGTAGAGAACAAGAGCGATCCATGTGGGGGCAGGTACATATATGTGCATGACCTTCCTCCCAGATTTAATAAAGATATGCTCAAGGAATGTAGGAGTTTAAGTCTTTGGACAAACATGTGTAGGTTCACTACTAACTCCGGACTTGGTCCCCCACTTGAAAATGTCGAAGGAGTTTTCTCCAATACAGGGTGGTATGCAACCAATCAGTTTGCAGTTGATGTGATATTCAATAACCGAATGAAGCAGTATGAGTGCTTGACACGGACTCTTCTCTAGCTGCTGCTATTTTTGTACCCTTCTATGCTGGATTAGATATTGCGCGATATCTTTGGGGGTATAATATTTCTGTTAGGGATGCTGCTTCTCTTGATTTGGTTGATTGGCTGATGAAGAGGCCAGAGTGGAACATTATGGGAGGAAAAGATCATTTTCTCGTTGCTGGAAGGATTACCTGGGACTTTAGACGACTGAGTGATGCAAATTCTGACTGGGGTAACAAGCTTCTCTTCTTACCAGCTGCAAAAAATATGTCCATGCTGGTGGTTGAATCAAGCCCATGGAACGCAAATGATTTTGGCATCCCATACCCTACTTACTTCCATCCAGCAAAAGATTCTGATGTGTTCATTTGGCAGGACAGAATGAGGAAATTGGAGCGGAAGTGGCTCTTCTCTTTTGCTGGTGCCCCACGTCCTGGCAACCCCAAATCAATTCGGGGGCAGATCATTGACCAATGCAAGAAGTCAAGGGTATGCAAACTGCTGGAATGTGATTTTGGGGAGAGTAAGTGTCATTCGCCAAGCAGTATAATGAAGATGTTCCAGAGCTCTCTTTTCTGCTTACAGCCTCAAGGTGATTCATACACACGAAGATCTGCCTTTGATTCAATGTTAGCTGGCTGCATACCCGTGTTCTTCCATCCAGGTTCAGCATATACCCAATATACTTGGCATCTTCCAAAGAACTATTCAAAATATTCAGTATTCATTCCAGAGGATGATCTTCGAAAGAGGAATGTTAGTATAGAGGAAAGGCTCAATGAAATTTCTCCTGAGCAGGTGAAGATAATGAGGGAGGAGGTTATAAGTCTCATCCCTCAGCTTATATATGCAGATCCTCGCTCTAAACTAGAGACTCTTAAAGATGCTTTTGATGTTGCTGTTCAAGCAGTTATTGACAAAGTTACGAGGTTGAGGAGAGGCATTATTGATGGTCGTGCAGATGATAATTTTATTGAGGAGCTCAGTTGGAAATATGATTTGTTAGGGGAAGCGCAATATGCGGGTGCTCATGAATGGGATCCTTTCTTCTCAAAACCAAAAGGCGGCAATGGTGAGTCCAGTGATTCATCGGCAGAAGCAGCAAAAAATTCTTGGAAGAGCGAGCAAAGAGAACATTCATGACTTGGACTCAATAATTTTGTTGACCAAAGTTCTAATACTCGGCAAACATGTACTTGAACTCGGAACCGGCTGCGGTGCCTTTGAGTTTGAGTCAAGGTAAAGTGCTGGTATGAGGTCATTAGGGAATTGCTTTACTCCACTTCGTTAATCCTCACTGTTGTCTAAGCTTAAAATGCATACAAATATATGTTTTTACCCCACTTCCATCTTGATAGGTAATTGTTCCTTCTTTTTGAACTTTCTGTAATGATTCTTTGCGCTATGTTTGATGTATAAATGTTGTGAGGTTACATTTTTATCTATCTGGTCTGGATCAATGAGAACAATATTGAGCCTTTGTCATCCATCTTTCCAAAAACTACTGCTACTATTTCTTCTTCTTCTTCTTCTTCTTCTTTTTCTTCTTCTTCTGTAAAATTTGAGGCTTGACACAAATCCTACTTGGGCATTGACACCGTCTTCTTTGCACCAAGAGAAAGAGCTTGAATTGACTATTTTACCCCTCCTCTCTCTCTCTTTCTTTCTTTCCCATTTGCAGCCATCGACGACTGTCACGGTCTGCCATGCTCTTTCATTTTCTCTCTTTTTCCTTTCTTTTTCTCTCTTCTTCTCCCTTTTCTTCCCTCCCCTCTCTATTAGGCTGTCAGCAATCGCGATGAGGGGTTTTGGACAAACCCCTTATCATGATCAATTAGCGTTTTTTGGTTTTTATGGAATCTCTAATCGATGGCGACCAATCGATGCAGAACAATGCAAACCCACCTTCTCTCTCCATGATTTAGGGAAAGCCAAACCATAGTGATTGGGGCTTCGCAATGTGGCCACCGAAGATGGTTTGCACAAGGTGTCGATGGTGTAGAAAGCGATCGAGGTGATGAAATAATTTAGCCCTACGTCTCTTCCTTTCCCTCTTCTCTCTTTCTATATGTATAAATCTCTGTTTCTCTGCCTTCTTTGTGTCTTATTCTCTCGTTAGAAACCTTACCACCGATGGGACTCCTTCCTCCCCCTAACACACACATGAAACTTTTGCACCAGATCTAGGTTTCTTTCGAAGGAAAGTAGATGCTTCTAATCAGGGATGATGGACTGGCAGTCATCACTTAGATTGCTGGGTAAACCAGCAGTATGTTTGTCGGCTGCCTTTGCTAAATAGTAATTATTTATTTTATTTTTGTTTTTATCAAAAAGAGTGGTGAGAAAGGAGGGAAGGATATTTTGGAATTTTTTTTTTAAAAAAAAATACTAGTTGTTTTCCAATATGAAGGGGTTATCTGTTGCATAATTTATTAAAAAGTCAGGGGGATAAGTGGTGATATTTGTCAGAACATAAAGAGTGATTGATGCAATTAATTTAGCTAAAATCTAAAAAATGATGTAAGAAATGTACGCTTTAAAATCTTACATATATGGACTCTGTTGCTTCTAGTTGAAGTGATGGTCGATTGGATGTTTGGTTGAACCGTTCGATCCCCCGTATGTATGTGAGAGAGTTGCAAAGGTGATCCATCCACTGCCGAACTCAGAATGAAAGCGAGGCAATTGATGAGAGTGAGCAATGATGTGACTTCTCAGATATATATATATATGTGTGTGTGTGTGTGTGTGTGTGTGTGTACTTTTGCGAAGATGGTTGTTGATAAATAATTACTAATGATCACAATTAGTCTTAAATAGCATTTTAGGAAGATTAAAAAGAGGGTGATTGATGAGTTGATTATTTTCTTTTCTGAATGTTAGAACTGGCTATGATCTGATCTCTGTGTGTGTGTGTGTGGTAGCTGGAAATTTCTAGTTATTTGCAGCTTGTTTTGATTGTAAGCCAGCTGTTCTTACTTTTGCTTCTTCTTCTTCTTCTTCTTCTTCTTATTTTTCTTATGTTTACAATATTGTAGTAGGTAGTGAAATACTCTTTTCTCTTTAAGAATTTATTTTAAAAACGTTTTTCTTTGCTTAATCTTTTATTTTTATTATTATTTATTTTCTCTAAATTCATTAAAAATTATTATCTCCTGTGACGTTTAAGGGGGGTTTATATCTAATGGTATTGTTTTTCTATCTAAACTCTTTATAATTCGGTTTAGTTTATCAAGGTGAAATCTTTGTATGTGTATTTATTTTTACAAATCTAGTTTAATTCATAATTTGTATCAAAAAGTCAATTTTTTTTTTTATTCTTTTCAAAATACTGAATTTAAAAGAAAAAGGGACTTAAAATTTTTAGAAAATTCTTAGCATAAATGTCAAGGGAGGCAGCAGCCTCTTGTTGCTGTCCCTCCAAAACCAGAAAAAACAAGAAGACGTGCTGCCCTTTTCACGGAAAGGGAACTCACGCTTGGGCCGGGTCGCCAGCTCGCTGGGCTCCCACTCTTCTTTTTTATTTTGTTTTATTTTTAATTATATATATTTCAGCCTTTATTAATATATATATATATACATATTGTGTGTATATATATTTAAACTATTTGATCCATTCATTTGATCAAATAAATTATTATTCTTTAAATTGAATTCAAATTTATTTTTTTAATATTCTAAAAATAATTTGGAGAGTTACAACTAACTCTCTCAAAAAAAAAAAAAAAAAATTGATCTCCAAGTCTTTCTTAACTTTTACTTGTAACATCCAATATATAAATGAACTATCATTCAGTCAAAACCACAACATTTTGGAAGGGTACAGTAAGTCTTAGTACTCTACCTTCATTTCCTCCAACAAGGAAGGATATTTCTTTTTAAGGGCATTCTTAAGCTTTCATGTAAAGGTGTCAAAATAAGTAAATAGGTCAACTTCGGGTTAGGTCATTAACAAGTTGTGATTTTTAAGACTCAACTTAAACTTAATCTGTTAGCTTATTGGATAAAATTTTTTTATTTAAATATAGACATCTTAATATATATTAAAATAGAAGAGTAGTTGCACAAAATTTTCTCGTCTAAAATTAGTTTCTATTTTTTTAATTAATATTTAAAAGGTATACACAATTTTTTTGAGTTAATCACTAATTAACTGGAATAATAATTAATGTAATGACAATTTCTATGCTATTATATTAATTATTCACTATTATTATTAATCAGTTAAAATAATTAGATAATTAATATTTTAAATTTATGCTCTTATTAAAATGAGACATCATTTAGTTTTTAATATGACATTCACACTCCTAACAGTCACACATTTTGGGATAATCAAATAAAATTAATTTAATTATAGTTTCTATGTAATTAAATTAATTATTCACTCTCATTATTAATCAAATAATTAATATTTTAAATTTCTATTGTTATTAAAATAAAAACATAACAAAAGTATGCTCCATATGAACTTAAAGCACTAGAAAAGTAAACACAGCCATAACTCTCACGTCTAGTAGTTTCACGTTTTTTTTTTTTTTGCTCTTTTATTTTTTTATTGGTTTAATTTTTTTCTTTTTCAAGAAATAAATTAATATTTAAATTTTCTATTATTATTATTTAGAATAACATTTCATTTAAAAGGAATACGCAATTTTTTTTGGAATAATCACTAATTAGTTAGATGTAACTTCTATGCAATTACATTAGTTATTCATTATCATTATTAATCAACTGAAATAATCAGACAATTAATATTTTAAATTTATACTATTATTAAAATGAGACATCATTTAGTTTTCAATGTGACCTTCAAATTTCTAAATAGTCACACATTTTGGAATAATCAACTCGCAACTTCTATGCAATTACATTAATTATTCACTATCATTATTAATTAGATAATTAATAATTAATATTTTAAATTCTTATAGTTATCTTGATATATAAAGTAATAGACTTCCTACATATAGTTTTCCTCCAAAAAAGTTGCTTCTAAAATTTGCTTTAAATTTACATGAGTTTTTCAATGCTATTAATTAATTAAAAATAAATATTTTATGTCATATATTCTCATCAATTAATCCCTCAATCAATCAAAAATAAATATTATTTTTAATAAATATAAATAGACAACTTAAACTATTAATTAAGTTATAAAAAATCGTCCATTTGCATAAAATCATATCTTTTTTTATATAATATATTAAATAAATTATAATAGTTTACAAATATTTTTTCCCTCCAAAAATTAATCTACCAAACTATTTTTTGTCTCTAAAATTTGTATTAAATTTGCAAGGGTTTTTCAATACTATTAATTAATCAAAAATAAATATTTTATATCATATCATCTCATCAATCAATCCCTCAATCAATCAAAAATAAATATTATTTATGTGAAATATGAATAGACAACTTAAACTATTAATTAAATCATAGAAAATCGTTCATTCGCATAAAATATTATCTTTAAATCCTATATATCCTATATAATATATTAAAGTAGGATAGTCAGTCAAAGTATTTTGTCAAGTGACAATCAATAGTGAATTTTTTTTCCTTCAAAAACTTGCATCAAATCAAAGGTAGTGATTAATTAATTATTAATTTTAATTTAATAACTATATTATAGTTTTAAAAATATGATACCTTGGGTTTTTTAATGCTAATTAATATTTAAGGTATCACATTTTCAAAACTATAGAAGAAATCAAAATCCATATATCATATTTTCAATACTAATGCATGGGTTTTTCAATACTAATTAGGATGTAAGATATTACATTTTCAAGACTATGGAAGAAAATTAATGCATAGTAAAAGAAAAATAAGTCAAAATCTATATTTTTAAAGTTTTGTTATCATTGCAAAAATTAAATTTTAAGAGAATTTTTAATTAGCATTGAAAAACTCATACTTCCTCACATTTAGGAGTTTTAATTTATATTTATATTTATTATAAATTTATAAATAAATATATAATATAATAAATAATTTTATTTTAATAATTAATTAATCATTACATTTAATTAAATGCATGAATTTTTCAATACTAATTCAGATTTAATATATCATATTTTCAATACTATGAAAGAAAATTAATGCATTGTGAAAGAAAAATAAGTTAAAATCCATATTTTCAATGTTTTGTTATCATTGCATAAATTAAAATTAAATTTTAAGAGAATTTTTTAATTAACATTGAAAAACTCTTACTTCCTTATATTTAGGAGTTTTAATTTATATTTATAATTATAATTTATAAACAAATATATAATATAATAAATTATTTTACTTTAATAATTAATTAATCACTGCATTTAATTTAATGTAAATATTTAATGATTTATTATTCAAATGTAATAACTTTTGTGTATAAATAGGAAGTTCATGTCAAGATTTTTCATTTTATATAATGCTGTATAATTTAATAGAAACTTTTTTAAAGTAACTTTTCAAATATGAATGTTAAATGTTTGAGTTGTGAGATTTTGTGAGATTTTATGTTTTGAAGATAGGTCAAAAACTTATAACATTCCCATTGAGATGATTTTCATGAATGAACATATTTTTTTTTTCTGATAAATTTATTGTTAATTATTTATATAGATTTTGCCATCAAATTTATAGGGTGAAAGGATTCATGCAACAATCAAGCATTAGTTGGTTTGATATTTCAAAATATTGATTTGTGATGGACAATTATGTTTTATATCCAATTTTATATTTAGGGTGCGTTTGATTGCAAGGGTGAGATTTAGGTGGAAAGAAAATGAATTCCTGGAAATTAGAAGTTTAAGCTGTTTGATTGGTATAATTTTTTACTTGGAAAATGATGTTATTTTCTATCTTTTGATGTTTGACTGGTAATATTTTCTATAGAATCTGGTTATTTTTTTGGCATTTTGTGTTTGATAGATATTATTTTTCATAAAAAATAACATATTTTTTATAAAATTTAATACTAAAAATATATTAAAAAATATTAAATCCTATTTAAAAAAAAACATTCACCGTAGATTGTCAAAGGAATTGTGCATCTAGCATTATTGCAAATGATGAAATTGAAAAAGCAGCAAGGCAGTATTGGCAGCTGGACTTGAGCAATTTATTCATTCCAATTTTTCATTGGATTTCATGCACATGGGTGGTCTTCTTCCTCCCAATTTTCTCCAGTGCGTTGGATGCACAGATGGTGAATAGCTTTCTCCTCATCTTTTCTCTCTCCCTTACGTTAATTTTCAATGCCCTGTAAGCATCGTTCGTCCTTCTTCCCAATTTTGCACGCCCTCTGTTTCGTCCTTCTCTTTCCTTCTTCTTCTATTGTCTGTTAAATCCACTGCAAATATATGTGCGATATATATATATATATATGTAAAGCAGCAAGGGGCACAACTTCTCCTTTCTCTTGGTCTCGGCTCGACTCTCTCGCTTGCTGCTTCAATTGCCTGGAAAATCAGAGCTCTTCCCCCCAAGGAATTTGATTTCCTTGATTTGAAGGAAAAACCCATCACGTGAGCAAAAGTGGGAAAATGAGTTCCTTGGAAAAAAATAGCTATCAAACACTACACAACTAGAAAATTGGGTGAAAAATATGCCATTTCCTTGGAAAAAAATGGCTATCAAACAGGGCCTTAGATACAATAATATGAAATATAAGACTACAAGTCACAAGTACAAACTAAATTTAATATCAAATACTATTGTTGTAGATGCTATGGATGAAAGTTTTTTAATACAAAATTTTATCTTTATGTCATTTGCTAATATTTTGAGCGTAGTTGAACTTAACGAATATGAATTATTTGGTAAGTATAAAGTTGATTATACAATTATTTATGCCTTTATAATTAATTAATTTTTTATTAAAGATATAATTAGAGAGGTCAATAACAAAGACAATGTTAAGTGTCAAAAATCTTGTGAAATGACAAGCGAAAAAAATGTGACAATCTATTTAATGTATTAATTATTTTTTAGCATATTAAATGGCGATATATTGATTTAAGAACATTATCTATTAGTACATTAAATAGCAAATAATTAATTAAACTTAAATTTTGATAAAATGTTGAGTATTAAAATAAAAAAAAACTGTATTTATCAATTCTATTATGATTATTTAAAATAACGAGTTTAATTTTTTATTTTTAAATTTATAAATCTATTTTAATTACATCTTTCGTGTATCACATGGGTTTAACACTAGTGTTAACTAAATGAGTAAAGGTGTTAACCTGTTAAATATCTATTAAAATTAATATGTATAGATCAGGTTAATCTATTAATTTGTTTAAGTATTTATTTACATTTAAATACTAACTAAAATATTTATATTAAAAATAAAATATAATAACCCACAAATTTCTAATTAAGTAATCCAAAATAATCAAGACATAAATTAATAATGGTACATCTATAATCCATGATATAGCTTGAAAAATAGTCAAAATATTAATAATAAAAACATGTGAATATGACTAGAAATTGAAAGGATGAAAATTGAAAAAGTTGTTAAAAGTATTTTAGAAATTAATTAATCATAACGAGGTTAATGTAGATTATAGGTTTCGTGTCGACATTTATACCTGCTTTGTTATTTAGTCAATTCTGGATTTTTTTTCAAGTTGACCTGTTATCAACTAGATCCCAATAAATTCTTATTAGGTCGATCCAATAACGATCAAAACCTATTAAGGGTCAATCCAAATCCATTAATTTTGTGTCAAGCTCAAGTTGGATCATTGGGTCAAGTAATCTATTGATAGTTCTACTCCCACGTGGCTTCTTTCTCTAGATGGTTTCTCCAATAAATCTTAACTAACAAGATCACCTTGTTCCTCAGAACTTGCTTACAATGATCTAAGATTCGCTCAAGTGACTCCAAATAAGTCAAATTATCTCTAAGCTTGATCGATTCCACATGAATCTCATGCATCAAGTCTGATATGTGTTTCCACAGTTATGACACATGGAAAACGTTGTGAATGTTTGACAAACTTGTAGGAAGTGCTAAACGATATACCAACGACTTGATTTGTTCCATGATCGAGTATGGTCCTATGTATTATGGCCTAACTTCTTTCTCTTACATCTCTTGTTGATAGATGTTGTGGTGACAACATGGGATACAACTTATCTCCCACCTCGAATTCCAAGTCGTGTCGCCTCCAGTCAACAAATGACTTTTATTGGCTTTGTGCAGCTTGGATCATCTCTTGGATCTATCATATCTTTTCAATTGTCTCTCATGCCAACTCAGGTCTCATAATCTACTTCTCTCCACCTTCAATCCAACAAATAAGTGATTGACATTTTTTTTTTCATATAGTGCCTTGTAAGGAGCCATCCCAGTACCACTGTGGTAGTTATTATGCTAACTCCACCAATGGTAGATATTATTTCTAGCTGCCGTTAAAATCAAAGATTCAAGCCCTCAACATATTCTCAAACATCTGGACAGTCCTTTCCAATTGCCTATCAATTTGTGGATGATGAGTAGTGCTAAGATTCAACTTAGTCTCCAAGCAAACCTTAGTCTTTCCTAAAACTTCAAAGTAAATATCGGGTCCTAATATGAGATTATGCTCACAGGTGTTCCATAGAGCTGACTATCTCATTGATATATTGATTCGCAAACTTGTGCACATGGCCTTTTTCTTTTGCCAAAAAACGTGTAGACTTCATGAATGGATCTACCATGACATATAGCATAATTGCCCTTCTGGCTTATAGGGAATCTATTTACAAATTTCACCCCCTAGTAGTACATGTCACATTGTGTGACTTTGTTTTGCTATACTAGTCTTCATTCTTGCTCACCAATAGATTTCTCAAAGATCTTGGTACATCCTGGCAGTGGGTGTACAATGTACCAGATTCGATGTGTTTCATCTAAAATCAATTAACTCAATTTTGGTTAGTTAGGCACATACACTTTACTGTGAAATGGGAATGCCCTCATTGTTAAGGAATGAATTAAGCAATAAAAAAACTTGAAACAAAATTATACACACACAAGACAAGATTTATGTGGTTCGACAAAGTATGTTTATGACCACAATTACATTGAGTGTGTTTCACTATTTAAGAAAGTTATAATTATAGGAATTATGTCCACAATTGGGGACAACAAGACCCACCCAGAGTGGGTCTTAATTTGGGGTCAAAATTTTTAGGTGTTCCACGTAACTTGTTAGATTATGAGATAATTTTTTTTTCATTTTTTTTATGCTATGGATAAGAAGCCATGTACTTTCTATCCTAAGGGAACATTAGGTTAAAATACTCCACAAATTAAGAATAGATTTACTATCTTTTGTGTGTTGATGGAATGAACTAAATACATATGATAAATCAACCATTTCAATTACACATACTATAATTGCAACAGCCCCTCATTGACTGTTTGAAATCATTAAGCTGTAAGGTTATCTCCAACCACACTCTCTATTCTACTTTTTATTATATTATAAATAATTTAGTCTCTATTTATTGTGGGATACTCTAGGAAAATCAAAGTCAAAAATCCCAAAATCCCCAAAAATATTCCAAGTAAGCTGAATACTCGAATGACCCTGAAGAATCTTTCGGGATAAGAGTCTCCCAAAGCCTCCGGAGAGTCTTCGTGAAGGTCTATCCTTACCATTTCCAAGGCCCAAGACTCATTCAAAGTTTCTTGAACCCATTCGGAGAATACTCATCGGGGGACTTTGACATCAAAGATACCTCCAGACCCTCTATCCTCATCTGATGCATCTTTCTCAAAGAACCAGGATACTCATATTAGCATGTTATGTATCACGTGGACCTCACCACCAAGTATTTATAAATATTCGCCTATTCCACGATAGAAAGACCTTTTGGCCCGAACTCTTTTGAGACTTTTCTCTCACATAGACTTAGGATTTGAAGATTTAGACTCAAAACCACGTAGAACCCTTTGCGAGACAACCCATCAAAAGACTCCCATCTAGAGCATACAACAACATACATCATACATATATTCACACTCATTCTTTAAGACACCATTGTCTAACTTAGGCATTGGAGAGCTCGTGTGCGATGCCCTTGGTCCCATCTCTGGGGTGCCACCATAACCCATGGTTACAACCACGGCCACAGGCCGAATTTGAAGGCCGGCTATGCCCCAACAAGTTTGAGGCGCCCTAGGTGGGATCCAAGTTTCACCACCTCTGCTTATCGAGAACTTGAACCCCAAGGAAAAATTAGGCAGCAAAGAGCACTTGAATCTCAGTCAGGCTATGCGCTTTTCAAGGCCTTAGGGTGGAAGCCCTGATTATCTACAATTAAAATGACTTATCCATCAAAACACGCATAATCCCATTTTCATCACAAGATCTGTTTGTCACACACATATAATACAAACCAGGAGTAATTTACTCGTAAAACAAACCCATAAACGTCTAAAGTCTTTTCACGGCTCACCAACCGCGTCCACTAGCGACCTTTCCTCTATTCTGACTTTCCCTTTACTAGTACTCGAGTCATTTGTATGGTTAGTAATAAGTGGTGAGTCCTAAGACCCAATAAAGGCAATATGTAAAAATAACAAATTGTAATTTATGACAAACATAGAAAAATATGAAATAAATCATGCATGTAGGCCCGTTCACCTCATCCATCCAGGAGTCTTGGTGGCCCTATATGATTTTTTCTAAACTCTAACACAAGCTATGTTTTGCCTCCAAAATCCATAGCCTCATGCCTAGGCACTCCCTTGTCATCACATGTAAGTCATGACAAAATAATTTACACAAAGAACATATTAACCCTTACCAAAATAGTGTCTATTGTCTTTCTTGCAAAATTTCTCTAAACTGTTAAAATCACGATCGTCATGCCTTGGAATTCCTCTAACACAAAAAGTAATAAAATAGCAGAATAAGACGCAAGAATTAAAGCAAACTCTATCTAATTTTATGATATTTTTCACTTACCTTGCTCTTAACCCTACCTGTCATTTTCCTTCTACGTTCTTACTGGTCTTTGTTTTCTTCAATATTTGTCCTTGAGTTCATGGCTTCTCCTTCAAATTTCTTCTTTAGCTTATCTGATTTTTCCCTTGGCTTCTCTGATTTTTCCCTTGGCTTACACCTTATTTATACTCCAATTTCCAATTGCAATCATAAGCCGTTAATTTTCAGCCACAACTCTACTTAATTTACTCACCCCAAAGTCCATCATTTAGTAGCCCACACAATTTGACAACATCATTTCACTTTCACGTGGCTAGAAGAATTACATTGTCATTTGAGAAAATTAAGGCTTTGGTGGACAAAAAAATCTGAGCATCCCAGTAGCCAACACGTGGCACTAGCAAGTAGCTGCATGGCCTCCAAGTGGCACCCGAATTAATTCCAGCATTTTCCTACCCGCACGCATGCATGCCCCTTGGATCGAAACCTGCCACCTCTAGCTACCCAAGTCTTCCCTTGCGTGCGTGCCACTCGATCTAGAAGCTTCCTCAATTATATGTATGCATATTTTAATTTTAAGGTAATCCCAATTTTAGTTTCGGATATCACACTTAGACACCAAAATTTCCATAAACTTGCAATCACTTTCCCATTCTAAAATACAATAAATTTTAATATCCCTCATTAAATTCCTCAAAACCACAAATATTCAATAAATCGTAAATAAATTATTTTGAATGCAGAAATTAATCACTATTATAATTTACCTAAAATGCCGGAATGTTACACCATGTAGGGAAGATCCCTACGTGCCTTTTAACTGTCTCTATGTTGCAGACCCATCTAGAGACATTGCAAAAGACTATCCATCCGAAGACTCTTTGGGGAGCAAAGCCCCTGGAGACTCCCAGTAGCCACCTGAAGACTCCCAGTGTCCTCTCGACTCTCTTGGACAATGGATCAAGCTCGGCACCAGTTGATCCCCTTTTGTGGTGCCTCAGACCTTGTGACTCTACCTGAATTGTTCCTTAAGACAAGTAAATTTAATTGTTGTGATAAGATAACAACAATTTGACGTTGTGTCTGTGGGAAACGACCAAGAAGTCTTATCCAATGGCAAAGCGCATAAGGTCCACGTGTGTAAGGCAATGACTTCAACAAGGCTTCAAAACTATTGCTCAAAGGTCAACCAGGATAGAGAATGAGGAAGAGAGAGCTCAAGACTAAAGTTTATGTGTGGTTGAGTGAACTTGAGTGCTCTAAAAACAATATTTTTGGATCTTGTAATTATGATGGATGCTTACTTGTGATGTATGCTTGGATGATTTTCTGATTATATTTAGAAGTTTAAATTATGTTTGGATGATTATGTATTGAATTTGGAGATTTTTTGTTTTGATACTTTGTTATGATTGATGAACTATATTGCATCATATTTTGAATATGTTTTTCTGCTTATGCCTTGTGATTACTTCATGACTTTCTATCAGTGATGGTCTATTATATAAGTCAAGGGGAGCTCTGTATTGCATTTTTTTAACCCTTGTGAGTCATTCTTTGATTTCTAACAAAAATGGGGAGAAAATGGTATATTAGTTTCAAGAAAAGTTTCTCAATAGGTCAACATTTCAGGAGCTTTCTTATATTTCTTAAATATCTCTCTATGTATTTTTTCCTAAGTTAATTAATTTAAAATATTTTGTCATCATCAAATAGGTTCATAAATCAAAAAAATAGAGATTGTTAAAAAATTTGCGTTTTGATTTATTGAGAAAATATTTTTTGGTGATCAAATATTTTTTAGTAAATTTGGTCTATTGATAATTTTTAAAATATTTTGATTTTCTCTTAAGTTTGATAATTTTATACTCAGATATCTTTTCAAAATAGTCAAGCATACTTTTGTATTAGTCAAGTATGTTATAAAGGTTGTGAGAAATTTTTTATGAAAATCGATTAAATATGAAAAAGTTTTGTGATAAAACTCAATCGAATACTACTCAGCATACTTTCAAAAACAATCGATAATATGAATTAGTCCAATCGACTATCATAGGTTCCTACTCGAGTATGTTATCCAAATTTTTGTTATCTCAAAGCTAAATTGAGTAAGGTATTTTTTGAAATTGAGTAAGGATATTTTATTACTCGAGTGAGCTTTTCTGAAAAATCGAGTATCTTCAAAGTTATATAATTCGAGCATCTATTTACTCGAGTATCTCCAAGGCTATATAATTGAGTATCTCATCCATGAATGGTCGACGGCCACTGCATATAAATCGGTCTACTGTTGTTCAGCATGTTGACTGTTTTTACTCTTGATGTCAATCGATTCTCAATTTTTTGAATTAACTTGTCGACCAATTCTTAGAATCTGTTGACCTTTTTTTTTTTTTTTTTTTGTAGACTTCTCCAACGGCTAGTTCTGGAAGCTCATTAATTGCTCCCAACTACCACCAACGACCATATTTTTGGAAGCATTTGTCAAGAACTATAAATTGAGGGTTGATGGATCATTTAAAGTTCTTAGAAAATTTATTACAAGCATTCAAGTGTTCAAATCTCTCAAGTGCTAAATTGTTCTATTCATTTTCTCTCAAAGACTCTGTATTCAAGTTGTGTCATTTGATTTTAAGCGTTGCATTTAATTTTTGAGAGATCTTGTAACTAAGAGATTTATCTTTTAGACTTTCTTCTATTGTAAAATCTCTTGTATTTTCCTAACAGGGTTGCTAGAGGGCCTACTTTGATAGTAGGATGTTGTATTTTCTAGTCTTGGGGATTAGAGGGCTTACTTGTGATCAAGTAGAAACATTTAATGGATGTTTCGAAATCCTTAGTGAGGAGTTATGGGAGTGGATTAAACTAGGTTTAGTTGAACCACTATAAATTGCTTGTGTCCCTCTTGCATTTTATTTTGATTATGCTTCTTTACTTTCATATTCCTCTTTCAAAATCTCCACAAAGTTTTTAAATTTTTTAAACAACTAATTCACTCCCCCTCTTGGGTTGTGGTGCCATTGCTAATCAATTCTATCAATTTCCCTTAGCATGTTTTTTATTTCCTTGGCTGAAGCTTCCATATACCTTGGATTTATCTTTTCTTCCACATTCTTTTGTAGCATCTCTTGCCATTGGTCATTCCAATGAAAGTTCATTGCTTTAGATATCAATATTAGACAAGTTCACCAAATCGAGAGTAGATGGTGATGATGTTGCTAGACTTGTATTTTGAGAAATTTTAAATTTTTTCTTCGAGGAAGTATAACAAATTTTTGGTTCATGTCACGACTCATGCCAGCAATGTGGAAATATCAAGGTAGACTTTTGTAGCCTCTTGTACATCTCTACTGCTTGAGAAATCTAATAAGTTAAAAAAAATGTCAATAACAATGACTATCAATATGATATTAATAGTTAGCAACAAAAGGATAATGAGTGAATTTACCTTATCTTGTTATATTGTTCCATTTTGATTTCTATCATCTATTTGATTATAGTATATCCTTAAAATTTGCATACTACAAGTTGGATTGTAGACCAACGATGTATCAATGAATTGGGAATTCGATCAAACTTAAACTCTTAATATTTATGGAAATAGGCATAAACTCTTTCCCAATACCTTTGTTTCTTTGAGTGCTAGCTAGGGATGAATGGAGTGGTCGCCACATTCGCATACTTGTCTTGAATATTCTAGTCATCATTGAGAAAATTTGTGTACTAATATTCATTATTATCCCTCTCTATGGCAAACAAAAGATAATTGGTCAATTTGTGTAAAAAATCACAAAAAAAAAAAAAAAAACTAAGAGAGAGATTGAATCAACACTCTTATTAATTACAAGAACCAAAATTGCACAAAAAATAAGAACAAATTTAGTTAAATCAATACTCAAATCCAATTCAAATTAAACACAAAAATAATACACCAATAACCTAAATATGATAAATCAATACTCAAATTCAATTCAAATTAGACACAAAAACAGTACACCAATAACCCAAATATGCTAAATCAATACTCAAATCCAATTCAAATTAAACACAAAAACAATAGCCCAAATATGCTGAAAAACACAAAGAACAACAAAGACAAAAAACACAAACTCAGAGCAAGAAACACAAAGGGCAACAAAGATAGATCAAACAAACATAAATCAAATTTAGCAAAGACAGATCAAGCAAGTGATAAAAAACTACAAAAAAAAAAAAAAAATTGTAGAGATTGAAACAAAAAAGAACAATCTCTGGCTTGACTGATTGGAAAAACCAACAACCACGGACTAAAATTAGAAAACACAAATACAAAAATACAAAGTAATATCTTGAAGAGGAGGAAGTTGTCATCAATGTGGTTAGCCGTAACCGACCATCTTCACTGTTTATGTTCGTCTTCTCCTTTGCTACAACTTTTCGTCTTATTTGGCCATGGGCCTATTCTTTTTTGTCGTATTTGATCGTCTTCAATAGTCATCTTCGAAGTCAACGGCAAATTAGCTATTATGTGCTTGGTCCTTTTCGTCTTTTCTAATGGAACTTCATACTTCGACGATGACATTTGCAACTATGATGATGACGGGAATGGCAATGCCCCTAGTGGTGACCGTTGTGAGAAGGGATGGCGAGAGCTGCGATGGAAGATAAGATAGTAACAAAAGATGAGGGATTTGGGCTTCGCTTTTTGAATGGCCAGCGAATTCGAGAATGATGAGCTATGTTGGAGCAGCTTCTTCCATCCCCCTTGCTAAAATTTTGGCTTAGCAAAGGGAAATTGGCTCTAAATTTTATGGGCTCTCTTTTCTCTTTTTAATTTTTCTTTTCCTTTTGAGGAATTAATATTTGCAATGAATCAATCCTTTGTGAAGAGACTAGAACATCAATTTAACAAAGGATTCTCTCTACAGTGCAAAATAACCCTTCCAACCCAAAAGAGAAAATGAAACAAGATAGTCCACAGGAGAACAGATAAACTAATTAAGTATATAATTCATGAAAATTCATCGAACAATTATTGGCATGAAAATCATCTCAAAAATAATGTGACAGTGATGGCTACTAAATAATCTATTCCATGCTCATTTTGACAGATTATTATTTATGTTATATTAATAAAAAGTAAAAAAAAATAAAATTTTATATTGTCAATAATTCCACGTAATGAAATTAAATGAGACGAAGGCGGGGGCAGAGGAGAAGAAGAAGAGCTAGGAAGGAACACACACCAAAGCAGCGTAAGGAAGAGCAAAGGGACATTCATTGAATTAACGGCTACTTCTACCATATGGATTTCTTCAGACGACTGTGTATCCTATCCTTAAATTCTGAGCCATAACTTCCCGTGAAGTGAAAGCTTAGGCCGCGCGCGCATCGATCATAATTCATAGATATAGATAGATAGACGGGTAGAGGGAGAGAGAGAGAGGCAATTAAGGATCCTCGTGAAGAAGAGCCCCTTAATCTCACGAGCTCTTGTGCAATTTGAATTCTGAATTCTCCACGATCGCCACCTTCAAATAGCCCCCCACGCCACCCACAAATCCATGCATGCAATTGCAAACCCAACCACCACATGCAGCTTACTTCCATGGCGGCCAAAACCCAGCACCACCGCTGTTTCTTCTTCTTCTCCACTGTTCTTCTTCTTTCCGGCCGCCTCCAGGCTCAGAACCTTCAAACCTACATAGTTCAGCTCCACCCACTTGGAATGGCCACCCCTTTCTACTCTTCCAAGCTTCAATGGCATCTCTCCCTCCTCCAACAATTCCTAGTTTCCCCGAAATCTGATCCTTCTTCTCGTCTTCTTTACTCTTTCCACTCCGCCATTGAAGGCTTCGCGGCTCTTCTGTCCCAAGACGAGCTTCGCTCGATGCAAAAACACCGCGATGTTATTGCGATCAGGCCCGACAACAAGCTCCAGCTTCACACTACTTATTCATACAAGTTCTTGGGCCTCAACCCCACCGGGCAAGGCGGCTGGTACAAGTCCGGTTTCGGGCGGGGCTCCATAATTGGAGTGCTTGACACCGGAGTTTGGCCGGAGAGCCCCAGCTTCGACGACCGGAGCATGCCGCCGGTGCCCAGAAAGTGGAGAGGGATTTGCCAACAAGGGCAAAATTTCAACTCTTCAAACTGTAACCGGAAGCTCATTGGCGCCAGGTTCTTCACCAAAGGCCACAATCTAGCCGCTTTATCATCGGCCCACAACGCTGTCGCGGAGTATGCATCGCCGAGGGATTCTCAGGGCCATGGAACTCATACCTCGTCCACCGCGGCCGGTGCCGCCGTGCCGATGGCCAGCGTGCTCGGCAGCGGAGCTGGGGTGGCCCGAGGCATGGCTCCCGGCGCCCGCATCGCCATCTACAAAGTCTGCTGGATCAACGGCTGCTACAGCTCCGATATATTGGCCGCCATGGACGCAGCCATTAGAGACGGCGTGGACGTGCTTTCCCTCTCGCTGGGTGGCTTCCCGGTCCCCCTCTACGAAGACAACATCGCCATAGGGAGCTTCCGAGCAATGGAGAAGGGAATATCAGTGATATGTTCAGCCGGTAACAACGGCCCGATAGAGAATTCAGTTTCCAACGACGCTCCCTGGATCGCCACGGTAGGCGCCAGCACGCTTGACCGGAGATTCCCCGCCGTAGTCCGGTTGGCCAACGGAAAATTGCTGTACGGGGAATCGCTGTACCCTGGAAACCGGGTGCCGGCCGCTCAGAGAGAGCTCGAGCTGGTTTATGTCACCGGTGGGGAGAGTGCAAGTGAATTCTGTCTAAGAGGGTCGCTTCCAAAGGCGAAGGTTCGAGGAAAAATGGTGGTCTGTGATCGAGGCATCAACGGCAGGGCAGAGAAAGGCCAGGCTGTGAAGGAAGCCGGCGGAGCCGCCATGGTTCTGGCGAATACGGCGTTGAACTTGGGGGAAGACTCGGTGGACGCCCATGTCCTGCCGGCGACGTTGATCGGCTTCGACGAATCCGTCGAGCTTAAGGGCTACATGAACTCAACGACCAGACCCAGAGCCAAAATCATATTCGGAGGAACTGTGATCGGACGATCCAGAGCTCCGGCCGTGGCCCAGTTTTCATCAAGAGGGCCGAGTTTTATAAACCCTTCGATCATCAAACCGGACGTAATTGCTCCAGGGGTCAACATTATTGCGGCGTGGCCACAAAACCTGGGCCCCACGGGGCTTCCAGAAGATTCCAGAAGAGTGAACTTCACCGTCTTGTCCGGCACCTCCATGGCTTGCCCCCACGTCAGCGGTATCGCCGCCCTGCTCCACTCCGCTTATCGGACGTGGACTCCGGCGATGATCAAGTCGGCCATCATTACGACGGCGGACTTCACCGACCATTTAGGGAAGCGGATTCTGGACGGGGACAAGCCGGCGGGAGTCTTCGCCATGGGAGCTGGGCATGTGAAGCCGGAGCGCGCCATGAACCCGGGACTGGCATACGATATCCGGCCGGAGGAATACGTCGCCTATCTCTGCACGATGGGGTACACGAGGGCTGAAATCTTCACCATTACTCACCGCAACACGAGCTGCCGGCAAATTAAGCGATTCAGCCTGAACTACCCCTCCATCTCGGTGACTTTCCGGCGGGGGGTGGCCGAAAGGATGGTGGAACGGCGGCTGACGAACGTGGGGAGCCCGAATTCCATTTACTCGGTGGAAGTGGTGGCGCCTGAAGGAGTGGAAGTGAGGGTTACGCCTCGGCGACTGGTGTTCAAACGGGTGAACCAGAGCTTGAGCTACAGAGTGTGGTTTGTATCGAAGAAGAGCAGGGGAATGGAGAATTTGAGCATGGCCGAGGGGCAGTTGACGTGGAAGCATTCTCAGAACAGGTTTTACAGGGTCCGAAGCCCCATCGCAGTGACATGGAGATCCAATCCACGTAACTAGCTAGCTTGCCATGGAACTGTAGCAGCTGGACGCAACTGCTGTTTTCTTCTTCATATATTGTTGGGTGTTTGAAGGCCGACGCCATTGAAAGATCTGAGGATCTTGTCTTCTGAGTTGAACGTCATTCCCTTTATTGTCGGATAAAGATGGAGACTTTGACATTAATAATTGAGTTTATATATACATATATGTATGTGTGGTGTATTAGTCCTCTTATAAACTTGTGGGAAGAGCCAAAATGAGGTTGGATCACTGCACTTGTGGTCCGTAATAAGCCCAAACTACTTTATAATTATTATTGAAAATAATAATTTCAGTAATTTATAATTTAAGAAATAAATAAATGTTGGGGGGTGGGGTGTGGGGGCTTAGTGAGCACGTGGGGGAACACGTGGCATGTGAGAGGTGGTGGTAGTGGGTGTGGGTCATGTGGACGCACGTAAGCCCACATGCCCATTATTAAGATTCTCTTAACAAAGATCCAAACAGCCTCCTAATCTCTCTCTCTCTCTCTCTAATCATACTTACTTGCCAAGAAGTCGTCTTAATTACTTAGATTTCATCTCTACTTTTTTTTTTTTTTAATACGAATATATTACATTGTGTGTGCACTACAATCGAAATGGAAATCGTAAAGAGGGAGTTTAATTGGAATGTATTACCATTTTAATTAATGATAAAAAAGAAGAAGGGGGAGGTACAGCTACCCCACCCCAAAACTGATATTTACTTGGGAACGTTAATAGATAAATCTGATAGCTCAGCAGCTAATTAATTAATAATCTCTAGTAGTAGGAAGAAACACAATTATTAGCTAATAATCCCATTTTGCCCACTTGAAGTTGACATTCAAATCAAATAGAAATATAGTAGTAATTATAACTGGAGAAGCTTAGCACATCATCAGCAGCAGCAGCGGCGGCATAACAACACATTAATTCTTGTAGTCTAGCAGTCGTCCTTTTACTATATATATATTTTAGTAATCAGCCAATCTTCTCTCCATTAACTCTCATTTTTTAACACTCAATTCACTCTCCCTCATCTCCCCCAGTCACCCCACCCCACCCCACCCCACCCCAACTGCCGTCTTCTTCCACCATCTTCCCCGGACCAATCTCTAAAATGGTCTGGAAAAAGCAAGAAGAAGTTAACAAAGATTAACGAACAGAATCAGCAACAGTATGAAGCTCCAATCACACTTCTTCTTCTTCCTCTCCTTCTACTGTTGCATTGGTAGCCACCTTTTGGGCTACGCTAAGGCGGCTGAGAAAGCTGTCTTGGCCGACGAAGCGATGGTTTTGCTGGCCATAAAAACAAGGCTTGTTGATCCTCAGGATCATCTTCAAGACTGGAAGCTTCCGAACAATAGGGTAATTAGTAACGCTTCAGTCCACTGTAATTGGGCTGGAGTGTGGTGCAACTCTAATGGAGCCGTCGACAAGCTAGATCTCTCCCGGATGAATCTCACCGGCGCCATATCGGACGACATCCAACTGCTGAAGAGCCTCGCTTCTCTCAACTTGTGCTGCAATGGCTTCTCCTCCTCGTTGCCCAAGTCTTTGTTCAATGCCAGCGCATTGAAGGCTATTGATGTAAGCCAAAACTTCTTCGTCGACGGCTTCCCGGCGGGGATTGGAAAGGCCGCCGGATTGGTCACGCTGAATGCTTCGGGCAACAACTTCTCCGGCCACATTCCCGATGATCTTGGAGATGCAGTGCTGCTCGAGAGCTTGGATCTCAGAGGGAATTTCTTCCAAGGATCAATACCCAAATCGTTGAAAAACTTAGAAAAGCTGAAGTTTCTTGGCCTTTCCGGAAATAATCTTACGGGCAAATTGCCACCGGAGCTAGGCCAGATTTCATCACTGGAATCCATGATTATCGGCTACAATGCATTCGAAGGCGAGATCCCGGCAGAGTTTGGAAATCTCACCAATCTCCGGTATCTTGACTTGGCCGTTGGCAATCTGGGTGGCTCCATTCCGGCCGAATTGGGGAGGCTGAAGCAACTAAATACACTCCTCCTGTACCGAAACAGCTTTGAAGGGAAGATTCCACCAGCAATTGGCAACATTACTTGGTTGAAGGTATTGGATCTCTCTGATAATATGTTGTCAGGAGAAATCCCACCGGTGATAGCTGAGCTGAAAAATCTGCAGCTCCTGAATCTGATGTGCAACCACATGTCAGGTTCGGTTCCGTCTCGGCTCGGGCGGTTGGCTCAGTTAGAGGTGCTTGAGCTATGGAACAACTCCTTGTCAGGCCCTTTGCCAGATGATCTTGGCCTTAATTCACCGCTGCAGTGGTTGGACATCTCTTCCAACTCGTTTTCCGGTCAAATACCGGCCTGCTTGTGCAGTGGAGGTAACCTCACTAAGCTAATCCTTTTCAACAATGGTTTCTCTGGTCCAATTCCTGTTGAATTGTCAGCATGTTCTTCCCTAGTTCGTATTAGAATGCAAAACAATCTTCTTTCTGGTAAGATCCCAACTGGGTTTGGCAAGCTTGGGAAGCTTCAGAGACTGGAATTGGCAAATAATAGCCTCACTGGGCAAATCCCAAGTGACATTGCTGAATCTTCTGCACTTTCATTCATCGATTTCTCCCGAAATCGCCTCCAATCTTCTCTTCCTTCCTCCATTCTGTCCATTCCCCATCTGCAAAACTTTCTAGCTTCGGATAATGATCTGATAGGAGAAATCCCAGATCAGTTTCAGGACTGCCCTTCACTGTCAGTACTAGATCTCTCATCTAATCATTTCAGAGGAAGCATTCCCACCAGTATAGCTTCATGTGGAAGATTGGTAACTTTGAATCTTTGCAACAATCAGTTAACTGGGCCAATCCCAACAGCCGTGGCCATGATGCCTACATTAGCCATTCTGGATTTATCCAACAATTCTCTCAGTGGTAGGATTCCGGAGAATTTTGGGAACTCACCAGCCCTGGAGATGCTCAATGTTTCCTACAACAAGCTGGAGGGTCCTGTCCCTGCCAATGGCATGCTCAGGACGATAAACCCAAATGATCTTTTTGGCAACGAGGGTCTCTGTGGTGGAGTGCTACCTCCATGTTCCCAAAATCTGGCCTACAAATCCACGCAAAGGAGTTTACATGAAAAGCACCTCGTTGCAGGATGGATCATCGGGATTTTGTCCCTTCTAGCAGTTGCGACTGCAGTTTTTGGTGTGCGATCGTTATACAAGAGGCGGTATTCTGATGGGAGTTGCTTTGAGCATAGATTTGAGATGGGCAACGGAGAATGGCCTTGGAGACTAATGGCATTCCAGAGACTTGGCTTTGCAAGTAATGACATCCTAGCTTGCATCAAGGAATCAAATATAATAGGCATGGGGGCGACTGGGGTGGTCTACAAGGCTGAAATGCAACGGTTGAATACAGTTGTTGCGGTTAAAAAGTTGTGGAGAAGGGGGAACGATATTGAAGTGGGAAGCAGCGAGGATCTTATAGGGGAGGTGAATCTTCTAGGGAGGCTAAGGCATCGAAATATAGTGAGGCTACTGGGATTTCTTCACAATGATAATGACGCGATGATAGTTTACGAGTATATGCAGACTGGCAGCCTTGGAGAAGCTTTACATGGCAAACAAGGAGGGAGGTTGCTTATAGACTGGGTTTCTCGATATAACGTAGCAGTTGGAGTAGCCCACGGGCTTGCTTATCTCCACCATGACTGCCATCCTCCCGTCATCCACCGGGATATCAAGTCAAATAACATACTTCTCGATGCAAATCTAGAGGTAAGGATTGCTGATTTTGGATTGGCAAAGATGATGGTCGAGAAGAACGAGACTGTGTCTATGGTTGCTGGGTCCTATGGATACATAGCCCCTGGTATGTTAATTGTTCTGATCAGTTTTGACATTTTTTTGCCTCTTTTCACTACAGATTGTAGTAGTTAACTTTTGAGCTTGGGCTGTATGAACAACTGAAATCACCGAGTTCATTTCAAAAAATTTCTTCTGGTACATGATTTGCGGCTAACAATCATGCATTGAATCCTTGGCAGAATATGGATACACGTTGAAAGTCGATGAGAAGAGCGATATATATAGCTATGGAGTTGTTCTAATGGAACTTCTCACAGGAAAGCGTCCATTAGATCCCGAGTTTGGAGAAGCTGTTGATGTAGTTGAATGGATTAGGAGGAAGATTAGAGAGAACAGATCTTTGGAAGAGGCACTGGATCCTAATGTAGGCAACTGTAAATATGTCAAAGAAGAGATGCTATTAGTCCTTCAAGTAGCACTTCTTTGTACAGCCAAGCTCCCCAAGGAGAGGCCATCGATGAGGGATGTTATAACAATGCTAGAAGAGGCAAAGCCTAGGAGAAAAAGCAGTAGCAATATCAATGGAGGAAATGCCATTGAAAAGGAAATGCCAGTCTTTAGCACTTCGCCTGTAAACGGCCTACTGTAAGAACAAAATCAAGTCAATATCATTTGTTCAATTCGTCTCTGTATGTACAAGTTTCTCTAGAAATTTTGTAATCACTTGTGCAAGTTGGTGGTGTCTAGAATGTGATGAGCATAAGAATGTCCATAATTTTGAAGTGTAGTCAAATGTAGAATAACAATGCCTAATTTTCCGGTGGCCGATATACACTCTGGCACCTCCACCTCACCTTTTGTTTCTTCTCTGTGCTTTCTTTTCGTTCTTTACTATTTGAAACTCTAACCCTACATTTCTCTGCATCTCATGCTTGCATTGCCAACTGAGAAATGATAATGTCAACTCGAATAAGTTCTCATCTACAGCTAGGAATAGCTACGTGGCGGGACAGGGCAGGGTTTTGCTTACCCCATCCCTGACCCTAATACCGAATATCCTGTCCTGCCCTGGCAGAGTATAAGTCCTAAACCCCATCCCCGCTACCAACAGGGAATGGGGATTGCGAACCCACCCCATACCCCAGAATACACGCCCCAAAATAGAAAAATAATCTCCATGAATCATAGAGTACAAACTCTTGTAACGCATGTGATCTTTCTTTTCATCACCCATCAACAAGGATTAAATAATCCATTTCGGGGTACACCAAAAACAAAACTATATTGAAATAGTCCCAAACTATGCATTTGTATGTATCATAGATAAGCAAGATGCTGTTATCATTTAGACAAAAACCTCTCCCAACGGACCGGTGAACAAGGTATAATATGTGAAAGACCATGTAAATCTCCAAACGGAAATAAACCGAAGAGGACTAGTTATTACTCCAACAAAATGCAGTCTCTTTTCTTCTCTGTATTTCACTCTTCAAATGCCAAGTCTTTTCATCATCCTGAAAATAAGGTGGAAAATATAATCTAGATGCCCTCACTTTGTCTCCCATTTCTTTCTTGAAATCTTGGTTCTGCAAAATAGAAATGATGAATTTGATGAAGTTAGAGATATATTGCAGCAACTTTGTAGAATGACATTGTTTGTGAAGTGTCAACATACCGAATCCTTTAGCCTCTGATGTCCTCATGATCCTTAGCCTCTTCACAGAGCTAAGAAACATCCTGAACAAAAATTCAACCAGAAAAGAAAAGAGAGAAACTTAAAACTGGTAGTAAGAGAGCACAAATGCTTTCAAAGTTTAAGACCTTTCTATGTTGTTTCAAGTACTTGATGCAATCACTAATAGTTCATCACATTCTCAGCTTGTCATTGTGGTTAAGTTTCAATTCCCTCATACTAGAGACACCATTATCAGATTTTTCTCTGTTGAGATTTTTGCCGAAAGGGCAAATATTTCAGGTGAATAACTCGTATTGACATGCCTCTTACTATGAGGGAATCAGTTAGTACCTTTTGCTTGAAAAGCTACCGTAAATAGGATTACATGAACTGAAGACAGAACATACAGGCTCCCTACCATGTAGTAGAATAAAAAGTAACAAGAATTTTAAACAAACTTGAAAAAGAAATATCCTAAGATTTTATTGGATGATCGCTACTTTGAGAACATAAACTGCTTTATTTAAATAAGTGATCCAAGAAGAGACAATCTATTGATGTTGCCCACTAAATCAACAGCTGAAGTTTACAATTGTTGCTTCAAATTTATGCTCAGGATGGAATTACTGAGACTTGAACCTTAGTGGCAAAAGCCATTTACTTGACTACCTTCACCAATATCACCACAATTAAACACATAATAGACTCTAGAAACCTAGAAAAGATGACAGTGATTATAGATGATTGAGCATCTTCCTACAAATCCATAACTACACGGATCCTTAAAGAAGTTCAAAAGACACATAACCCATAATGAAATCCACCAAGGTGTCTGGTAGACCTACTTTAATATGCACGTTTGATATTGAGGCTTTTGATTTGTATATTTTATCAAGTGGCAATTGCAGACAGGTAGCCTCTAGATTTTGCAAAAAATTAGAACACAAAGGTCTCGTTCATTGAGCCTGAACCTTGGTAGCAACAGTAAGGTTGCTCCTTTGTGACCAAAAGGCCACAGATTCAAGTTGTAGAAACAGCCTCTTTGCAAAAAAGTAAAGGGAAGGTTCCGTAGAAATGCAAGCATCCCTCTACTCTTGCAAAGCTGGGAGTTTTGTGCACTTAGCACTCCCCTTTTTTATGGGTCACATCTATTGTGCTCAACAAATACAAGTCAGATTTATTATCCAGCATTATGTTCATATGTTGTCAATGAGCAGAAGATACATACCCCCATGGAACATCACCAACTAGCATCCAGTCTCCTTCTTTGTCTTCATATGTTAGCACAAACTCTGATGATCCATCCAATAACTTGGAGTGTGAAACTATTTGCTCTGCATTTACATCATGCTCGTCCATATTTGGTCCTATCATGAAGAAATTGCAACTATTAGTCATGACACATGAAATTCTACAAGAAGACAAGCTAAACACCAGCATTATCATGCTATCCCAAAATACGAATCAACATTTAACTCCCAAACAATATTTCAAAGGTGTGAAATTCTATGCCAGCTAAAAAGGATGCTGCAATTTTAAACATTTGACTTAGTTTTGAAACTTAAAGTCTTTGCTCATACGCCAAGGCAAGTAAAACAAGAAGTTCTCTTATCATTGTATGATGATTTAACCACTGAAGTTTGAAGAATAAAAATATCAGCTCCATAATTAATGAAGGTAGTAGTGACTTCAAGTCACTTCATGATCAGATTAGAAACATGGAAACAGCAATAACTAACAAACTAGTCCTCATGCAAAATAACTCAAGGGTTAAGAAGCCTTTGAGACCATAAATCAACATCTAACAGCTTGCAGGTGGGGGTTTAGATTAAATCAAATATCAAAATAATAAATAAATAAATAAAGCTCATTTCTCGCACCAGCAGTTGTGGTGGGTCTACAGAACATGTTCTCCAGTGCTTGTGCTAGGGTTTCATATGAGCGATGAGCATTCAGATCCACCTTTCTTCCAATTCCATTTCCGTCCATGTTCACCTTCACAAAAAGTGAAGTCTGCAGCTGTCCTTTCTCTTCAACATCTTGTTTGTTCTTATGGATGCTACTGTTAGTAACATCTACCACAACATTCTTTTTGTTAGTTTTCTCGACCGTAGACTGAAATTCTTCACTGGAAGGTAATTTTGCTTGGTTGGCCAAGCTGTTCATTCTATAAGCTCTGACAGGAGGCCATCCCACATATTGATTCCTTCAAGAATAAAATGACAAGGGTAAAATACCACAAAAGATATGAGACAAATGATATCAATTCAAATAGCTCCAGTTCATTAGCCTGAACAGAATATGCTCACAGCAAACAGCAATAATTCACCTGCATTACTGAATGCGCAAAAGGATAGAAGGAAAATATTATAAATGCAAGAATCAATGTAAAGTTGTAGCTTATTCACTCATAAACCACATGCGAAATATGACACTGTTAACCAAGCAATGCCTTGACATTTTTAATATCCAATGGTCTGAGGATCACCGATTTCAAGTTAAAGCAAGCATCAGAAGAGTGATCAATGCATGATTATTGTCTCTAGCCAAAATTTCATGCCATGTTGTAAAACATGCAAGCAATGGGATCCAAATAGATCTCCCACATGGCCGACACAGCTTATTTGTTTCTTGCAGTGTCAGGACAATGGACCATTAATTAATGTTGACTTTAAACCCAGAACTACCACCCCTGCCCCAATTGAATGTTGATTATTGCAATGACATATGCTTGTAAGTATTCCTGAAGAAGCATATTCACAAGAACAAAAGAAACTTGAAAATATATATATATATATATATATAGTTAAGCACCAATGAAGGGTTGATTCTATGCCATTATCATTGATTGACGGGGTGAGAGACTTCAAAATGGTCAAATGTGCTCATTCCGTCTGCACTTCCAGCATTTCCACATTGCTTTATGTGGTTGATGAGGGAATTCTAGCAGCAAACCAGTGACATCTCAGAATGTCAAACACAACTGCTGAAATGTTGCAGTGGCACAGACTCTGGCACTCTTTCTTCGTACGAAAAGGTTAATTTCTGCAGAAAATCAGTGCCGTCCTACTACAGAGACCATAGCAGGTTTGAATAGGAGTGGAATGCGCTCAGCTAGATAAGCTGAAATGTAATCCTCAATCAAATGGCTCTTCACTTAAAGCTTCCTTTTCGGTTTGTTCTGCCATTAGTATACTGTCCTCAAAGCATGTTTTTTTCCCATTAATCTGACAGTCCTCGCATCCTATCCCAATTAATTGAAACAACACAAATTACCAATAATTTTTTAGGAAATTTATTATTATTGAATCCTTTGAACCTAGGGATGAGTTATTTATGGTTTTATTTATTAAGTAGACACAACATCCCAACACATACAGTATAAAATTACATATAAACGGAGAATAAAGAAAATAACCCAGAAAAGGAAAGATGAGTCGCATTTGATACAGGAATCAGGTTCCTCAAAACATAGCGGACATATAATCGAAACGTAAGAAAATGTGATAAAGGCATGTTCAAACAGAAATAAGAAACAGTAAAAGAAAGACCAGAAGATGGAAATAGAAGAATCCAAGTCTTACGAACACATCTAACAAATATACAACATACGAGGAATTGGGCATAAAGAAGGTAGAAAGCAAACACCTATGAAGAATCAAATGAACAGAAAGAAAGAAAGGGGAGAGAGAGAGAGAGAGAGAGAGAGAGAGAAGTTGGAATTACCTGACACCGCCACGATTAGCGGGCAGCGGTGGCGAAAAGGAATCAGCGGTTCTCTTGGTGCCGGCGGAGCAATTAGCTTTGGTCAATGAAGAAGAAGCAGATGAAGAAGCAGAAGAAGAAGAGGAAGACGACTTCGAATCCATAAAAGGGAAGTGCTTAGCCGCGACGACCCTACTCCCATCATACTGACCGCCGACGCCGAGGCTCAAGCCAAGACCCAACTCAAGATCAGACGATTCAGGCGGCTGGAATTGGTACGGTGAGGATTCATCGGAAGTCAAAACCAGGAGGTTGTCCTCCCGGGACACCGTCGACGTGGACGAAGCTCCGCCGCCGCCGCCGCCAGAACTACCCAGATTGCCTTTCATCACAGCTTCTAATCGGAAAAATCAGTATGGCGGGTTGGAACGATTGGAGCAACAAATTTTAACGAGGAGAGGAGGGGTGGGGGGGGGGGTTTGTTTTGGATGGGTAATTGGAATTTGGAAAGCAAAGAGGAGAGGAATGTTAATTCTAGGAAGATGAAGATGGGGTCGGTTGGTGGCGGGTGGGGCCGAAGCTGTCGGCTTTGTGCGCCTCACTGCCATTATTATCGTCTTCTTGGCTTTCTCCAACCGTAGCTAACACCCCCACCCTACCCGCCCTGCCACCTCTTTCTTGTCCCTTTGTCTCTCTCCCTTTTCTTACCATGTTTTCCTCCTTATTTTCTCGGGAAAACAATTTCATTTTCCTTTCTAATTTTCTCGAGAAAATATTATATTAAAAAGAAAAAAAGTTTTTAAATTGAAATGGGTTTCATTGATGTATGCATAAGAAGGATTTATCAAATGTCAAGAGCAACTTATTCAAATTACCAGTATTTTATTTAGACAAGTCAAAGTTGAAACTTTATTTTTTCTTAAAGTTGATTGGACAACTCTTATTAGCTCTCTATACATCATTAAAAGCAATGAATGAGAAAAGAAAAGGGGCAACTTCTTCATCATCAACAACGACATCGCAGCCCACAGAGGCAGAGCTGCTTAACAAAACCAAGGGCCAGTGACTGACTGCAAGTTCAAGTTGGAACCAAATATGATAACAGCCAAAATTCCACCCCCACCACTTCCCTTCAATTATTATATTTTAATACATATTCCTAATTCTTTCGTCCTCCTAATTTCTTGTTATTGCATCCTTATTTCTTATACTCACTTTTAAGATGTACTATGTTTCACTTACTCTTTATATTATTAGACGGTAGGTCAAATGAGTTGAGTCATTTGATGTTTGATTTGACAAAAATTTGTTTGAGTTCTTTTAAGTTGAAATAAATGAGTTGAACTTAAGTCTAATTTTCAAACTCAATTTATAAACGAATCAAAATTCAGTTAAATAAAACTTAGATCGTTAAAACTTACAAACATATTCGATTAGAGATTTGTAAATATTAATAGTTTCGATTAGATATTCGTAAATATGATTGATTAAAAATTCACGAATCGTGTAAATAAATTCATTTATAAATACATTAATACATTTATTTATAATTTTATAAATATATTATTTAATATATCAAACTTTAAATTATTATATATATTAATTTAATCATTTAACATAATATATATAATAAAATGAAATTTCAAATTAAGTTTAAGCAAAATAACAAGTTCTGCCAAGCTCGAACTCAACTCGCCAACCTTTTGACAAGTTGTGATCGAGTCAAACTGGGGCTCTTCTTCCCTGAAAGGACTTCAAGTGACTTCTTTGGGGTGATTTTTGAGATTTTTCTCCTATTTTCCCTAAATAACAAATTGAGCCTTGCCTCGCTTGTTGCTTGTTCCTTTGCTCTCACGGATAACAGATCAAGCTATTCTCTGAGTAGTTTTTAACTTTTTCCAATGTCACTTTATAGGATATACCTCATTTTGTCTTCTCACCAGTGCCAATCTTTTGCTAAGCTTCCTGGAGACAAACAATTTTTTATTGTTGTATTTTGGTTCACATGAATCAAGCTCGAGCTTAAAAAGTAACTTGCAAGCAAAACCTAAGCTCAACAAGCTCAACCATGCTGATTCGATTGCACCCCTACTAAAGTAAATCATCTTTAAATCAACATAAAAAAACACTATGTAAAATTTATTTTAAAAATATTTTGGCATTGCAATTTTTTTAAAAAAATATTTGTTCTCAATAACAAGAACACATCTTGATTTTTTGATTTTTGCCAACAATTTTAAATGTTATTTTCCATCATGAGTCAAATGTGGTAATTTAAGGCACTTAAATTTATAATCTTTAGAATCTTCGATTGCTTGGCTAGTTTTTGTAGGTGTTTGCAGTTATAAAAAATAAAAATATTTTTTCAAATGAAATATACATGTCCTACATAAATGGCAAACATACCTACAAATTATTTTTTTATATGCTTAGAAATTATTTGTTGCAACTTTGGTTATTATTGATATTAGGATCTCCTCTTATAAACTAAAGAAGAGTGGGTTTGTTTTTTTAATCATTTTGCTAAATTAACATAAAATTGTTGTCTCTTGTTATTTATATATATATATAATTTCGTTTTATTACTTGCGTCGAGCAACTCTTATGTCATCCAATACAAGTAAAATGAGAGGCAAGGAAAATGGGACCCACACCCTTCTACATTCCGCGTCAAGCAACATAAGAGTTATCCAATGCAAGTAACATAACAGGACCATATCCTTCAACGTTCGATTTTTTCTTTCAATTACACCATTTTATTGTAGTATATAAGGTGTTGTCGTTTGATGGATTATACCATAAACCTCACATAACTCAGAAAGAAATGATGATTCAAATTCACAACCTCTATCAGATCTTAGCATCTTTACTTTATTTTCAAGTTGATTTTTAACTTCTATCTTATATGTTTTAAAAAACATCTAAGGTCTCATCTTTACTATATAGTAAATATACATAGTAATATTTACTATAGTCATCAATAAATGTGACAAAAGTATTTTTTTCCCACATCTAGTAGAAGTATTTGTGTTGTGTTTCTATATTGTACTTGTTGGTTTCACCATATCAATTTAGTGATGGAACACAACTATATTAATTATCTTCATTCACCACCCACCATCATCTCATGAAACTTCTCCATGTGAAGATGGTGTTCAAACTTCATTTCATCATTACTCCGTTAGGGGATATTATCCACTGCCGGTCTCAAGCCCGGATAAAGGAGGAGGGTTGCGTTAGGTAGTCGACAGCCAGCGTAAAACCTAGTCAGATCCAAATATGAATTCTAGACAAACTATCTGTCGGGATATAAGCCACATAAAAGTCTAGAATTCATGTAGCCAACCCCACATAGTGGGATAACGGCTGGATATGTTGTTGTATCTAGTAGAAATATTTCTCATGTCACAAACATCACTGTGAATTAAATAAAGTAATTCACTGTTTCTTTCCACTAGTGGAAACGACTTTTGTAATACCCAAAATTTTATATTAAAAGTGTTTTAAAAATCTTTTGGGTTAAAATGCAATTTTTGTCATACTTTTGGGCCAATGTGTAAATTTTAAAACATGAACAAAAAGAAAAATTGACCATACCAAGACGAAATTTGGAGGGTAAAAATGTCCAAAGAGTCATGGGTTGTCAAAAACAAGAGATTCACAAAGCTTTGTGGTCGAAAACACGCGATTAGGGACATTCAAACCAAAGTGCAGAATCTAGAATTTGTCAAAGGGTGATTAAAATGAGGGTTTTTTTGGACTTTCGATGGTGTAATAAGACATCCTAAACTTGTGGGGTCTAATGGAATAAGTGGAAAACTCAAGGTTTGAGAGATAAGGGCAGAAATGTAAAACACCAAAAGTTGGGGTGAAAGTGTAATTAACGAAAATTAGGTGTGAAACTTGCAAATCACCATCCAACTTTGCGGCAACTGTCGGCGAGACTTCCAAGGGATACCAGGATGCTCACCAGGCCATGATGGTTTGAATGGGCATGGTTATTGGCCAAGAATGACGGTGATAAGATGGAAAATGAGTTTCGTAATAATCGAAAATTTGGCCAAAAATTTTGAGGGAATTTCATTGTCATTTAGCTCGATTCGAGGCTTGTAATGATCAGATTCAAAGCTTAAGGTATAGGAAAGCTTGTATATGGTCAAAATTTTGGTAGAAAATAGGTATAAATAGGGTTCAAAGGGTCGAGGGTTTCAAAACAAAATTGAAGAAAATTGGTCGCGTTTTAGATTGAATCGAGCCTCAAGGATAGAGGGCTTTTGTTCTTTGAGTTCTAGGAAGAATCTCTGAAGAGTTTGGAGAGGAATGGTATAGGTTTCATGGGGTTTTAACAAGTTGGCCAAAAAATCAGGCTTCGCCGAACTGCGACCTGCAACCGGCCATTAAGGGTCTTTCCGGTGATGTTTTCCAACATTTAAGGGCACCCCTAGGATCGTCTCGACGAGTACTTCAAGTCCCTATAATTTGTTTGGCCATTGGAAGCCGTCGCCAATGGCCGTCGTCGGAGAAGAAAGTCGAAGAAGACAACCCGCACGTGTGCACATGCAGACTCAACTCTCAATCACTCGTTCAAAGCATGAGGGCACATGAGGCACATGTTTTATCCAAAATTAATTTTATAATTTTTGTAACATTATTTTAGAAATATCTGTGCAAAAATATTTGGTGAAATTGAGTGTTAGGTATTTATTATGAATTTTTTAAGGAAAGAAAGGTTATGGAAAATAGAGAAAAATAAGAAAAATTGAGGAAATTATGGAAGAAATTAGAAAAACCATAAATATTGATTTCCTTGGATAATTACTGGCTAGGAAATGATCATTATAAGTATTAGGGTTTTACACGTTATTCGAGGTCGACACATTTTTAGAGGAACACGCCGAATTACTATTCAATGTGAATGAGCAGTCTTTTCAAAATCTAGTATGATTTATGTGGGTGGTTCGGCCTGAGATTCACTTTATGGTTTCACATCAAGGTGGTTGAATTATATGTGGTTATGCTGCCTTTTTGTTTTTAATCATACTATGCATAACAAGTTATTTTCATGTGATGCATCAACTTGATATGATTTGTGAAATTGCATGACAAGTGATTTTCGTTGCATTGTTATGTTGGAATCATGTCATAGTCCGGTGGGACGGGATGGGGTCTTTTTGAGAATGGGGCAAGGTTAATCTCTGTTGATTGGGTGACAATGTTGGGCACCCAGAAATTAAGTATGTTGTAGCAAAGTCAATCCTAACAGTGTGTGGAATGGATTTTCCACGAGAGGTTGAGTATGCCAAGGAGATTTCTCAAGGGTGACGTGTCGTATTTTTTTGTATATACCATGCTTATGTTCGTTTCATGCATTCTATAAAACTGTTTTATATGCCATCACTTAGATGATTCAGTATCTAATCTAGGTTCTGCCCTTAGAACATTCAAACGTTCCAGACGAGGGTCGCAATAGAGATGAGGACGTGATTGAATAGAATTAAGGAAGTACGAGCGTGTTAGATGATATTTATGTTTTCTTTTAGTTATGTAATCCTTATTTTGTTTGGAAGACGATTTGTTCAAACGGTTGTAATATCTTATGATGTTAGGTTTTGTTATTTCCATTACGTGAGGTTATGCTTTGTTTAGCTTAAATCTGTTGGTCTTAATAATACAAAGGCTGGACTGCGGTTATGTTAGCTTGTGAAGATTATTCTTTGGAAACACTGCGCATGTATGGATCTTATGTATTGGCAAAAGTCCTGGTAACTCCTTATAGTGACACGCCTGGCAAGGCGGGGTGTTACAACTTTCTTGCAAATTTTGATTCAACACAAACTTTGCATTTATGTCTCTTATCAATGTTAAAGTTAGACAATAGTCCTAAATACACCATCATTTGTAAAGAACAATAATTGGCATGCCCTAACCTTGAATATCAAATATCACACAACTCAACAATATAAACAGAAGAGTTATTCTTATTATTATTTTTAGGAACTTGGGCTAATACATTGAGTTTAAACATTTCATCATGTAGATAGTCCCTTCCCACATACAAACCCCCCTTAGTCAGAATAAATTTGTCTGACTCAAATATAAGCCTGAACTCATTTTTGTTCAACATAGTTCCAGAAACTAGATTCTTTCGAATCTCAGGCACATGGAAGACATTAGTGAGGGTAAGGGTTTTGTCAGATGTTCATTTCAGTAAGACCTTGCATTCTCCTTCCATAGTAGAAGCTGAAGCATTTCTCATATACAGCTCCTCAGCACAATCTAACTTCTCATATGTGGTGAGTAGATCCTTGTTCCCACAAATGTGCCTCATGGCTCCAGTGTCAATGTAATACCCCGAAACTTAATGTAAAGCTTGGATGTTATAATAGAAATTGTAGTAGCAAAATGAATGGTATTTTGATTCAGGGAAAATGAGAGAAATCTTTAATTCTATTGAATTGCGAATGTAAAAGGGGTCAGAAGTACCTAGGGAAAGAGTTAACAAGGTAGGATTTTATGTTTAAGAGGGGCAAAAGAGTTTCCAATAAAACTTGAGGGTTAAAATGTAAACAGAAGTAGTTTCAGGGCATTAACATAATAAGAAAAAGAAGGAAACCGAGCCAAAGTGCAAATGTCACAACTTGTAAAAGGGTTAGTTTATTTCCTACTAAAGGAAATGATTGCAATGATGAGTCTTTATCTTAAAGAACACATGGGGGTATAACTTGGAGGCTTGAGATTGGAAGAAAATGGAAATTAGAGTTAAAAGATAATTCAAAGGGATAATGAAAGATTTAGTAATGATGACTTGGGAAGAAAAGGATATAACTTAAGAGGAAAGGGATATTTTGAGATATGGATGTCTTGAGAGGTTATATAAAGGGGGGAAGGCTTACGTGGATATAAAATGTGACAGGTGTAGTGAGTGCATCAAGTAAAACAAAGAAAAAAAGAATCAAAGGAAGCAAGGAAGAAGAAGAGTGGAGCACGAAAAGGTAAGTCAATTTTTTTTTCCATAGGGTCGTAGAGCATGAAAAGAGGAGTTCGTAGGTTCAAACGGAGGGTGAAACTGAGCTAAAATGAGCAAGTTATAGCATTTTTAATTTTTAGTTGCATGTTTTGTCGCGAGAAAGAAGACGGCACATGCATTGCACGCGCCAGCTGCTGCTACGCGTGGCCACCAATCTAATGGCGCGTGACAGGGCCTCTTCCTTAAATTATTTCCTAGCATCCTATGTAAAAATATCTTAGATTGGTGACTCGAAATTGATGTAACTGCAACAAAATAGAATCGACACCCCTGTGAACAATAACCCGACAAGGCTTGTAACGCCCCGTGAATTGCAATTAATTTAATTATGCGTTGTTGGGATAATTTAATTTAAAAGGAATATTTAAGAAATAGGAAAAATTGAAATAAATTAAATTATGTGATTTTTGAAAGTTTTGGGCATTACTATAAATATTATAGGGGGTGATTGTGCAAATAATGGAAGTTTGGGGGTGGCTGGTGCGATTTCAGAAAAGGGGCCGAAGACCCCTTTAAATTTAATGGCTGCAGTATATAGGTTGAAGGCGAGTGTGGGCGCGGGCAGTTCGCGCTCGAGACGGGCGAGGGGGCAGTTGTGGGTTCGAGCCCACGGGTGTGCGCGTGCCAGACAGGGAAAATTCGGCTGATTTTAATCAGCCTTGGGCGTCGAAACAACGCCGTTTCGTTAATGGCGGTGGCCTCCAGCGGCTGGCCCGCGCACTGCCACGTGGTCGCACCTCCTCCACTCGTTTTTGGTCGAATTTAAAGCCCAATTCGAGCATTCCTTTTTGCAAATGAATCAACAAGCAATTTGGGAAATCAACAACGTGCACGCGGGAGAAATTTGAGAGATTTTGGAGTTGAAATTTGGATTAAACCAAGTTTAATTCAAGAGTTAATTTTCCAGGTATATAGAGAAGCTAGTAATTAATATTCTGTACGGTCGAAATTTCTTTTAGAGTCCGATTTTGTTAATTTTAGCGAATTATTGGGATATTGCAGTGTGTATAAATTTTACCGTGTTGGGTCGAATCGAGCCTAAGGATATCTTCAGAAAGGCAAGTTCTTTATACCCTCCTCGTCGATTTCTTCGTTGTCAATTTATTTGACCTCCCTTTACTTGTTTCGGCTATTAATAAATTAAGGAATTTTAAACGGTTTGTTTTAAAAATTTAATTTGGTTTGTTTTAAAAATTTAATTTATTAAATTGGTCTCGAGGATTTTATTCGTTGGTTGCCTACGGGGGTTTGTGCCACCCCCAAGCCTATGGAAATGATGCCGTACTCACCTGGGGCTAGGTTCTTAGCTGTTCAGGTATAATTATTGGATTTTTGGTTGTTTATAGGCTAAAGCAGTTGTGTAGTGGGGGCAAGGATTGGTTGTTCGGTGACAGTGTGACTATCGTACGGTCTATTTTAGGCCGTCGGATGGTCCCTCCTAGTCACTGACTGCTGACCGGTGTCAGGCACTACTGACTAGCTCTGCCGTTATGTGATTACAGCATGCCTAGTTATATTTTATTCTTGTTGCATAGTTTGGCGTGCACATGGGTACGGGCTGCATGTTGGGGTTATCATGATTTGGTTATGCTTGGTCACGGGCATTCTAGTTTGGTTATGCTGCATCCAGCACGGGCATATGCATCGCGTGTGATTTACTATATGGGCGGAGCATGGCCTGATGCCTGGATGTATGGGCGTCATATATCACGTTAATGCTCATTACGCCATTGCATTTTATGTGCATTGCATGGTTACTGGTAGTATTTAGTGCTCGGACGGGAGTATCGTTCCGAGGGAGCCTATAGCTCGGGTGTCGAGAGTACCGACATGGATACGGGTGACGGGAGTACCGACCCGGGACAGTGCACACAGGTTTGTTGGAGATCTATGTTGCCTTACAGGGTAGCGGCAGGTTGGTATGGAACTTGGGTGCCAGGTGTCTTATGTGAGCCCTAAGGATCGGTGTGTGCTTTTATTATGCTGCACTATTGTATTGTTGCGTCACATGGCTTGTGTGTACGTGCGGGACTGTGTTGGGGTGATCTCCTCTATTTACTGTTCATCCTTTCTTTTCTTATAAATTTGCTGAGTCTTGCGACTCACCTTGCTTTCCATCATTCCAAGTAAGGGTAAAGTGAAGGCCGAGGGCGAGAACCGCGCCACCTAGCAGCCAGCCGTGTCAGTAGGGTATACAGTTAGCTGCCCCCGTTATCTTTGATATTTTGTTAGAACTTCTGTCTCTTATTTTTGATTGTGCCAGGTTCTCCCTTGTATCTTCTATTTGTTGGCACAGGATTTGTATATATTTATATACTCCGTGACCGCTGTTCCAGCGGGGTATTCGTGGGCGTGCATGTATATCGTTTTGCTTCCGCTGTTATATTTCTTATGTATGCATGCCATGATATTTTTGTCTTGTGTCTATTTCTCTTCCTTTATGTAAGTGCTTTCGTTCGGATAGACTGAGTGGTTGGGATATCCGGGCGGGGGTGCTTACAAGGCTAGTGGCTAAGGTGAATGGTTTCTTGCATTTCTCTTGCTACATATTAATCATTTATTGAATCACTTGTGTTGGATGTGAACCTACTCACTTGATTTCCTTGTTTAGCATGTTTCTTTACTTAATTACTTCACTGCATAGCATGAGGTGTTGTGGCAAGCTAGTGGTTGTCATGAGTGGCTCTATGAAGTCACATATTTGTGTTTGATGTGAGTATGGCATGCGCTGGGGTGATTGCAACACCTTGGCATGGCTTCCACACAAAGAGTTTACACTTTGCATATTTGCATTACATACATGCTTTACTTCCTTCATGAAACTACTTCACTTAAATAATTGTTATCTAATTTGGGTTGATGCCCTTGGAACGTTCCACATTCCAGGTATGTTTGATATGTCATGAACTAAGAAGGCAAGCGAGGCAAATGGGAAGGAAGTTATGGACGCTTGATTTTTTTTCTTTTATCTTGTGGCTTAATGTATTGTCTTGTTTGAGTTGTAAACAAAGCGTTGTATCGGTTGACGATTGTACTACTTAATGTCAAACTTGAACACCACCCTAAGAAAGGCTTGTATGTGTTTATAATAGTCATGGGAAAACTCTTTCAATTTTCTTAGCAAATTCGATCCATAGCTTTCATTGTTTAGGGTTTCCTAACACCTCTTAGGCAGTTATGTGTATGCCTTCCTGTGATATTTGACTTGAGGGGGTGTTACAGTCAATCCACCGACCCTTGTTATTAGTAATCATGCAAACATCAGAAGCAATTGCAACAAGGTTGTCATCTTCCATCACATTAGCCTAACTAGGCTTGGTTTTGTGTTGGTTATTGCCAAAGCTTTGTCCCTTATGGTGTCTACAGTCAATAGCTTTGTGACACATCTTTTCATACATTCAACACCTGCATTGGATGCGTTTGTTAACAACATTATTTTTAGGACCCAGACGCCTATTCTTCTTTTTAGCTTGTTGCTTTTTGGGTTGCGACCTTGGAGCCTCAACTATGTTAGTCCTTGCTTCAAACTTATGAGATATTTTATCTCCCTTTCTGTTGTCCTCTTTGTTGCCCAGAAAAATACCCAAAAGGAAGGTGAATTGAGTTTTTCAAAAAAATTAATAATTTTAACTATTTTAAAAACTCTTAAATTTGTGATCTTAATATGTGATGATTATAGTAAGATTAATAACAATACAATCACACAACCACAAGAAACAAGAGAAATTTATAGAGATTCGGCTCTAAATAGTCTAATCCTCTCTCTTAAGACTTATCTTGAGGTTCCACTAGGAAGAATCAACACTAACTTTTAATTGGAGCTAGAACCAATACTAGTTTTTAATTGGAGCTAGAACCAATATACAATCCATTGCCCAAACAAAAACCACTAGCACACTACTAGCAAATACAATCCCCTCACACAACAAATAAGTAAAAATAACAAACTTACAATCAGAGATAATTACAAACAAGTCACCAACGGTTGAGAATTCCACCAGCCAGCGCACTTCCAGCACTTCAAACTTTCTCACTTTTATTTGAATTCTTTATCAAGTTTGTTCTTCACCTTGACCTTCCATACTTACTCTATATATACACCTTCCAAACGCACTAATCATTAAAGAAAAGGTTAATATGAAGTTTGAAATTCAAAAAGTGCATAGATTTTCTCAAACAATAAGAAAACATGTCTCACCTTTAATTCAAAATAAATTTATTTTTTGCATGAGAAATTAAGATTTGAAAATTCAAATATAAACTTTTAAAACATAAATTATTAAAACAAGAAAACATGTCTAAAAGTAATTCTCTTTTAATTCAAAATAAATTTACTTTTTGTATGAATAAGAGAAAACATATCTAAAAATAATTCTTCTTTAATTTAAGATTTAAAAATTCAAATATAAGGTTTTGAAATATAAATGATTAAAATAAGAAAACATGTCTACAAGCAATTCTCTTTTAATTCAAAATAAATTTACTTTTTGCATGAATAAAAGAAAGTATGTCTCAAAATAATTCTTCTTTAATTCAAAATAAATTTACTTTATGTATGAGTAAGAAATGCATTTATCAAAATATAAAAATTTAAACATAAACTTTTGAGACATAAATGATCAAAATAAGGAAATATGTCTAAAGAAAATTTACTTTTAATTCAAAATAAATTTACTCTTTGTACCCACTTTTAATTCAAAATAAATTTACATTTTGCATGAATAAAAAAATACATTTATATCATAAAAATATTTTTGTTATCATCAAAATCATATTTACTTACCCTTGACCTTAACACTCTTCGATATGGAGTCTAAGAGTCAGATCTTCCATGGATAACTTCTTTTGCTTGTGCTTGAGATAATTCTTGAAATTTTTCCACAAATGTGACAATTTCTCAATCACAACAGCAACTTGGAATGGTTCATTGATGACCATTCCCTCACTATGCAAATTACTAATAATAATTTGTAATTCTTCCATTTGGTTTACTACCAGTTTAGTATCAACAATTTTGAAGTTTAAAAACTTCCCCACAAGAAATTTCTTGGTGTTAGCATTTTTTAGGCTTATATTTCTTGTCTAAAGCTTCCCAAAGTTGCTTGGATGTCTGATAGACATTGCAATAAACATTGTAGAGCGAATTCATCAGTCTACTCAAAATATAGTTCTGACACAAAAAGTTAGAATACAAGCAGGATTCTTTGGCAACTTCAGTTTTCGTAGTGATATTTTCTTTGGGAGTGACCGAGTAGTCCTCCTTAAGGACATGAGCCAAATTTAGCGTGGTGAAATAAAACACCATTTTTTGTTGCCATCTTTTGAAGTCCTCGCTGTTGAACTGTTGCGACTTTTCAACATGAGGAGTTACCTTAGCGACAATTAGCTCGACAACAATGACAGTGGCAGTAGCGAGTACAATGGCCGGAGTAATAGTTAGAGTAGCAAAAGAGGCTGAGGGAGCAGCATCGACAGCAACAACGTCGATGGCCATGGCAATTTATATTTCGTCTTCAAATTGTTGGGGATATTATAGTATTTATAAACTAGTACAGCAAGCAATGGTCGAAAAAGACGACACTACTGCAACGGACAAAGAATAACAGTGGTTGATTTAGATTAAGTCATGGGTAAGCGCTGTCTTGAAGACAGAATCGCCTGACATTAGCAACAAGCAGACTCCGACGATAGTCTTAGTAGGATGAAACGATCTCTCCGGTAGAATAGCAGCCACGAACGCCCGGAACTGGCAGAACTCAAAGGGATTTACTCTCTAGATGAAGAAGGAATGATTGGAAAAAAAATAGACTCTCAACTTTGACCGAAGGTAGTTGTCGAATATTACAGTAAGATGGAGGAATTCGTAGGTTGTTCAAAGGGACGGAGGTTCGGTTATTAATAGATGATCTTGACTCGACAAGGAAGTAGACAACCCGGTAGACAAGCCGAGAAAATCGGCCACAAAAACTATAGAAAATCTATGACATTTTGGACAGAAATCCAGAAACATGCAAAGGAAAATAAAAAATGATATTTGGATATTTAAAGAAAAATAAAAATAATATTATATTATTAAATAAATTTTAATAAAAATATATTATTTTATTTTTTTTATCCGATTTGATTGGACGACGATGAGAGCGCACATATGTGTATGGGTTCGCTCGCTCACAAAATTTGGATACTCATAATCTAAACCCAAATTCATAACGTGAGCTATTTATACCCATATAATTCCTCTTAATCAAGCAATGTAGACAACTTACACACCCACATATTTAGCGCATATACATTCACACACAACAACAATTACAGTAATATACTAGTAATAGGTAAATATTGTAATATTTACTATATATATATTAATATGTAAAAATTTGTTTAGTATTCAGTGGAAAAGTAGAAGTGGGTAGGAGCAGATTAAATCCAAGATTATTTTTTTTTTTCAAATTGAAAAATGGAACCCAACTTAATCTCAAATCTCGGAATAAACCTAATTTATTAATAAAATATAATATAATATTTGCATTTGAGAATAAAATGGAAGCAACTCTAATTCGAATACTAGGGACCAATAATAATGATAAAGAGGTCAGGTAGCAAAGCAAAGGCCGAGACAGCAAACCCAAGGTGGGGCCCTCCCTGCTTTGCTCCAAACGACAAACCGACAAAGAGGGTGGGTGGCTGCCTGCCCACGCCTCTATCAGCGGGACCCAACCAAAACTAAAGTAACAACTACCAGTACCAAGAGAAGACGCCTCCCTTCCCTCCCTCCCTCCCTTTTTTTTTTTTTTTTATTTATATTTCCACAACCACCACCCCCATGACAAAGTCTTCTATTTCCGTTTTCGGATGGGATAGTTTCAAATTATATTATTTAAAATATACTTTTATCTATCAACTTCAAATCTATTGTGAAATTATACTAAAATTCAACTGTTTTCATCCATTATTATTAACCAACCAACCGCGTCATACATTTGGGAATTCAAATTTCAAATGAGAAATGTTATTTTTTATGAATAAATTTGATAAATAACTCTTTACCACAAATTTATAATAATTTTAAATTTAAGTAAAATTATTTATAAATTTATCTGCGTCAAACATATTTGTGAGTATTAAGATTGCCCATTTCAAATGACATATGACCAAATAACCTTGCTGTTTTCATTTCCTATTCTCTATTATAAACAAACAGAGAGGGATTATCACATAAATTATTCAGACAAGCAGCAGGTGAAGTGTGAAGCCTTCTCTTTGCTGCCAATCGTATTTGCAAGAATGAAAGTGAAATTCGTATGAATGAATACTAACAACTAGTCTGGCTTTTGGCTGCTTCTCCAGAGCCTCCTGCTGCTGCTGCTGCAGCTTGTGCTGGAGAACTGCAATCCGCGCATGGCTCGGAAACTGGGGGAGGGAAGAAGTCCGAGACGCTAATGCGGAATGTTTGCCGCTTCTCTTCGTTCGAGGGAACATGGACCAGAGCTTCCATGATGAGGATTTCCCAGTCACGTGCTCGTAAAAACGAAAACCAGTTATCTGTTCACCATCATGTCACAGTAATCACATATCAAGTCTTTTATCTTATTATTATATATATGGTATGGGAGTCAGCTACATAAACTAGTTCTCCTGGGTCTATCTATTCTATCCATGATTGGCCGAGAGAAAGAGGTTTGTGAGGGGAAGAAATAGAGATGGTGCAAACCTCCATTTCGAACTGCCTTCAACTGAAAGATTCCAGTACCGTGTGGTCCAGAGACAGGAAATGTGCAAGATACAGAATGTCTCTTGTGAGCAACTGCTAGTGATGCATTGTACCAAGGGCCTCTCACAATAGGCTCACCAATGGCGTCTATAATTGCTTGGTTTTTACTCGCTTTCTCCATGGCTTTGCTGAAAGATTTTTAGTAACAGTGAGAACAAACACAAGGTATGCATATGCAGCAGAACTGAAATCTTATAAATCTAGATACTGACACTGGTGCGAGACAAGAACATCATCCATGTGCAAGCAAACTGGGTTTGCAAGTGTAAACTCTATGGCTTATCAATTTTGTTACAAGGTAAACCTGAAAGTTTCCAACAAAAAGAATGTAGAGATGATGACAGAGAAAATTAAAAAGCTTTCTTTGGAGCTTGGTAGGTGGAGGAGAAGCAATAGGATCACCAAACCTCAATGTCCTTGCACTGGTAAGTGTTCTTTTTTCCATAAGTAATTTAAGAACTTGTAATATATTAGTTATGATAATCAAAATAACGTAAATTTTTGTGCAGGTTTTGAAGAGGATAAAGTGTAGCAGCAAAGTTTGCAACTTTACAATCTGATCATAGGAGCCTTCAAAATTAAAACCAAGGCTAATAGCATAGTTGGAGTATTTCCAATGACAAATTTGACTGCAGGCGGCCTTAAACCCTAGACCTTACTAGTGACAGTAACATGTGCTGTAAAAATGGGCATGCATTTTCCCAATTTTCCCTCAGCAGTACCTTGGTCTTTCAATTCTGGTACCAATAAGGTGTCACGATCCTAGGATCTGCCTAGGGTTTGAGTAGGAATTTACTGAGGAATTTGGTAGGAACCGGGAAAGATAGAACAGAAAAAGAGGGAGAATTTGACAGAAAGAGGGAGATAACAAGATTTGAGGGAAAAATGCAGTCAGAACAGAGGGAAATGAGAGAGATCAGAAAGTTGAGAGAGAGACAGCAAGTTCAATTATCATTCAAAACATATCCATTCTCTACCTATTCTAACCTATTTTTAGGCTGGTAACTGAAAACTAAAAACATGAACAGAAACCTACAGTACAATATAGTAATGCATTTTAACTAACTACTATTATAATTACAATTACAGCCTTGGGGTCATGACAATTCCCCCCTCCTTGAGAAAGTTCTTGTTTCTAAGAACTGATAGTGACTGGCCACTATTCTTCAACCAATCCCTGCCTTTCTCTATCAGATTTATCCTTCTTTCTTTCTTCTTCCAGCCCTCTTCCTCTTCACTCTTATATTCCTTTGCTTTTGCTTTCCCCACAAACATAAAATGTAGACCTCAAGGATCTCCATATCAAAGCTCCCTTCTCCAGTGTCAAAGCTCCCGACGAACCATATGGCAGCAACCTTCTTTTCCATCATCTTCCTAACCATACGACTGTTCTTCTGTGCAGTCAGTTTCAATTGCTCCTTTTCTGCTAGTAACTGGTCTACACCACTTGAAATGACAGCAAGACTGTCATGTTGGCCAAAGATCAAAGCAGCAGTAATATTGTTCAAGCCTCAACCTCCAGCTTCTTTATTTGGTCCAAGTCCTCATTGGATGCCTATCTATGCTCATCAGCCTTAGGATCAGTTTCCTTGGAACCAAAATAAGGGGTTGTTTGGGTCCTAATTGATTGATCAGAACTTCGTTGACTGCATGTGAACCGTCACAAACTTGATCCATCCTAAGGTAGGTGTCACAGGCATACCTTTCATCAGCTGCATGGAAGCTTCATCACAATCCTCCTCTTCCAATGCTACTTCAACAGCTTCCTGCAAATATAAAATGTGATCCTCACCAATACCCATCCTAGGGTGGAGGAATTCTGCACTCGTTTCAGGGAACAAAACCTAACTGATATTGTGGAAGAATTTAACAAATTGATGTGGAAGGCATAGTGGAAGAGTATCTGGCAAGGTTTGAGGAGCTTAAGTCAATAGTAAGACAAGCTCACTTGACGTTGGATGAGCATTATTTTGTGTCTAACTTCCTTAGTGGACTGAGTGACAAGCTAAGTCTGATGGTCAAAATGCTACAACGTACTTGGGTAAGACAAGTGGCTGAGAAAGCTTGTTTGCATGAATTATCATTGGAAGCATTTGTTAAGAAGCACAAAACTATAATAGAAGGGTATCCCTGGAGCAGTCAGGAGGTGGGAGAAAATGCTTGGACATCGGCCTCAGATCGGAGTAAGTGAAAAGAGCATCCTCATACAGCCAAATCTCTTATTATGGAGTCCAGGAGAAGACTTGAATTATGCTTTAAATGCGGGGACAAATTCAGTCCGAGCCACCAATGCAGAAGATAGTTGTTGAATATGGAATGTTTAGAGGAAGACAATGAAGTAGGAGAGCCAGTCGGAGCAGGATAAAAGAACAAGGGATCCACGGTAATAAGTTTCTTGGGGACAAGAAACATTTCAAGGACGGAAAATTGTCACATGCCAAGGGTAGCTATTGTAATTTTGGTATTATAATTTTGGTTTTTTAATTTATATTAGGGCTATTTGTCATGTAGCTAGAGACAGTTAAGATTTGTGGTACACTGCACATGGGTGCTTGGCATGGCTGGAGGCTATATATTAAGTCACAGCTATAGGATGGAATATATTGAGTAATAAATTTGATATTTTGGTTTCTCTCTCTTTGTTATCTTCTCTGCCTTTATCTCGATTATTCCCATCTTCTTGCTATTTCTCTTCTTTCCATCTTATATCTCCCTCTAAATTCTTCTATTAATCTTTCCAAATTCCCTTTCACACCATAGTTCCACCCTAGGGGTGTGACAACTAGTATCAGAGCCAAGCCATTCTCAGAAGCTGAATGCAAATGAATTTAAAATAGGCAATCAATTTTAGGATCTAGCTATGATTCTGTTGCTTCTCAACTAATATCATAGCAGTCCTATCAAAGCAGCATCCAACCGATTCTCAAGAAATTGTGACTAAGAAGGCGGATTCATAACAGCTGATCGTCGACAACTACTGTGGATAGAGCGACTTAGACATGAGAGTTTAACAGGAAGTTACACGATTCAGAGAAGATCATTCCGGTTAAACCTCGGCTGGATTTCGACAGTCTAGGCGGCAAAGTAACCCCCAAGTGAATTCTCACGAAGTTACACCAGAGCCGGTCTTGGTAGTCGGACGGAGGCAGGTCAATAAGCGAGCACACCGAAGGTGACACAAACGAACAAGTGTTTGCGAGTAGACAGAAGTCCATCAAAGGGTGACGTAGACAACCAGGTGATTCGCGACTAGAGCGGAATATTGATACGAAAGCTCCATCAAACTTGGCAATGTGGATGAGGAAGGGTGTCGCAGCCATTGTCAAACACGATCAGTGATTAGGCAGAACTAGAGGAAGGATTTGAGGCGAGTCTAGCAGTTTGGGAAAACGGATTGAACACCACTGATCAGAAATATCGACCAATCGGTTGGCTAGGGGTCCGACCAACGAACGAAGAGACAGGGTGAGCAACCAAGAGGAGGATGGCGGAAGGCACATAGATGAAACAATTGGAGTAGAGGTTGGATGCCCTGGAATTAGGCCTCCAATAGAACCATGAGCAAGTAGACGAGAGGCTAGAAATGGTTGAAGCAAGGATTTGACACACCCATGAGGAAATCAGCCACATTCGAGCAGATGTGTTGATGATGGAGCAGAAAATCCAAGAAAAGTTTTCGAGGTTGAGCCAACAACTAAGTGTGGCCCTCGCTATGTTTTCATGACAGCCCAACCCAAGCCTGCTAGTGGATTTCCCTCCCCGAGCCATGGCAACACCCATTTTTCCTGGACCAAGGGATCAGCTAAAAATGGATGAATGAACAAAGTATGTTGCTGAAGGGTCTCTTCGAGGACCACTGATGAACCAGAATAATCCTCCTACACTGAGACTCGAAATCCCGATATTTGAAGGGGATAAACCCCGATGGTGGATTAGATGATGTTGAACATTTTTTTTACCACTATCAATTAGCAAAAGAGAACAAGGTAAACATGGCAGCTGCCTATTTGAATCATGTGGCAGATTCATGGTTTCAAGGGTGGAGTGAACAGAGAGCAGAATGGAGATGGACCGAGTTTGTAGAGGAATTTTGCGCTCATTTTGGGGAACGAAACCTAATTGATATTGTAGAAGAATTTAATAAATTAAAGCAAGAAGGCACAGTGGAAGAGTATCTGGCAAGGTTTGAAGAGCTTAAGTAACTAGTAAGACAAGCTCACTCGATGTTGGATGAGGATTATTTTTTCCTAGCTTCCTCAGTGGATTGAGTGACAAGCTAAGGCCGATGGTTAAAATGCTGCAACCTACTTCGGTAAGACAAGTGGCTGAGAAAGCCCGTTTGCATGAATTATAATTGGAAGCATTTGTTAAGAAGCACGGAACTGTAACAAAAGGGTATCCCCAGAGTAAGGAGGTGGGAGAAAATGCTTGGACATGCCTCATATCAGACTCAGGAAAAAGAGCAACCTCATACAGCCAAATCTCCTATTATGGCATCCAAGAGGAGACTAGGATTATGCTTTAAATGCGGGAACAAATTCAGTCAAGGCCACCAATACAAAAGATAGCTGTTTCATATGGAGGGTTTAGAGGAAGACAATGAAGTAGGAGAGCTAGCTAGAGTGGGATAAAGGAACAAGGGATCCATGGTAATAAGTTTCTTGGGGACAAGAAACATTTCAAGGGCAGAAAATTGTCACATGCCAAGGGTAACTATTGTAATTTTGGTTTTTAAATTTCTGTTAGGGCTATTTGTCTTGTAACTAGAGGCAGTTAGGATTAAGGGTACACTGCACATGGCTGCTTGGCGTGGCCAAAGGCTATATATTAAGCCACAGTTGTAGGATGGAATATATTGAGTAATGAATCTAATATTCTGATTTCTCTCTCTCTCTCTGTTATATTCTTTCCCTTTCTCTTGATTATTCTCATCTTCTTGCTGTTTCTCTCCCTTCCATCTGATATCTCCCTCTAAATTCTTCTATTAATCTTCCCAAATTCCCTTTCACACCATAGCTCCACCCTAGGGGTGCGACCGTGCGATAGATCAATCAACAACTGCCGATGGTTTGCATGCAGATCAACAATCCTTCAATTTTGCCTCTGATTCGCTACAGATTGCTCAGACTCTGATTGCAATTGTTGTGATTCAACAATCGGCCTCAGACTTGCTTCAACTACACACTTTTGACCTTCCTTCTCGCCGGAATCTCAGTTGCGATCGCTGTGGATCCACGCTCACTTAGATCTATTCTGTTGCTCGGAATTGTGCCAAGAATCATTGGCCCATTCCACATTCAAAAGGTGAACTAGAATCAGCTATTGAAACTTCCAAACTCACAACCAAGAATTGTCGGATCTGATACCATTTGTCACTATCCTAGGATCTGCCTAGGGAGGATCTGCTTAGGGTTTGAGTAAGAATCAACTAAAGAATTTGGTAGGAACTGGGAAAGATAGAACATAAATGGATGGAGAATTAGACAGACAGAGGGAGATACAACAAGATTTGAGGGAGAAATGCAGTCAAAACAGATAAAGGGAGAGAGATCAGAGAGTTGAGAGAGAAACAAGAAGTTCAATTATCATTCAAAACATATCCATCCTCTACCTATTCTAACCTATTTATAGGCTGGTAATTGAAAGGTACAGATATGAACAGAAACCTACAGTACAATATAGAAATGCATTTTAACTAACTACTATTATAATTACAATTACAGCTTTGGGGATCCTTGGGGTCGTGATATAAGGAATCTGAAGATGACATAAAAATTATCAAATCATAATAACTCAATTACAATAGTAAACCCTCTGAGAAGAATTCACCTCAAGTACAACTTACCAAAAGTAATATTAACATTGATAAAAATTTACATTTATCACAGTAAACTAGACATTATTTTTGTGTTCAATTTAAATAATGTACACAGAAAATAAGTAGCAGTATTCTCCCTCCCCACTCCACCTCAAAGAAAAACAAAAACAAAAACAAAAACAAGAGAGAAGAATTCGCCTCAATTACAACTTACCAAAAGTAATATTAACATTAATAAAAATTTACATTTATCACAGTAAACTAGACATTATTTTCGTGTTTAATTAAAATAATGTACACAGAAAATAAGCAGCAGTATTCTCCCTCCCCACTCCACCTCAAATGAAAAACAAAAACAAGAGGAAGAAATCCCAAATCCATACCATTGACAACATTACAATGTAGGATCAGAAATAAAAGAAATAAATAAAAGGGACGGAAAGAATGAAACCACAAAAGGGCAATATACTCAATATAAGAAATAAAGCTCTAGCAACAATAAAATGTCCTAGTCCTGTAAGACAAAACTAATCATAATCTCCAACTTAAATCCAAAAGACTAGACATGTAGAAAGAATTAAGGAAAAGGAGTTAGAAATGCCAACTATAGCATATAACGGTATATATACTAAGTTAGGAACAAACACCGAAAAGAGTAGATACAAGATCACTAAATTGAAGGAGATAAAAGATTAATCATACAAAAACATAGCAATATTAGCTCAAAAAGAGTACAGAATCAATTAGAGATTGATCCTGATCTTACTCAAAGAACTAGGCACTCGTGGGAAGTGGAGAATTTCTTTGGATGTCTCAACTGATTAATGCACACTTATGACTTGAGACATGAATGGAAATCTCTGATTTACTTTATGGAAGAAAATGTTGAAAATTTTGAAGAAAACAGTGTCTGATGAGAATACTTCACGAGTTTAACAAATGTGATTTCAAAATTCAAACTAGAGAAGCTAAACATATTCCAAGAACCAAAAAGTCCATACAACGAACAGGGCAACAAAGTACAACAATACAATAGAGGGCAGCAGCTCAGCCAATTCCACTAAATTGCAAAAAAATTAACAAAAATCGTTGTTAGTTTCTGACCTGCTACAACCATGGTAAATAGCAAGGTCATTGAGAGCGCTCAAAGCAACACCCCCGGTGAGACATATCAAAGCGCCGGAAACGGCCCTCCGACCCCATGATTTGTCATTAGCCGTGGGTTGCGCCGCTACGGACTCCGCCGAACTGCTACACAGGAAGCAAGCTCTTTCAGAGAAAACATATTCTTACTTTATAACTGAGACGATCAAGACTGAAATCCATGTTTACATCATCGGGTAACGCCATGAAACCCTTGGATCAGAAAATAGGACGAGATTAGAGCGACGAAAGAGAGAGTTAATCACCTCGAGAGCTGTGATGTTGGAGTTCGCTTCAGGAAGGAGATTAGTCTCCTCCCGACCATGCCTCGTCTTCCTCTCTCTCTCTCTCTCTCTCCGTCTGCCTGAGCGGAACCCTAACGAGGTGTCAAAATGGGCCGGGTGTCCAGGCACGGGCCAGTTCAAGGGCCGTGCGAGGCAGAGGGCCCACGGCCCAATAAATAAAAAAATATCTTTTTTAAAATTTAAAATTATAAATAAATAAATTTAGGTATAATTTAATTTTTTTTCAATCTAAAGGTACTTTATAACTGTACATTTGTCAGATAACCTGACCCAATAATGGCAGTATCCCCACATCACTTGTCTAAAATTATAAATTTGTTGTGAATAATTATTCAGGAGTGTAATATTTAATCTTGTGACCGTACATTTGAGAATGTGAATCAGTGTAAATAGTGTTTACTCATTTTGTATTATTTAAGAAATTAAGAAATTTATTCATAAAGAATTTATCTTTTTACTTTTATTTTCTTGATTTACTTTATTTGAGTTTTTTAACACGTAATTAGCATGAGTCTCTACTTAGATTGAAGTATGAAAATTCTTTTCTATTTTTTTTTATTAAGAACTATGGCAATGTTTTGGTTAACGTATTATTATGAGCGTCTCTTACTGTTCGACCACACGATATCAGTAAGAGATGTAAATCAGAAAATTCAGTGACAATTTGATCCTTAGCCCCACCGTAAACGCGAAGGCAATAAGCGGTTTTTAACTTTCAGAATCACTCTAATTGCTAAGCTTCTCCCTTGATAAGGACTCGAACACTGAACTTGAGAGCTCAAAGAGCAACACCCCAAAATGTACTTTCTTTATTAGCGGAGCTATGCCCTAAGGGCAAAAATATGGCAACGTTGAATCTTACAAAACTTGAGTAGGTTGCTCTTGATATATTTGAAAAAAAAATATATTTATTATGGATATGTGATATTGAAATTTATCTTGATATGATGAATCTTGTTGGGAATACAAGCATCCCAACAAGATCCTGCAAAAATTATGTGTTGTATTAATTTTGATGATAAACATTTTTTACACAAAATTTTAATAAGTTGAGATATTCATTTTAATAACTTTGTATTTCAAAGTAAAATGCCAAAATTGTCGACTGAATACTTTTTTTCGTCGACCAATTGCTTTGTTATCTCTTTGATAAAGTTTTTCAAAATTAAAATTGTTGATCGATTTTTGTATACTGTTGACAAACTTTCAAAACTGTCGACCAATTCTTAAAACAGTTAATCATACAAAATACATACTCTTAATTGTTTGTTGTCAATCGTTTTTGTAAACTATACAATTGAAAGTTTCATTAAATTGTTGATTGGTTTTACCACATTGTTGACCGGTCTAATCAAAAATTTAAAATTTGTCCAAATCATTCTATCGTTTTTGTTGTAAAAATTTAAACGACTAATCTTTGCAAGTCAAATTAACCTAGTTTTTGACTCTAACAACTAGAACTTTCAAATGGATGACGAAACCTATAAATAAGAGAAGGTTTGAAACTTAGCACAAAGAAATTGGACTATTAGGCTTTCAAATTTCATATCATATTCTCAAGTGTCATTGTGTTTCAATCTTTCACTTTTATTCTTTGTCAAGGTCTTTTCTTTTGCTGTAAAATCTTTTCAAAGTTTTATACTGGCTAGATTTCTAAGATAATTATGTGAGATTTGTAACTTTCATTATTTTTCTTGTATTATATACTTCCTAGTGCGTGTTGATAGAAGAACTAGGTTGTGTACTAGTTGGTGTAATAGGTTGTGATTTGCAAAATCTCTAGTTGAAAACTTGAGTAGTAAATGTAGGCTAAGTTGAGCCAAACCACTCTAAATTTGTTGTCTCTCTTGTGTATTTTCATCTTTTCTATCTTGACACTACTTATCCCACTTCAAAGATTATCGTTCTATTGACAAAATCTTGATATTTTTTAAAAAAAAAATTCAAAACAAACAACTTATTTAAAATGTCGAATTCACCCCCCTCTTGGGTGTGTGGTGTCATACTATTATATCTTTCTAACATGATCTTTCTTCGCCACCATTTACATGAAAAACTGAAAACGAAATATCTCATGGTTAAAAATTCACTTACTTTATAACAAAAATTTAAAATAAAGATATGAAAATCAAAAGACTATTATGTTAGCTTTGTGTAATCAATGGCACCTAACACCAAGAGAGAGGTGAATTCGATATTTATAAATTTTTAAAATTTGTGGATGTTTTAAAGATAAATATCAAATAGTGAAATATAAGTAAGAAAAAATCAATGAAAATATGTTAGAATCACAAGAAATTTAGAGTGTCTTGAATCAAGCCAGCCTACTCCATTACTCTAACTCCCCACGAGACATTTCAAAACCCATTATAACCTCTTACTTAATCAAGTAGGCTCTCTAACAAAATCGTTAAGAATTTATAACCTCTTATTTATACCCAAATAGGCTCTCTAACACAACTGTTAGGAAATACAACACAATGTATAAAGAGAATGTTAGGTTTGTGACTCAAAATGTATTGGGTCAGTTAAATAAATATATATATTGGGTTGGGCCATTGGTGTTAAAAGCCCAAGCCCAAGTTTGCTTTATTGTTCTTGTGTATGAATCCCAGCCGTGTCCTTTGGCACACGTATATATAAAGTTGCATTTAGGGGAAATCATGGTGCAGATTATTCACTAGTAGAGGCATTATTTAATCTTGAAACCCTAGGTTTGATTCTCCCTTGTGGGTATCACTGTAATGGGGAGGTTGAGAGATTGAGATGCTTTGGGTCACAATGTACACGAACATAATCAAAGAATTGCATGAAAGGAAGCAATCTGGTAAGAGAATCTAGTAAGAGATAACCCCAATTTCTTGTATCACCTCTTTCATTGTGATGTCACTGTGTTGTGCGAGAGAGGAATGCGAATGTTGTGAGTGCTGTGAATGACTTGTGTCTTTGAAGCTCTTGTACTCGGTTATTCGCTAATTATTGATGTTGTAAGTGGTTTTTTTTTATTCTTGTAGATAGCTGTGTAATCCTTTGTAATTGATTGTAATAAGTTGTAAACCCATCGTATATTCTAGTGGATTGACTAGGGGTAAAACCCCTGTTGTGAGTAAGATTCTTTGAATCCGAACACGTATATCTCTTATTCTTGGATGCATTGTGTTGTGATTTTTCATTTCTGTTTTGGCTTCTGATTTTGCATCGTTTCTTATTACTTCTCTTGGTCTAGGCCGTGTGGCTGTGTGTGATTGATTCGCAGGGAACATCAACAAGTGGTATCAGAGCCAAAGTTGGCTTCGAGATCAGAGGAGCCGAGATCGGAGAGTCAAGAACGGTCAAGAACACGTGAAAGCAGATCGAAGGCTATCGAAAGAACAGAAGGCCGTAACGTTCGAGGAAGATTGGGGGCCACAATCAGTTTTCCGATTTAGTAAGTAAATATCCTTTTTTTTTTTTTTATCTTTGCCCTAAGTCTTTTCTGTCCGGTGAGATATATTGGATTGATTTTGATATCCTGTTCTACTTGTGGTTCTTGCTATTTTTTGTTTATGGTATTTGTAGTGCCTATAGTTTCTTGCTTTTGGTTTCGTGTTGATTCTTGAACTTGAGTTAAGATTTCAGCGAGTATGTTTGTTTTTCCCCTGATCCTCACTGTGTTCTTGAGTTGTTTTAAATCAAAATCAAGATAGGTTTGAAGAGACAATCATTGATCTAAAATGTACTAGATTGGATTATTTCTCTCATTTGTTCACTGTTGCTGTTGATTTGTTGCTATTATCATTTCTTTATTGCAAGATTCATTGTTGATATGAGTGTGTTTTACTTCCTGTTGTAAGTGTATATCACTTGATTGTTTCTAAGAAATTGGATTTATTGAGGTTGATTGTATAATTCTAGGTGTATTTCAAGTATTGCAATCTAATCTCTGTACTATTTTAATCCTGGTCCATTTTCTTGATTTGATTGCAATTTTGTCTATGTTCAATTTCTCTTATTGTGAATATTGGTGTAATACCCCATGTTTGTATGAGGTTGTCACGTAATTTCGATAAATTTGGAATACCGAAAGATCAGTTTAATGATAAATTAAGTAGCCGAATCAACTGCAGGGAGTGCCCTGAAACTAAGATGCCAAAGAAAAATGATACGACATTGATAAGCATCTTGAGATAGGATTTATGGTATCGAAAGAAATCAGATCGGAAATAATTTTCAGTATAGCTAAAATGCAGTTGCCATTTAGGCTACAAAACTAAATTATTGTAGGAGACTTTTGAAAAGTCAACGAAAACCTGAGGGGGCTTCGGTTTTTTGTAAGGAACAACCCTTCAGTGGTTTCGGGATGAAACGATAGCCCGGTGAGGATACTAGGGAGAAATCGTCTTTACCGAGCTAATCTTTGGTTATTAATTTTGCATTTTCGGTATTGAAATGCAAATTAATTTGATGTTTGAGGGTATAATTGATATTAGGGAATTGCCCAAGTGATATTATGAGAAAATTGGAGTTTAATGAGTAATTTCTTATATTTATTAATGTAATATATGATATATATAGTATATATATATTCGCGTGTGTGTGTGCGTGGATGACAACCATCCCTTTGCAACTTGCACTACAAGAAAAATCAGTTTTAGTGACGGGGATGCTCCCGTCACTAATTTGTGACGGGTTTAGTGATGGAAAGCAGTCACTAAAGTGGTTTAGTGACGGTCTGAAATTACCGTCACAAAATTGTGACGGGATATCTATTTCCGTCTGAAATCAGTGACGGGATAGTGTATCCCGTCACAAAATAGTGACGAAAAATAATCTCCCGTCGCAAATCAGCGACGGGAGCGAGGTTTCCCGTCACAGAACTGCGACGGGACTTGTCAGTCCCCGTCACAGTTTTGCGACGGGACTGACACCCCGTCACAGTTCTGTGACGGGGACTGACATCCCGTCACAATCGTTCCTTTAAAATAACCCCCGCCCGCCTTTCCCTCCCACTCTTCCTCCACACCTTTGAACGGCCCCCCCTCCCTTTCTCTCACTGTCTCGATTTTTCTTCTTCTTCACAGTTTCCTTGGTTCTTCTTCTTCTTCACAGTCTCTTTGTCTCCTTGGTTCATCACAGTCTTCTTGGTTCTTCTTCTTCTTCAGTTATCTTCGGTGCTCTCAAGCTAAGTATTTTATGTTTTTTATTTTGTTTTAGTTTTAATTATATTCTGTTAGTTTAAGTATAATTTATTTGTGTTAGTTTAGTTGTAGTTATTTTATTTTTGTGTTAGTTTATTTGTAGTTATTATTTTTGTGTTAGTTTAGCAGTTTATTTTTATATTAATTAGTTTAGTTTTAGTTTAATTGTTTATATTATTTGTAATGCTTAATTAAATAATTAAACTACAACTAATTAATTATTTAGTTATTTTGATATGTAATAATTGGACTAGGAAACTCGTGCATGTGTAAATAATGTTTATTTTTTTATTTTTAAGTTTAGATATATTTTTAATGAAAAATATTGTAATTTTAAATAAAATACGTAAAAAATTATATACTAAAAATAAACTTACTATTTAAGAAAACATATATTTTAAGAAACTTAATATTTTCTAAAAATATTAATTTTATATACTAAAAATATTTTCTTAATATTTTAAGTTTATATACTAAAAATTATTTATTTAATATTATTTTTTTTATATTTAAGAATATTTATGACGGGTACTCCCGTCGCAGATCTGTGAAGGGGGTACTACCCGTCACAGATTGTTTGTTTTAATTATTTTTTTTATTTTAAGAGTGTTTGTGACGGGTAGCGCCCGTCACAAATCTGTGACGGGGCAGTACTTCCCGTCACAGATCTGTGACGGCTTGTCATATCCGTCACAGATTTGTGACAGACAGTTCCCCGTCACAGATTTGTGACGGGAATCCCTGTCACAAATCTGTGACGGGCAGTACTTCCCCATCACAGATCTGTGACGGGCACTATTTCGCCGTCACAGATTTGTGACGGGCAGCACTTCCCCCGTCACAGATCTGTGACGAGTGGAACTGCCCCGTCACAGATCTGTGACGGGTACTACTGCCCCGTCACAGATCTGTGACGGGTGTCCCGTCACAAATCTGTGACGGAATTGCTATTCCGTCACAGATCTGCGACGGGTAGCACTCACCCCGTCACTAAAATTCTGTCACGCTCCCTTTAGTGACGGATTTTACTCCGTCACTAAACCCGTCACAGAAAAATTTAGTGACGGATTTTATGTTTTTAGTGACGGATTTTTCCGTCACTAAAACTGATTTTTTTTGTAGTGTTGCCCATGCCCTGCAACTCCAAATCTCCATGCCCTACAAGATTTGGAAGGTTGTGCACGCAAGGAAGAATGACCGAGGCAGGCGTGAGGCTGTGGCATGAGCCTATAAATAGAAGAGAAGTAGAGATATTGAGGGAAGCAAGAATAGGAAAAGAAAGAACCATGAAAGCAAGATGAAAGCCGAAGGCAGCAAGCATGGGTGATTGTGGCATTGAGCAAGCAACCAAATGTCGAGGGAGATGCTAGGAACTGAAGTCGGTGGCCGAGAGGCAGCCATGAGAATGACCAGAAGTAGCGAAGCCGCGGCCATGGCAGCCATGGCCATGAGCTTTAGCGGCTGGGCAACGAGCTCAAATGGGCGGAGGGCGGCCAACAACGTCGCGGTGATGGAGGCAAATTGTGACGGTGACTGGAGGGCTTGATGGAGGCCGAGGCAAGCGGCGGTCGCATGTGGATAAGTTGCAAGCAGCCATGGCCGCGAGCTCCATGGCAGTTTGCAGGAAGCAAGGAAAGAATGGGAGGAGAAGAAGAAGGAAAAAGAAAAGAAGGAAGAAAAAAAAGAAAAGAAAATAGAAGAAGTAGCAGAGGCATGGGAGTTGCAGAGGAAGAAGAAGGATGAGGAAGAAAGGAAAAAAAAAAGGAAAGAAAAGAAAAGGAAAAGGAAAAAAAAAGAAATGGAAAGAAAATGAAAAAAATAGAGAAAAATCCTGAAAAATAGGATTTGGAGATTTAGTAATATTCTAGATATTTTAGCAAGAAAAAATGGTTCAGGCAAGCGTTTTGAGATTAGGGCACGCATACCAAGGAAGTTAGAAAGGCCAAGTTAAAGTAAGTAAAATTCTCTAGAAAATTTCAAAAATTTAGGAATATTATTTTACGAATTGTTATAGTGAAATATTTGATAAAATATTTGAGAAATATTTAGTTTAGATTTATTGAGAAAAATAGGAAGAAATAAAGAGAAAAATAAAAAAAATACAAGAAATTATGGAAAATAAGTTTTAATGCTTACTTAATCAAATATGGTGATTAGGATGCTTTGAGGCTTAAAGTTGAAGTGACTTGTGTAAATTTTGAGGTTGTCATGCAAATCGACGCAATGCACGTATTTCGAGGTAATGCACGAATATCAAGGTAGCTCGATAAACTTGAGAATGTAAGTGGTACTTCCCGGTTCCACCCAAAAAACCTAATTTTAAGTAAATGATTTTATCATGTTGTCATGTCTTGATGTGAATATGTCATGTAGATTGCATTTACATGTTATGATGAAATGTGCATATGTACACGATGTTATTATTGATCATGCATCGCCTAAGGGTTTGAGATTATGGATTGGCACCGCTGCTCTGCCAATGGTGCACCCATACACCTCAGCTTGGTAAGGAGACTGTAAAAATGAGAAGCAGCAGTTGGGTGCGGTCGACTCAAACCGAAATGAAATGGAAATGACATTTTGCATATTGCATTCATGCACGAAATGTGTTTATTGTTCCCTTACTTAGATGATTCATCATCTAACTTAGGCTTTGCCCCTAGAATATTTAAACGTTCCAGATGGAGATTGTAGCAGTTACGAGGATGAATGAGGCATGAAATGGCACTTAGCAAAGTGCATGATAAATTGAATGATAAATGAAATGTATGTAATGTAGCCCATGTACTTAAGTTCTGCTACTTTGAAATCTAAACATTTTAAGGAATGATGATATTTAACCATTTGGTTAATGATGATGTAAAACCTTATTTATGGTTAATGAGGATGTAAGAATTGATTTATGATCAATGTTAAGATGTCAGGTTCGATCCTTGCTTATGCATTTGATATGTATAATTATTCTCTTTTGAGAAAATGTTTGAAAATTTTGGGATAGATATGAGAAATGATATGGTTTAGCATTAGTTTGAAAGAAAAAATTTATTGTCCCAAGTTATAATGCGCCCGAGAAAACGGGGCGTTACAATTGGTACTGCCGAGCCTTTGTGTATTTCAAATTCTTGCTATTGGCATATGTCTGTTGGTCTGAGTTCTCCTTACTTGCTGTAGTTTTTGTTTGGATATCTTGCTGTTTATCTCGCGACATTCTGGTTCCATTCTTAAATTCTGTGTTATTGGCATTTGGTTTTGGGTTCTGTATGTTGGTGGGTATTTGTTTTTCCTTTGCAAGATATTAAAGGACCAAAGAGGATATGGCACCAATAAAGGTGAAACTCGAGAAATTTGACTGCCATGGCGACTTCGGTATGTGGCAAAAGAATATGAAGGCGATCTTGGTCCAGAACCATTATTCAAAGGCCTTGATAGAAATAAAAGAGGAAAAGGATAAGCAACTCTCTAGACCGCCCAAAAAAGGAAGGACATGGATGAGATGGTTTATTCCTTGATAATCCTCAATTTGGCAGATAATGTTTTACATCAAATAAATGTGGAAATCTCAACATTATAGGTATGAAATAAATTAGAGTATTGGTTAAGTCTCTGTTTATTAGTAGGGTTGTTCATTTTTAGAGTCTAGGCATGAAAAAAAGCTATGGCACATTGGTCATAAGAGGGTTGTTAGAGTTAAGCACGTTAGGCATGATTGGATTCGTTTAGGTTAGTAACCTAGAGTGTTTTTTGAATCCTATGTTGTGTTATGGGTTGTAGGTTCCCATAGATGTCTGTGTTATGGGTGATTTCCATGGGTTATAGGTTGTTTTCTCTATCTTTTGGGGTTTGTTCCCGTGTCCCTATTTTCTGTCTAGGATCTAATATTTCTTTCTTTGTTGATAAATATTCTGGGAAAGATTTTTGGTATTCTTTCTTAGGCGTAAAAGTGAATCTTTTGAGAAGTTTAAGGAGTGGAAAGTTTTTGAATATTGAACAGGAAAGAGAATTAAGTTTGAAGAATTGATATAGGTCTAGAAGTTGATGTGTGCCTAGTCTTGTAGAATTAGACAAACCTGAACAAACTGATAATGTAGAGTTTGAGGTGGAAATTTGTCAGTCTTAAAGTGGAACTTTAGGAAATTTTCGTTTCTAATGAAAGTCCTAGTGTTAGTTTTGATGCCTTATTCATAGAAGTCTTGATAGAAGTTTCTATTGTCCTTAGTGAGGCATGTATTAGTCGAGTTTGTCTCGAGTCAAAAGTTTTAGCAAGCTTTGTCATTGCTCAATGTGCTCCCAATGTAACTGGGAGAGTTGTGGGTCTCTAGTCAAGTCCATTCTTAAGTCAAGGTGGAATTTGTTAGGTTTGTGACTCAAAATGTATTGGGCCAGTTAAATAAATATATATATTGGGTTGGGCCATTGGTGTTAAAAGCCCAAGCCCAAGTTTGCTTTATTGTTCTTGTGTATTAACCCCAGCCATGTCCTTTGGCACACATATATATAAAGTTGCATTTAGCAAAAATCATGGTGCAGATTATTCATGAGTAGACATTCTTTAATCTTGAAACCCCATATTTGATTCTCCCTTGTGGGTATCATTGTAATGGGGAGAGTTTGAGAGGTTGAGAGATTGAGATTCTCTGGGTCACAATGTACACGAATAGAATCAAAGAATTGCGTGAGAGGAAGCAATCTGGTAGGAGATAACCCTAGTTTCTTGTAGCACCTCTTTCATTGTGATGTCACTGTGTTGTGTGAGAAAGGAATGCAAATGTTGTGAGTTTTGTGAATGACTTGTGTCTTTGAAGCTCTTGTACTCAGTTATTTGATTATTATTGATATTGTAAGTGATTTTTTTTTATTCTTGTAGATAGCTATGTAATCTTCTATAATTGATTGTAATCATTTATAAACCCATTGTATATTCTAGTGGATTGACTAGGGGTGAAACCCTTGCTGTGAGTAGGATTCTTTCGAATCCGAACACGTATATCTCTTGTTCTTAGGTGCGTTGTGTTGTGGTTTTTCGTTTTTATTTTGGCTTCCGATTTCTCATCGTTTCTTGTTACTTCTCTTGGTCTAGGTCGTGTAGCTGTGTGTGATTGATTCGCAAGGAACATCAACAGAGAATAATCTGAGAGTTAACACTCTCAATTACAAAGATCTCTCTAAAAATTACAACAAGCCTTAAATAAGATGATGTCAAAGATAAATAATCTTGGTTGAGAGAAATATTGAAAGTACAAGCACTAGTAAGAAGAATAAAATCACTTATAAAATCTTATCACTTCATTAAGCTCTCTAGTGCATATTTGGGTTGATATCTATAGGTTTCTCCCATGCATTGAACTTACTAGCCGTCGAAAGAGCCGTTGGAGACTTTAAACTAGTCAATTAAACATGTTAGAAAAGAAATGGTCAACAATTTACCAAACCAGTCGACAATTTTCTTCCAGAAATCTAAAGCACACTATGGCTTTGGGCAAAAGGATGACTTTTAGAAAAAAAAAAATAGTTGACTATTTTGACAAGAAGTCAAAATTATATAGTGGCTTTTGACATTTTTTGAACTTATGTAAAAATAATCGAGACTTGAAATTTATCGTCAATAGTTCAAGAGAACGATCGACTATTTTTGCTGAAAGACAAAAAATGATCTGTAGTTTTAAAGAACCAATTGACAATTTTGCTTAAATCTATAGCCCCCAAAAAAGTACAAAACGGTTGACAATTTCACTAATATGGTCGACAGTTTTACCTTTAAAGAAAATGTTCATGATTTGAAAAATATTTTGACACTCTAACACATTTGATTTTAAAATAAATAAAAGAACTAATTTCAAAATAAATACAAAGTATTTTACATACATTGAAAGCAATATTTATCTTTTGGCATAATATGCAATTTTTATTTTCAATTTTCAAATATATAATATAATTCATTTTCAAATGCCAAAGTTATAATATTTTTTATCATCAAAATATCAAAAAAGGAAAATAACATGTTATTCTTTCAAAAGCTTGATCTGATCGGATGCACCTAATGTTACAAGATTTCAAAACTGTGAGTATAATTCTACTCTTTTCAAATTAGTTCACAATTACAAGTAAGTGGAGAAAAGGTTATTGGAATAAATATGTTAGAAAAAATATTTTCTACATTTCACACCCCTAATGTGCATTTGCAATAGCAATATCAAGAGTAGAGATTTAAAAACTAAACATTCTCTACGTTTCACACCCCTAATGTGCATTTGCAGTAGCAATATCAAGAGTAGGGATTTAAAAACTATTTTGAAATAATATCATTTCTGCTTGTGACTTAACAAAACAATGAGCTTTTTAAAAAACATCTTGTTGCCCCGAGGGGCACAGTTGGGTGGCAAATGAGAGGGTTGTAAAGTCATGCTGGAAGCTGTTAGTGTGAGATCGATTCCTGAGGAAGGTAAAGTCATGCTGTAAAGTCATGCTATTGGTTAAGGTCATGATATCCAAAGATGTGGTTAGGGAAAAAAGTATTGTTCAAAAAGAAAAATGCCACAAAGAATTACAAGAAGTGGAAATTTTTTGAAAGAAATAGAGATAAGAAAATAACTCTCCATAAAATCTCAAAAGAATCATGAAGTTACATGTTATATTGATATGAAAGGACATTGGTTGTGACCAATAGAAATCCAGTCTCTTTTGGATCTCTACCAACCTTTACAAAAGGAAAAGGAGAAAAAAGAAACAAATTTCATGGAATTTAGACATTTTGATTATATTAATCCAATAGATATTACTAATTTAGATGTTTTGGATTTTCGTGAACGCATAGATGAAAAAAACATACTATTTATTCGGTGATGAAAATGTTCACAATAGTTATCAAAGGAATTAGTGTTAGTTCAACAATTAATGTTACTAGAAGAAACAAAATTATATATTGAAGATTTCCTATATTCTTTAAAATCAAAACACAATTTACTCAATTATAAGGATACCTGCAAAAATGGATATCACATTTAAACTCGAATAAAGAATGTTTATACCATTACAAAAAAAATGATATTTTTTTACGATTTTTTAAAATCGTCACAAAATTTAATAATTTTAAATTTTAAAATTAAATTTTATTGCAATTTTTAAAAAAATTGTCTTTAAATTTAGAAAATAATTTAATAATTAAAAAATAAAATAAAATTAACATTCACTGCGATTTTGAAGAACCACCGCAAAATTTAATATGGCAATTTTTCAAAAATCATCGCAAAATTTAAAAATAATTTAATAATTAAAAAATTAAATTAAATTAACATTTGCAGCACTTCTTCAAAATCGTCGTAAAATTTATTAATTTAATAAATTTTGTGATAATTTTTGAAAAATTCCAACAAAATTTAGAAAATAATTTAATAACTAAAAAATAAAATTAAATTAACATTTGTGGCGATTTTGAAGAACCATCATAAAATTTTAGAAAATAATCTAATATTTATATTAAAAATATATAAAATTTTGATAATTTATAAAAAAATTAAAAAAATATGTTAACTCTTTCTTTATTTTTTAATCAATTAATTAATTTAATTTAATTTAATTAATTTATTTCTAATTTATATTAAAAAATATAAAATGTAATAATTTATTTAATAATTGTTGGATTAGTATATAATTAATATGCGAGGGTATATAACAAGGGGGCTTTGCAGATCGGTTGGCTTTGCGTGCGTACGTGCATACGAGAGATCCTGGAATTGAAACTGGAGAAGGCAGTCGCTGGAATAAAATTCCAGCATTGCCAAGTGAGGAGCGAATTGAGCGCTGGCGGCCTGACGAGTGCCAAAAACAGCGGCGGTTTTAGAACCACCATTAAAGTTCAATGATTTAATAGATTTTAGTGATGATTCTAAAACCGCCACTAAATGTTATGAACTGTCGCAAAAAATATAATTTTGCGGTAATTATTCCAACGGTTGTTGAAAATTGCCACTAAATACCTCACGATGACTATATGTATAGCGGTTTAGAAAATCGTCGCAAAATCACTTTGTGACAGTTAAAACCATTGCAAAATGATAAAAAAAAAATTGCCATTAACTTTTGATTTTTTTTTGGAGTGTACATTACTTTCATTGTCTTATGGCAAAATAATATACTAAAAAGACTCTCACCATGTCTTTCAAAATTATATTATATAATTATTAAAAAAATTTGAGTCAAATGTGTTGTTATGCACAAGTGATTTGATGCAAATACATTTAGACTTTGGCATGATTGTTTGGGATATTTAAGATCAAGAATGAGGTATCGAATAATTTAAAATATACATTTATAATTTGATTGAGGGAGAAATTACCAAATTGCCCAATTATAAGACTATTCATCTTGATAATCTCGACAAATTAATCTTTAAAAATTTTGATAACTGTTGCATGTCAATAGTTATTGATACAGAGCATCTTATATCACACGTTTACATACAAAATGGTTTAGCCGAATCCTTTATTAAACATCTCTAATTAATTGCTAGATCGTTACTCATGAAATCTAAACTAGCAATGTTTGCTTCGGGTCATGCCATACTATGTTGCATATTTAGTTCATATACCACTTACGTTTTATCATAAATATTCCCATCGCAACTTGTTTTAGTCTTCAACCAAATATTTCTCATTTAAGAATTTTTGGCCATGTTATATATGTCTCTATAGCAAACTCAAAACATAAAAAGATGGGTTCTTAATGTAAACTTGGAATTTACATAGGATTTAATTATTAGATATCTTGAACCATAGAAAATAGATGTTTTAAAGACACATTTTGTTGATTGTCGCTTTGATGAGATAATCTTTCCACCATTACGGGGAGGAAAACAACAATACTCGTATTTTATCTAAATTTGATTCATGTACTAATTAATTTGGACTAGAAGTTCAAAACATTATCCATTTTTAAAATGTTGCAAATCAATTCATAAATGTATTTGTTGATACAAAGGAAGTAATGAAATAATATATCGCAACTACAAACATTCTTGAAAAAATTGATGCTCTTATAGGATATTTAAAGAGCATAGTAGTAGATGATACGTGGACATGCCAGAATAGTGGTAAACTTGTTGGTTCAAAAGACAAAATTTGCTGAACGAGAGTCAAGCAAAGTATGACCACACCTGAAGAGAATTTATCTGATTCACATGCTCTTGAAGAAAATATTCTCACAAAATAACAAGCAAGAATCCTTGAAAGGAGTTTATCTCCATAGGAAGTATAGGTACCTAAGAATTATGAGATCTCAATTAGTTATGGAAACATGTGGGATAGAAATAATGTTTCATAGATAATAAGTTTGTTTATGCAACAACTATAGACACTACCAGAAATAATAAGACCCCTAAAATAAAAATTGTTGAAGAATGTTGACATAAAATTGATTGGCCAAAATGGAAAGAAGTAATAGAAATAGAGTTTAACATATTATTAAAGCTCAAAGTGTCTGGACTTGTAGTCAAACACCAAATGATGTTCAAATTGTGGGATATAAATGAGTATTTGTACACAAGTGTAACAAAAATAATGAAATGGTGTTAGATAAAACACGATTTATAGCATAAGATTTCTTGTAGAAATTAGATATAGACTATCAAGAAATGTATTATTCACTAATGGACACAATTATGTTTTGATTCCTTATAGGACTAACAGTTGTGAAAAAAATTAGATATGCAATTAATGGAAATCGTAAAAGGATTCAATATGTTTTAAAGCACAAAATCGTAACCTATATTCTATTAAACTACAATGATTTTTATACGGATTAAAGCAATTCGGATGCATGTGGTATAACAAATTTAGTCAATACTTATTGAAGATATCCTATATTCTATTAAACTACAATGATTTTTATACGGATTAAAGCAATTCGGATGCATGTGGTATAACAAATTTAGTCAATACTTATTGAAGATTGGATATGTGAATGATATGATTTGCTCATGTGTTGTCATTAGAAAAAATAAAAAAGAGTTCACCTATTATCGCAGTATATGTTGATGATTTAAATCTTATTGAAACTCTTGAAGACCTTAACATTGCCGGTATTTGAAAGAAGAATTTGGAATGAAGGATCTTAGTAAAACTAAATTGTCTTGGCTTATAAATTGAACATCTTTTAAGTAGAATTTTAGTTCACAATTCATGTACATAAAAAAAATATTAAGACAATTTTATATGGATAGAGCCCATCATTTAAACTCCCATGTGCTAGTTAAATGTGAAGAAAGACCCCTTCCGCCCTCAAAAAAATGAAGAACTATTTATTGGTCTTGAAGTACCATATCTTAATACAAATGGCGCCTTAATGTATCTTGCAAAATAGTACAAGATTAAATACATCATTTGTTTTTAATTTGCTAGCAAGATAAAATTCAACACTAACTTGAAGACACTAGAATGGAATTAAACACATTCTATATTATCTTCTTGGAACAACTAATATTCGACTATTTTTTGCATATGGATCCAAGATAAAATTACTTGGATATGCACATGTGGGTTATATGTTAGACCCACGCGAGGCCAAGTTTCAAACAAGTTATGTATTTGTATATGGAGACATAATTATATCATGGCAATCTATAAAACAAAAAATTATAACATCTTCTGATGTGGTACCAACTGAAATTACTAGAATACTCCTATGCGCTAATAGTCTCACCTGCCACGTGAATCACCTGAGAGACCGACACGTGGCTAGTCAACACTCCAGAGCGGAGCTCGAGAAATCCGAGCCGAACCGCAAGACCCGTTCCAACTTGATCGGGACTCTCGGAAGTTGTGCCCGCTCATCTCGGATACCCCAAAACGGGTTTGCCTATAAAAGACGAGAACTCTCGCCAGGTATACCCAATCTCTACAGCTCTTTCATTTACTACTACTCGCATTTACTTTACTGATTTGAGCGTCGGAGTCCACCCCGGGGGATCCAAGTCCTGGCCTTCCATTGTCTTGCAGGTTCTACACCCGAGGTCCGACATTCCCAAGTCTGAGGTTCCATTCCCGAGGTCCAGTCGCAAAAATGACAGATGGTGATCGGTCCCAAAAACCATCATCATCTTCTAATCATTTGTAGATACTTGCGGTTCATGAAGTTAATAGAGAATATGTTTGGTTCAAGTCCATCGTACAACATATTTAAGAAAAGTGTGTGCTAGACACACTAAAAGAGGCTACATCAAAAGTTATAGAGTCAAACATATTTCTCTAAAACTCTTTTATACACACAATCTTTAGAAGAATGGTGACATTAATGTTCAATGGATACGATCAAGTGATAATTTAGCAAGACATATTTACAAAGGTATAAAGACATAGTCAATTGCAACATATTGAAGTTGATACATGATATAAGGATGTGTTAGGTCAAGGATATTTTATATTCAATCACTAAAGACATTATTATATCTTTTTAAGGGAAGTTATCAATCACATGAGAATAGTGTACTCTTTTTCCTACACTAATTTTTTTTTTTTTCCGTTGAATATATATTTGGGAAGGTTTTCTAATGAGACCTATTCATCATGGAGTGGTTACCTAATTGAAAGTGTTGTGAATAATTATTTTAATGGATAACTATTTAAAAAATTAATATCTTAAATGTGATTATATAATCACTATTGATCTTGATCGTCCATTGAAAATGTGACCATTATAAATATATAGTCATCTTATTGCTCATTTTGTATTACTCAAGAGATTAATAATTCTATTCACAAAGAATTTCTCTTTTTGCTTTCATTCTCTTGCTTTAATTTCTTTGAATTTTATAAAAAAAAAATTGTATTTGTCTTAATATAAGAGTATAAGAGTATCAAAATAATGTGCTAATAGAAAAACTATGTAATATTTTTTATGGTGAGACATCCATCCTAGCTCCAGGGGTAACTATGAAAATATCCCTCATGGGATAAGATCTAAGGTAGCCGTCTAGATTTAAAATAGAGGCCCAAGAAGATTAGGCTTGAAAAGTTGGGCTTAGGCTTGGAGGCTTGATTATAAGGGAAGATAAAAGGGGCTAAGGTCCAAACTCAAGCCCATATTATATTGCCAACTTGCCAAGCTCATCTTGGGGGATCAAATCTGACCATATCTATGTGGCATAATCTTGGCCTTTTATTGGTCCTACAAATAAGTCTATATAAATGCACGACTTTTTAAGAACCAATTATTTCATTAGTAAATTATACCATTATTGTGTAAGTCATTCTTAAGTATCGAAAGATTTATTAGGGGACTGAGCCCTACCCTTCTTAAGTATCAAAAGATTGAACTCAAGAATCGTTGAAAATACCTTAGAATCAAGAAGAATCAATTGAGAGTCATTATATGGATTGAATAGTGACGGGCCTCGAAACCTTGGGTCACTTTTTAAATTTTATGTTTAATTTAAATATTACTGCATTAAATCAATTTGGATCCATAGAGTGGCGGATATTACTTAATAATTAAAAATTAAAATGAAATCAATTAGTTCGAGTTAATTCTTGGGATGTCCTCTCTTGTAGGGTCTTGTCGCTCTGTCTCATAATTTTTTAAGAGACAGATAAATTTAAATCTGATTCATAATAATTACTCAATGAGACAATGAATGGGACATTTAGAAGATATTTTGTAATATGGTGTGATTTTGTCAGACAATTATGCTGCAAACAAGTACAGTAGGGGTCAACCCATCCAAAGCTTAGGTAAATTACATTTATATTTTTAAAAAAATTAATTAGTTATTATATTTTAATTATTATTATTATGATTATTAAAATGTGTTAAAATACATTAATATAAAATTTAAAATCACTCAATTGTGTTTTTTATTGTTAATTCTAATGTTAAGTTATATAATGTGAGTTTTTGTTAATGAAATTTGATAAAAATTAAAAAAAAATGAAAATGTAACGAAAATTAAAATTAATAACTATATATAGTGATAAAAATTAAAATATAATAATTAATTTATTATAAAATATAATATAATATAAAATTAATTTACTTGGAGGGGAATCAATATATATGATATTTTGGTCCTCCAACCGTGTTTGATTTAGTGTCCACACAAATTTGATCCAGAAGATACATACACACACACACACACATATATATATATATAAAAGACAAAGCGGACAATAATTCAAGCAAGGAATTGAAGTAGAAGAGAAGAGGAGAAGATATGTTGCTAAGGAGCTCGTCGGCGCCCGTGCTTAGCTCCCTTCTCTCTTCCGTCTCCGACAGCCCCAACCACCACCAACACCCGCCGTCCACCGCCGTTCACCACACCCAGTTCTCATTTCCCCATTCTGGGTCTCTGAATTGCACCCAGGTTTTCAGCAACGCCTCTCCCGTCGCCTCTCCTTCCGTTTCCGAGCTCTCCGATGCCGGCCGGACTTCCCACTTCAGAAGGGCTCAGTCTGAAGGGAACTTTCAAGGATTAATGGGGAATGGCGTCGCCTGCAACCATGACGAGTTCAGTTTTTCGAACCCGGTGAAGAGGTTTTCCCGCCGGCCAAACAGTTCCATGTTGGAAACAATCCCATCTTTCTCACTTCACGGCGCAAGAAGAGGGCTTCATGAAGATGAATACACTAACGAGGAAGAAGAAGAAGAAGAAGAAGAAGAAGTAGAGCAGAGACAGAATGTAGAGGACAATGGTGGGTCGTTTGAAAGTTCAGGTAAAGGTGAAGAGAATTCCATTTCCATGGCTGTGGAAAGTAGCGATTGGAATTTGGAGAGGCAGAACATGAATCTAAATGATGAAATCGAATTCCTGAACAGATATAGAAGCTTGGGCCTTGAACAGAACCAAGATTACAGTCCAGAGATGTATCTGGCAAGAGGACCTGGAGTTGATAGGGTTAACATCGGCTTCGGTGGATGGGGCGGACATGATGGCGGCGGCGGCGGCTGCAGCTTTGGGAGAGACGCCGGCGATAACAATGTCCCCGGCGTGGAGGAGCATTACAAGAGGCTGATGGAGCAGAATCCGGGAAACGCTTTGTTTCTGAGGAATTACGCTCAGTTTCTCTATCAAGTGAGCCACTCTCCAGTTGTTCTCTTGTGATCCGACCCTAAACCCTCGGAAAAAAAAATGAAGAGTCTCATACATGAGAGATGCTGTCTCTTATTATAATTGTGGTAGTCATTGACGACATCTTAATTTCTTTTAATTATCAGACAAAGCAAGATCTGGCAAAAGCCGAAGAGTACTACTCGAGGGCTGTTCTAGCAGATCCCGGAGATGGCGAAGTCCTCTCGCTATATGCCCGACTCGTGTGGGAGCTCCACCATGATCAAGACAGAGCTTCAAGCTACTTCGAGCGAGCAGTCCACGCTGCTCCTCAAGACAGGTTCGTCTGCAATTCGTTAGCAGCTAATCAACTCATATATATTACAAGCTTAATTCCTTTTGAATCCAATCAACACAAAGTGATGAGTTGTCCTTTTTCAGCCATGTTTGCGCAGCATACGCCAGTTTCCTCTGGGAAACAGAGGAAGACGACGAAGCACCATGAAGAAACTATGAAGATCAGTAGCAGGTTACTTGGAGATGTCTTCCATGTCTGATGTTCATTATTGGCCCTGCTCATCAGTATGCATTTCATCTTGGCATCTTTGGTTCATAACATGATTGAAGTGTTTACTCAATTCCTTATTCCAATTAAGATGAGAAAATGTGAAAGGGGTTTAGCTCAAAGTTACCAGGAATGCTAAACGCTCTGGTTCGTGGTACGGGATCGGGCACTTGGTACGTAGGGGGTAGACTTAGTTGGTACACTATTTTGGGACGTGGTACATTTGAAAATTTTGTTCGGTTCGTTATATTCAATAAATTATCTTTACATTATCAAATTCATATATTCAATAAATTTAATATAATTTCATAATTTATCTTTTTAAGTTATATAAAGTTTAAAAAATATTAATTAGAAAGAAAACTACACTATATATATACACATTGTGTAAAAAAATAAAATTTTGCATGAAATAAATGTTATGAAGACAAGATAAATGTCAAGACAAGATTCACTAAATCTGTCTTCCTGTTACATAACAAAATATATCATTACAAAAAGATAAAACAAAACATAACTCATATTTTAATTCATTTTCCTTTCTTGCTATTCTCTTTGTAAATTTCATTTGCTGTTGTTCATCATTTGCATTTGGAATATCAGTATCCAATGAACTCCATCTCATCACAGCTATCCTTATAGAGGATTCCTCCAAGCAGGTGTCATCAGACTCCATATCTCATTTCTTGTAAGGACCATTTCTGTAACTCTCAGAAAATCGTGACCAAAGACGAATGTTTGAATGAATAAATATTAGTTTATCAGCTCTTAAACAATTCAACTTATTCCTTTTCACATTGTGAATATAAGAATAAGTACTCCAATTTTTTTCAACTGTAGAACTACTAACAGGTTGAGATAATACCTTTTTAGCCACTTCTACTAAGAGTGGAGTTTATGACCCATAAGTAAACCACCAATCAATAGCATCCATTGTCACAGCATCCATTTGAGTTTGTGGCATAGCATTATAAATGTTTTTTTTCATGTGAAAAGTGGCAAATTGTAAGAGTCTTTGCTCTGTTGCATCTTCACCTATCCATTCAAAAGCATTCATAACCCCTTTAACAATTTCCTTATCACAATTTGGGGCTTTTCTAGCAATCCCATCAGATGCTGGTGTTGCAAGGTAAAGTTGATTATAAAATCTAGGGGTTAATACAAAACCAAGACAATAAATAGAATAATTCATTTTGGTCCACCTTTCTATAATTATGCTTTCCATTTTGGGGTAACAATCTGCATATTTGTCGATGCCCATTATGTCTTTTATTTCTCCCAGCATTGTATTCATTTTTTCATAGAACTCCCCCATTTTTGCACCTTTACCATCACAAAATTTGATCAAGAAGTAAATTGGTTTTGTAATCTGAATTATAATTTTAACCTCCTCCCAAAATTCTTCACTTCTAATTATTTCAACAACCATAGATCCCATTGTTCTTGTGCATTCATCTCCTTGTTTTACCCATTCTTTTCATGCATCTCGAACAACCGTGGTGATTAAAGCATCTTTACAATCAAGTAGCCTCTTTAGTAGCATTTACCTATTCTTTCCATGCATCTCGAACAACCGTGGTGATTAAAGCATCTTTACAATCAAGTAGCCTCTTTAGTAGCACATAATGTGAAGCAAATCTAGTCTTGACAAAATTTAACAATTCAAGTGTTGAATTAGCTCTAAACATTGCCAATGATTGTGTGTGGTTGTTCATATATTTGACAATGACTTTCCCATTCTTATATGTATTTTGCAACCAATCAAAGCATTCAGCAAAATCTTTAAAAATCAAGTTCAAGGTATGGACCACACAAGGAGACCAGAAAATGTGTTTTCAGGTAAAGGCTCATGTCGTTTTCTCTTGCCAAATACCATATTGACAAAAGTTGAAGACAGAGAGAAACACAGTGAATGGTTTGCTAAGTTCTATTGGGACTCGGTCATATATAAGAGAATATCTCTTGAGCCTTTTAGTATTCCCATGTGCCATAATATCTATAACTTATTACTTCGTTCTGTCTCCATCCTCATTTTAATTGGTAATGATAACAGTATTAAAGTTTGATTGCATTTTAAATTAGTATTAAAGTTTAATTATTAAAGTTTAACATATTACGAAATTCTCATAATATGTTAAAATATTAAAGTTTGATTGCATTTTTATTTGTGTAATTAAACTATGTAAAAGAATAAGCCTTTGTGGGCTCATTCCCCTACTAAATTTAATTATTGATTTTGTCGCCGCCTAAATTTAACTATTAATTCATACATGTGAATCACCCTAAACTTGAATTCCCAAGCCCTAATGCTTCGATCGTCTTACTGCCTCTCCATCGTCTTATCTCATTGTCGTCCTACCGCTCGGATCTATATCGGTATCTCCTTTGTTTGACGTCGCTTCTCTGTCAATCTATGTCTCTGATATCATCCTCAGTTCAACGATTTCACAGTGAGCCCCAAATCATTAGCTTTGTTACTTTTATTTATTTATTTATTTTTATTTTTCTACGTCTCTGATATATGTGTCTTACCAAAAACATCATCACCAGCCCCAAACCCCAAACCCCAACTGCAAACAAAAATAAATCAAAACTCCAAAGCAATTAGAAAAACCATGATAGGAACTGGTTCACCATGTGGTGCTTGCAAGTTTTTGCGAAAAAAATGTATCCAATGGTGCATATTTGCCCCTTACTTCTGCCATGATCAAGGACATGATCATTTTGCAGCCATCCATAAAGTGTTTGGTGCCAGTAACATTTCAAAGATCCTAGCCCAATTTCTAGAAAATGACCGTTATTGGGCTGCATTTACACTTTGGTATGAAGCCAAAGCCAGGCTTCACAACCCTGTATATGGTTGTGTTTTGCACATGTTTACCCTCAAATAGCAAATCATCTGTCTGCAAGTTCAGCTCGCGTCATTGCAGGAATTTTTGTTTTCTACCTCGTGTTCAATCCTGCAAGGTGTTCCAAATTGGGATCTCCTAGAAACCAATTTTGGACATCTTCCATATGCTGCAAATGGATCATTCTTCGTGGATGATCCAGATCCTATCGATGCTAGTAGCAACCAGTAGCCATATGGAGAACTTGAAGCCGTTGATGAGTTGGGAGTTGTTGTGTTCGGTTGAAATCATCAATGAGCATTTGGAGAATTAGATTATTATGTTGTGAATTCTCTGTGTGTATTTTATGATTCCCTTTTTTTTTTTCAATGTTGTGTAACTTGGGATATTTGATTATTATGATTTTATGTATTTCGATCACCAGGTATGCCTAATCTCAATTTTTAGATATTCCTTGTCTCTGCATTTTAGTGTTTATAGTTTTTTTAGTGGTTATATGATTTATTGATATTGCTAATGTATAATATATATATTATAAAAAAAATTAAAAAACTAAAAACAAAAATAAAAAATAAAATAATGAGAATTTTTTAAAGCTACAATAATGAGAATTTTTTATTAAGTTATAAAAATATTTAAATTAAATTTAATTATTTAAACTAAACTAAACTACGAGTTTGGGGCGGGAAGGGGGGGAGGGAAAAGTTGGCTGGAAAAGTGGTTAGTAAAATATATTAAAAAAATACATGAGTAGCCCAGAAGGTAGCCTAAAGGGGGGAATATAGCATTACTCTACAGTTATAGCATATTTGAAACATAAAAGACCCATATCGCATTTATATATATATATTTTGAAATGAAAAGTGCTTGAAGCTTTAATGAAAAATAAAAAGAAAAAGCTTCTTTTAAGTGCTTTTATCTTTTTGGGGGCTGTGTTGCTAAGATAAGAAGAAGCTTCTTTCAAGCGCTTTTTTTTTTTTTTTTTTTTTTCTTTCTTGGTCCCAAACAAGAGGCCCCACGTTTCATAAATGCCACTTTTAACAGTCAAAGAATCCGATGCCACTGGGGATGAATGATATTGCCTCGATTTAATACATCTTTTTCTAGCTTAATCCCAAGTCTCAATAATTTTCAGGAAAAGCAATCAACTTGTGATCTTATAAAATGTTTGTATCCAAAAATTAAAATTCTATTAATTGATTAAAAAATAAAAAGAGTTAATAAATTCTATTAATTGAGCCAGTTTGCGAGTAGATTGAGTTAAATTTTACTTAGCTCAAACTCATCTCGTTAACAAATCGAATTTCAAATTTAGGATGAACGAATGAACGAATTCGAATAAATTTTAAAAATATTATGTATAAATTTATAAATATTTATTTTGCCATTAATATAAATTTATAAATCTATAACAACTTTCTAAGTTGCATTGTTATTTGTGTTGTTTAAAAATATTATTTATTTTATTTTATTTTGTTATTAACAAATATTATTTATTGACTTATATTTAATTAAGTTAGAATTTTAAAAAATAAAAATATTACATTGATACTCTATGAAAAAGAGAAATAGTGTTAAATTAAATATTTAGTGGACTGTCGGTTGGAATTATTGAATCTCATATTCAATTTTTAATTTTTAAATTAAATATTTAGGATTTACAATTAAATTTGAATTTATAAAATAAAAAAATTATTTTTTACCAAATACCCCAACCCCGAATTGGAGCCCATAGACCCACCCCTCTTTCTCTCTCTTCTTGCCCCTGCCTCCTTTGCAAACTGAAAACTGAAGTGAAAACCCTTCTCCTTTTTCTCGCCTCTGCCCCTCTTGCTCACTCGCTTGATGCGTGGCTTGCCCTCGATTGTTGCCTCTCTCTTGTAGCCTCGCTCACTCCTTTATTTATGGCTGCCGTCCTCGCTCATTCTTGGCAGTTGATATATTTTTAGCTCCGGTTCGTTGATTGTAGCGTCCCAGTGCGCGCATCGATACGAATCAATTTGAAAATACACCGCAAACTAGAACGCATGAACCAATTCGTGGTTCTTAAGGGAGGTGAACGAACCAAGCAACTATGGTTTAGCTATCTAACAGGTAGACAATTGAATTGCTCACTTTGGGACATGAGGCTTTGTCGCCTAATGCAGGGCTTCTTTCCGATTATCTCACTCAAGGAAGATGCAAGCAAATTTAGATAGAAGTACCCCTTGGATAATGAGTTTGTTCTAGGCATGCTAAACGAGTCAGGCCAAACTCATTTGAAGGAGCTAAGCTAGGCTAGTTTGTTAGTAGAATGTTTCAAGCTTTTTAACATTGACTTGTTAATTAAATCAAGAGTAATGTTAAGAGTCATGACAGATGGCGATTATTTGATTAGATTAATTATGTGTCGTATTCTCATTAGAGGAGATTTTAGACAAATGAGGTAATGACATATAGTCTCCTTAATCTTTTTCAATAAAGAAGCTCCATATTAACTCGATTCATGAGTTTGTTTAGTGTGATTCAAGCCTAATAGAAGTTTGTTAGGTTGATTTATTTTTAAAACAGTTTAAAAATAATTTTTAAAAATATATTTATTTAATTAATATCTAAGATATAAAAATATTTTAAAAATGAAAATTTAGAAAGTAGAAGTTAAAAGTTTGAAAATTGAAACTTATTATAATTTTTTATTCCACTTTTAAAACTAGTGTTAAATTTTATAAATATTTAAAAATTATAAAAATTACTTCATATTTTGAATTCAAACTCTAACAATTGTGTATGACATACATATTTATTTATATATTTATAATTTTTTAAAGTGATTATACCTTTTTGTGTATGAGATATTCTATAGTGTAAAATTGTGTATATAAATTATTTGAGATTTATAGATTGCTATTGTGAATTTGTGACATTGTCTATATAATTTTTAAAGTATTTGACTTATTAAATTAAATTATTCAAATTTTTATTTATTTTTATAAAATCAAATTTTGGTTGGTTGGACCGAGCCCACAAGCTAAGCCCTTAGATAAGTTCACTCGAGCCAACTTGCAAGTTTAGAAATATTGGACTCGACCGAACTCTATATAAATAGCAAGTCAGGCACAACTCACTATAATAACAAGCTCGGCGATTTTAGATTATTCTAAAAACTATTCCTAAACTTGGAATCTCCAACTTTATTAAAATATAATTTAAAAACTAAAATTAGGAAAACTATAATCAAATCGTCGAATAAAGAAAAATAAAGATCTACTAATAGATGAAGACAATAGAAGAAGAGGTCGAGGAAGCTTGTTGATCGGGAGCTGGCAAGGAATTGTTGTGTTCTTAGGAGTCAAGTGAGCCATCTTTGTTCTCTTCTCTTCCCTCACCTTCAAAATAAATCTTAATTTCACCATCGACAAACAAATGACTATATTAATTTTTGTTCATAAGGTTTTTCTATAATTTATGCCTTATCATCTACCTATCTCTTAAAACTCATAGTATACTTAAAATTATTTCTCAATCTTTTTCTATCTTTTTTACTAAATGCTTGTTCCATTCAATTATAACCTTTGGGTAGGCATACGAGATGAAAATACTAAATGCTAATTGGAGTGAGAAATATACATGAAAAATGAGGAGGATGAAGATGAAAAAAAGAAGACTAGGAAGGGCCTAAATGACTCACTACTTATTCTTCTTCACTAATTGGGTGCACCATAATATATGTATATATTTATATATATATATACACGTATATAAATGTTATTTTGACATTTAAGTTTAATATTTGTGGTGTGATACTCTATATTAATATTTTATATTTTTATTACATCAATGTAAATGCATAAAATATTAGTGTTAAACTTGAGGATTTAAATAATATTTTCAATATATATGTTAATGACAAAAAGAAATGATTTAGATAACTAGAGATAGGTTTGGGATTAGTTTTTAAAAACATTTGCCAAGATATTGGTCGAGTTGAGTATTAGGTTGACCACTAACAAAATAACTATAGATATAAATTTAGGCTTATTTTACCAACACTTTTAGGAATAACTCGAAACTTAAAGGTATGTTATGGAAAGTGTAACATTTCGCATTGAGTGATAGGAAAGATCAACTTACCCTAATGGGTTTACGCGAACTTTCTAGGGGTTACCCATCTTTGAGCTACCCTACCTCAAACACGCTTAACCCACGAGTTCTTTATTCATATTCAATCTAAAATATATCAAGCTGATGTTGTTTTCTTCCTTACTATCATCGATATATATACTAACTTCTCTAGAGTCCCTTTCTTGGACCTGACCTTGACCTCTCGGGATATTATAGAAATAATGATATATTTTTGGTTAATTGGATTTGTTTCTATTGTTATAGGGATATAATAATTAAATTTTTTTTGTTTGGAAACCTCAGCAAATAGTCGATAGTGTCACGACCCAATATTCCGAGGTTATAACTAAAAAAGGAACTCAAAATAGAAATACCATCCATTTCCCTTACTTTTCTTCCACATAGAAAAAAACACAATGGTTACAAAACCATTTTTCGTACATAACTCAGGGTTTGGCAAGACTAAAACAAAAGACCTTAGCGAGGAATAAAAACACTAGATTCATCTCTGTATATCCCTAGCATCTTTAAGGTCTAGATGACCCTGTACGTGAGCACCTACAAACCGATCCTTTAGGCTTTCGAGCTTCCCTCGCCCAACTACACACATACCTGGAATGACGCGAACAACAAGGGTGAGTCACAAGACTCAACAAGCATAGGGAAAAAAGGCGTTAAAGATAGAGCTTCCTCTACACCACATGTGTTTCATGTCAATGCAACAACATATCATGTCATGTTCAATCCGTGCATTAGCTCTAAATGCATAAATATAAAGTAAACTGCGTATAGAAGGTCATTGGGGCCCACATAAGATGCACACTTTGGTGCCCAAGTCCGGCATACAAACCTCTTAGCAGCCTAGCATAAGCTACCATATCATTGCTCTTGAAACATGCTCATCTCTTGCCATTATACATAATGCATCATTGTAACATGTTGCTGGCGTGGGACTTTATCCCCACAGTCTTACGTGCCCTAATAGTCACTCTTCCTCACCATGAAATGCAACATATAAGAAATGAAATGGCTTCTGCAACATAAACGTGATGACAAGACTCCCATAAACCAAGTATAAGGCCATGCTACGCCCACATAGGAACACACACAAGCGAAATGCTCTAAATGCATATGCTCACCTAATATACCCAAGTTGGCACTCACAGGCTAACCGATTCATGTTAATGCGCACACTTCCGCCCCCACACAGAACATGTCCCCCAATGAATGTAACCCAATCCCCATGCATCGCAACAATACCATGATATGCATAAAGTCAAGGTGGGTAATTGGTAGTACTAGCTCTCCTAACTCGTCTATAGCTTATAGTAGTAGCTAATAACTGACGCCCATACATTCAGCCGTCGACTGCCACGACCCATGGTCAACAGTCAGTAGCTTTCTATCCCATACTCTTAGCCACACACACATGTAACATTAACTTATATACTTTAAACTTAGAGTTTCATAAGCTTTCCCATAACTCTTCCTACACTTTTCCCATTAAAATCTTTAACATAGCTCAATAAATTCATCCAATGCACTCTTCAGACTATCTTTCTACTTTAACCCTTCTTACATGAAAACTCTCGAGTTAAAACTCAATAAATTCAAGAAATGAGACCGAACCCATACACCGCTTTCTTGCAAGATGTTACAATATCTTGCATACATCTAAACCTAGCCAAGAAAGCATCATTCTCAAAAAATAATAGGGTGGAACAAACCCTATTTCATGTTCAAGAGGGGATTACAACGAGTCCAAGAAATGGAAAATAAACTCATAGAACTTGCAGTTCTTAAACGTAAAGGAGAGGGAAAGGAGCTTGCATTTTAATAGTTATTTTCAACGTCTTTTTCTCCCTCAAATCTTCTCTAATCTTGCCTCTAACTTCCAGCCACTGCCAAGACTTCTTCTTCCATTTTCTCCCCTTGGCTGAGCCTCCTGCTCCCATTTATAATCGCCAGGCCCTCATAACTCCATCCTCTCGCTATCTCTTCTAATTAATTCATATAATCATTAGTTATACTAATGCACTCCCGATTAAAGCCACGTATCTATGATTTTTCTTATCTCCTTGCACCTCATTAATACTTTACTAGGCCACCAAGAAAGATAAAACTAGAGAACTGAGAGGAAGGAATACAAGAAGATTGGACACATGGCTAGTATTCGGGTATATCTTTTGGGCTATTTGAATGCTAAATTCCTTCTTTTGTGAGTGATATCTGAATATGCCTTTGGGTGTTCGGATGTCTTCCCTTAGGTATTCGAATAGGGCATCTCATATCCGAATAAGGCCTCCAATTTTCCTTGGATGCATCCGAATAAGGCTCCTCATATCCGGATATGGTTTTTCATTCTTTATTTCACTTATCCAAATATGCATCATGGCATATCTTGATGCCCTTCAAGCTATCCGAGCAAACCTTCATCTTTTCTTTGAACACATCGGAAGATGCTCCAACATATCCGGATAGCTGCCTTTGCATTCAAATACAATACCATGTATCTGAATATCTCATCCTCTTTCCTTGCCACACATCCGAATATATAGCTTGTTATGTCCAAATACACCCTATCATATCCAAATACACCCTAACAAACTCAGAATCCTTTAACTTGAACCTCTTTTGATCTCCAAGCCTCTCCGGATTAGCTTTTTCACTTGAAGTCCCTTGAAACCACACATTGGTCTTCTTTTTTCCCCGAAGATAACCATTATAAGCACAACATGTAACCACCTTGCTCTCTGTCCTAAAAAATTGAATCGTTACAAATAGGGCCCTAATGAGAAGGAAGAGGCCAAAAACCACCGAAAGAGAATGGCAGCCTGGGCTCGACTCACTGTTCGGAGGAGCAGAATGGTAGAACACCGGAGCAGCATGAGGAATGAGCATTGTAGAGAAGCATGGGTGCCTCAAATGTGTCTTCGAAAGATGCCTGTAAAGTCATTGAATAAGTCTTCTAGGGGCTCTGCAAGACAAAAGACAGTCAAGGGGTATGTAGGGATTTCTCCCACGCAGACCCTCCGATGCCTAAGTCAGTAGATGTCATGAAGAAGCAAAGATAAAATATGACGCAACATGCACATATGTATCACGTGGATAAGATCTACGGGTGTACTTTGAGGAGATGCATGGGTGAACGATATGAGTGGACCGTGTAGATAGACTCCTTGTGTAAGTGATATAGAAAGATAGATAGATAGATAGATAGATAGATAGATAGATAGATACATAGATAGATAGATAGATAGATAGAGAGAGAGAGAGAGAGAGAGAGAGAGAGAGAGAGAGAGAGAGAGAGAGATTGTGTAGCCAAGATGGCTTGCCTAAAGCTGAGGGGGTGATAGATATTCATATGGGTCGGCTATGATTGGGACATGTGGTTGGCAAGTGACATGCAGAGGTAGGGAATGTGAGACTCTTTCGTTGCACCTAGTGGTCATGAGGTTAGGCATGTAAGAAGAACCTAGGTGAGACACTTCCCCCCCCCCCCCTTCTCGAGAAGAGTCCTAAGAGGAAAGAGAGCCTTAAGAGGCAGGCCTTATCACCATGAGGTGACAAAGGGAGAGATCTTGGGGGTTTTCGGGTGACTCAGGAGGTCACATTGAGACTTGATCGGGTGCTTATGTTGATGGTTAGGAAGGTCATTCATGGGTACTTGTAAAGGACAGGCTCGTGGTACGGTGCATACTCATTGGTCGAAGGGCATACAGTAGATGTGCAAGTGTGTAGACGCGAGGGTAGGTGCGGCATGGGCTGCGTAGGCACACTAAGGTGTGGTTAGTATGCGACAGGGGTAGCGTGGGCGTGCTGGGGCGCAACATGGTTTGCTGGGGTGCGACACTGGTTGGTGCACCACATGGGTTGCGTGGGTGTGCTAGGGTATGGTTGGTACATGGCACGGGTCATGGTTGATGCTTGGCATGGGCTACGGGGGCACAACTGGTGCGTTGCATGGGCTACATGGGCACGACACAAGCCACGATTAGTGTGTGACATGGGCCACGGGGGTGCGCTGGGGCACGGTTGGTGCGCGGCATGGGGAACTCATTGGGTGTAGAGTCTTCGAGGCATTAGGGGCCCAGAAGACTCGGATGGGTTTTTGAGGTCAAAGTCTTCGAATGGGCGGCCAAGTCTTTGGGTGGGTGGCCAAGTCTTTAGGTGACTTCTCAGGTGCGAGCATGGGTGAGGCATTGGGTACAAACTAGGGCTTACTCGAGTATAATCATTCAAGTATTGATAAGCAAAATCAACCAAGTCTTTGGGTGACTCTTAGTTTATTGATTAATAAGCAAAATCAATTCAAGTATGTGAAAGAATTTAAATCTTATTGAATTCAATAGTATTTGATTACTCAAGTGATATGAGTAATATGAAATTTTACTCGAGTAATTAATTGCTGATTTTGAATTTAAAGGCATTAAACTAGTCGTTGCAAGTGCATTTTATGCACAATTTTGACTATTAAGACTCTAAAATTGCTCTGAATTTTCTCTCACACAATAAGCATAATTTCTTAATATTTTAATGTTTATTTTAAGGAAAGAGAATGTTGATTTTGTGAAGAGGATGAAGAAATTGCAGTTGCTCAAATCCTTCCTACTCTTGCCTAAAAGCCAAGAAGATCCTTGAAAAACTGTTGATCCTTGAAAGATCATTGTAAAGTGATTATAGCTAATCTCAATTAAAAATCTATCTAATGAGTTGTGTAATATCCCAAATTTTTCAAATGGGGCTCAAGAATAATTTTAACATGGACCATAGGTGAAATTATCAAAAGATTAGGGGTTTAAGTATAATTTTTTATAGTTATCAGTACTGAATTGACTGCAAGGAATGCTTCGGAGTGTAATTGTCTAAGGAAAATTATATGGTCTCGATGAGCATTCCGAGATAGGATTTATGGTAATAAAAGAAATTGGAATTGAGTTGATTTTTGGTACAGCTAAATTGTAGCTTCGATTCAGGCTGAAAAATCGAATCGTTGTAGAAGACTCCTGGGAAGTCAACGGAACCTTAAAGGGGCTCCGATTTTTCGTAAGGATTAACCTTGGTGTAGTTTCAGAACGAAACAAAGGTCTGGTGAGGGTGCAGGGACGAAATTATCTTTATCGAGTAAGCTGTGAATTAGTAATTTTGAATTTTTAGTATCATAATGCAAATTAATTTGACGTTTGAGGATGTAAATGTAATTAGAGAATTATCTAAGTGAAATCGAGATGAATCTTGGGATTTAAATGTGTAATTTTTTTATTATTATGGGGTAATATAAAGTGCTATATATATATAGTTGTGTGCGTGTGTAACACCTTGGACTTTAAAGAATAATTAATTAGTGAGTTTATGATGATTTGTGTGGTTATCGGTTAATTGTGGGATTGAGATGAATTAATTATGAATTATTAAAGAATTGTGGCTATGAGGATATTTGTGGAATTTTGGAAGTTGGGAAGTGGTTTAAATGCAAATGGATGTAAATAAAATGGTGAAGGAGTAGCCAGCCCAGCTGGTCGCGTAGGCGAGAGGCCAGCTAGGCTAGGCTACCCGGGATCGAATGTGAGGGAGGGCGTGCGGAAAGGGGAAGCTGGTTGGAATTTTTTCCAACCAGTAGGGCGCCAAACGACGTCGTTTTGGGGCGCCAGGCGGCGCCCATGCACGCGGCTGCGCTCGTGCAGCCACACGGCCAGGCGCCCCCCTGGCCGTGATGCGTCCCACCCCTTCTCCCTTGCTGCCACGTGGCAGCATGCGGGAGGCCCTGGCAACTTAATTCTTTCACCCCTCAACCGATTCCTTTTCACCTGACACCTATAAATAACAGTGTTTCACCGCTGTGAACGCTCTGTAATTTTTAACGCGCCGAAACTCTGCTCGTGTGTGTACGCGAGGTATAAAAATATTTTAAATTTATTTAATAGTGCTATTTATGAATCATTCGCATGTTTAGCTAAATTAATTAGTAATGTAGTGGCGACAATTAAAATTGACTGCGCATTTAAATAAATTATTTGTATTTATTAAATTGTATAGGAAATTGGAACGTGAAACCAACGCGCAGCACGAGATTAACGTGTGGTAAGGTTTAATATGGTTTGCGTGTAAATTTATTTTGGCATGGCTTGTATTAGACTGTGGGAGAAGTGTCTAGACATGGGGCTGTAGATTTGGGTCGTGTGAGTCTCGAGATGGGGTCCTAAATGAAATCAGTAGGGTCACCAAAATCTGGTTCAGGGTGAGGTGGACAAGCCTGCATGCATGATACACTTCACATTATTCTATAATTGTTATGCATTTTAATTTACTGCAACTCATATTACCCTTACTGAGTCCTCGGGACTCACCCCTGTATTTTTCCACTAACTCAGCAGGTGGCTCGGGATCTGAGAAAGGGAAGGCGGTGCTGATAAAAGAGCGGCCAGTTGGCAGCGACTGTTAATTGTGAGGGTATGAGATAACACCGAATGTTAATAATGTAATATAACTACTGTGTGATAACTGTGAGTGTCGGATATGGCTTAACCTAAAGTAAACCGAACCAAGTTAAGGTTCCCACTATGAGTAAACTCAGTAGGATAGGGAACTTGTACTTGTCGGCTACGGCCGAAAACTGAGATATGTTTAATTATGTTTGGTGGTTTAAGTAATTTATTGGGCTTGTTGACATATTTGTTGAAATTGAATTTATGCTCTAAGGGCCTAATCAGGTACGAGGCTCGGGTGAGTTTCCGCTGTTCTCGCAATTAACTCCTGAGCTCTCGTTCGGTCGAAGGCGGCGAAGCCTGGACCCCACCCAGGATGCCCATATTATTTTAAAGATTTATATTGGCAGGGGCATAACCATCCTTCGAGCAGGCCAGAGTTATAATGTAGGTTATGGTGGCACCCGTTAGTGGGGCCGAGGTGTCACAAGGTGGTATCAAAGCGAGGTTTGTGGTTGGCACGATGTGTTGATTAAGGCCAAATATTAGGGAAAAAAAAAAAAAGAGACACTAAAATATGGATGATGGGATTGGGAATGCACATTTGGGATGGGGTAGGTCGTAACTGGAATTGAGGTACTCCTCGAGTAGGCATGATTTGGTTTGTGGGCTTGCTTAGGAAAGGTGTTTCCCAGGATAGCGAGTAGAGGGATGTGTGAATCCCTGGATCTGGGCCTCGTGGGGGAGGGAAAATTTATGCTGGTTATTGATCTGACCCTTGATTTTATGTGCAAATAATAAAATACCATCATGGATTTTGGTGGGGCAGGCCCTAGCGTGCCGAGTCCAGACCCGAAGCTCCCACTTGTGGATCTGTTATGGTGGCAGTGGGAGCAAGAATTGTCTGCTCAGATGGGAGGTGGT